>NW_024424786.1:29826641-29853462 GCF_017311325.1 Ursus maritimus
CGCGGGCGCGCGGGCGTGCGAGCAGGAGAGTCCGAGACCTCTCCGAGAGAGAGAGAGAGAGAGAGAGAGAGAGAGAGAGAGAGAGAGAGAGAGAGGAGCCGGGGCCGACTGCGCGTGGCCTCCGAGAAGGAGCTTATATTGGCATGACTGTAGGAAAAAGTCTTTAACGAGGAGGGAAACAAATCATAATATTTCCTTCTCTGGCTTCCCATCCCGGTTGCCTGGCAAGGCACCCCAGAACGCTCACCACCCCGGTAGAACCCTATCCCGCTCTGAACGTTGACGCACGACTCCCTGCCATTTATAGATTACCCCCCCCCTTCCTCCCCTGGGGCAATAATTCACTTCGGATAGTCTTGAAACCTCAGCTTTTAGCCTGTGAACTGGAGGTAGAGCTGGGTGTGGTTGGGGGTGGGGGGAACGCGGGCATGCTGGAGCTAAGTAGGCCTGAGATCCCTAGAGTGGGCTTTCCAAGGTAGCGGGAGGGTGGGTGCTGTGGAAGAAGTGAGAGGACAACAAGGAGAAGGTGACCCCCCCCCATTCCTGTGCAGTTTCAGAGCTTCAGAGGACCCCTCCCTAAACATCAACTCCCTGTGTGACCCTGGGTAGGTGGCTTTCCCTCTCTGGACCTCAGTTTCTTCTTTAGGAAATGGGGTGGGGGTAGGGAGTGAGGACCATGGGCTTTCTTAGGTGTCTTCTGTCTCTCATGTGATGATATAAACCAACCATAAGTGAGCTGCTTTGAGAAGCCAGGCACCAGATAGAAATAAGGCTACAAAGCTCTCTGAAGGGAGTCCCTTCTGGCATGCTCCCACAAGCAGGAGGTTGGCCTGGAGCTGATGAGACATGCCCACCATTGCCACCAGTGGTCCAACCAGCACACAAGGAAGCCCTGAGCAAAGAGGACCGGGTTTTCTGAGTGTCCTCCACCCCCACCCTGCCTGCCCCTTGGCCGCCCTCCCCTTCCACTTGGCTCCCACCCTCTGGAAGCTCCATCCTGCTGGGCCTTGGCTGCTGTTTCCAGCAGGTGGGGGCTGCTCACAAAAGGGGGCCAGCTGAGCTCCCTGAGCAGGTTTCTGTGGGCACCCCGAAAGGGGTCTCTGAGAAGGACCTGGCTCATCTGCCTGGAGTTAAGGCCTTCAGGGACCCCAGCCCAGACTGGAGGAAACATTTCTCCTCTCCCAGGCCCCAGGAAAGGGCTTGGCAAACCCTTATCGCCTGAGAAGCAGCTGCTGGAGGAATACCTTAGTGGCTGACTCACTGCCCTCCCTTCCTTACAACCCCCTCCCACTGGGCCCCACACCAGGCCTCTGAGAGACCCTGTGAGAGAGGGCAGGGGCAAAGCTCCCCCAGCTGGGCTGGCCCAGGCCCTGCGGAGGGTGTAGCTAGCACCGTCCTGCCTGGGGCTGGATGGATGGTTGGGGGGGGGGGTACCCTGTAAATGGCCTTAGTGTGGGATCATAGTTATTCTTAGAGATGTGTTTAGTACTGGTATCTCCTGGTACTGCCTCACCCCGGGCACTGATGAACAATTGACATAATGATGGCATTGCCCTCTGGGGTGCAAGGCCATGTCCCTCCACCAATAGTTATCATGGGCCAGGTGCTAGGATCCAGCAGGTGAATGAGATACAGACCCTGCCTCAGGGAGTTTTCAGCCTGGCAAGCAGGCAATTCTTGCATGGAGGAATGTCTGCTACAGTGGGGAAGGACTGGGCAATGAGGGGTTGTGGACACTTCTCTGTTATACTTGGCTTCCCTGGGCCTCAGTTTCCCTATCTGTCAAATGCAGATATGCAGCTTCCTTATCTCATCAGGTAATCATGAGGATTAACAAATCATGCATATGAAAGCACTTTGGGAGGTTAAAATCACAGTAAAAATGTAGGGTAGATAAGTCTGGCAAACTGGGAAAAGGGGAAAGAGTACCTGAGTCAATGGGCTTCTGCATTTTTTTTTGTCCTTGATTCTTCATTCTTCAGCTCAGCTCAGGCCCAGAGTTTTGCAGTTTTCATACTAATAATGGCTAACAACCATTGAGTACTCACTACATACGAGGCACCATTCTGCTACATGAATTAATGGGTGTGTGTTCTACGTATAAGTGGTATTTGTACTTCACTCATTTTACACTGATAATCCTAGAAGGTGAGTATTAAGCACCTAACAGATATTTGATCTTCATGACAACACTGTGAAAGAGGAACTATTATTTCCCCTCTGCAGATAGGGAAACTGAGGCATGGAGAAGTGAAATAATCTGAAGCTTAGTCTCAGAGGGCTTGCCTGTTCACCCCTTCGGGACTGGGGCAGGCTTTGAGTGTGCCATGCCAGAAAGGGCCAACAGCTGCAGACCTCGACCCCAGAAGCCAGTCACTAACCACTCACCAGGCTGGACTCCAGGACCTGAAGCAACCCCCCTCCCACATCTCTTCCAACCCACCAGCAAATGCATTCAGTCAGTAAATAATGAACAGCAGTACATTTCCTTACATGTGTATCATTCTTTAGAGAGAAAAAAATAAGCACCTACTGTATACCAGCCACCAGGTGCTTTATTAATAATAATAAGAGACAATGTGTGTTGAGTAATTATTATGTACCCAGGGCCATCCTCACAATAATCCTGACAGAAACTGTTATCATCCGCACTGTACAAAAGAGGAAATGAAGCAGAGAGAGGTTAATTAACTTTCCCAAGATCTCAGAGATGAATATTTTTCAGACTTTTTTGTTTCTAAGAAATGTATTTGATTCATTACCGAGTCCATACACACACACACACACACACACACACACACACACACACAAACACACACACACAGCTGGGACAAGAACCTCACCAGGTATTTAGTTTCACTATGTGAAGTGCAGTCTGGTATTTTCTACTCTTATTTTTCTGTTTTATTTTCTCTTAAATCCTGGTTGTGACCTACTGGATGGATTTCACAACCCGTTAAATGAGTCACCGACCCACAGTTTCATCAGCACTGAGTCATAGCTAGAAGTATCAAGGCCAGGATTCGAACCCAAGTAACACGGCTTCAGAGCCGAATCTCTTGGCATAAAGACCGTCTTGGAAAGCAGAGAGTCTGGAAGCACGAGGACAGGCGGGGACTGTGTTAATGAGGGGAGCGGAAGCCTTGATAATCCCATCACTTTGCACTCCAGCAAAAGATACCAAAGTCACCAATATTGCCTTTGGGATGCAAACTTGCTGGCACAGACACTCTTTAGTCTTCCCATGAAGTAGGGCGGACGGAGAAACAGGCTCAGGCGGGCTGAGCGATGGAACCAAGGTCACAGAGCCAGAATGAGAGAGCCCAGTCTTCTGTCACCTGGTCTGGGGATGCTATTGCTCACCTGGAGGATAATGACAGTGAGGCTGGAGATGGCAGCAGGGGTGGAGGGAGAGGTGCTGGTGACAGCAGTGACGGTCATAATAGAAATAATAGTGGGTCCTGGGGATATGGGTGGTGGCGATGGTGGTGGCATTAATGAGGCCGGGAAGAATAATGGAGCGGTTGCAGTGACGGTGGTGGTGGTGGCAGGCCTGGGAGCCCCCACCACAGCAGCATCTGCGCCCCTTTCCCAAGCTCAGCTGACGCGCCCATCCCCCTCCTCCTTCCCTAGCACTTCCCGGAGCACCTGGACCACTTTGCGGAGAACATGGAGGACTTCTCCAACGATCTGTTCAGCAGCTTCTTTGATGACCCCGTGCTGGACGAGAAGAGCCCTCTACTGGACATGGAACTGGACTCCCCCACACCAGGCATCCAGGCTGAGCACAGCTACTCCCTGAGTGGTGACTCGGCGCCTCAGAGTCCCCTTGTGCCCATCAAGATGGAGGACACCACCCAAGGTAAGAAAGGGCAGGGGACCCAGGACAGCACAGACCCAGAAAGCCCAGGAGGGGAGGAAGCTTTTGATGGAACGGGGGGGGGGCACTGCAGGCTGAGACGCCCAGGGGCTCCCAGAGGAGTCACCCACAAACACCTCTCAGAGGAGTGCTGCCTCCTGCCCTTTTGTTCTGTCTCATATCAAACCCGTATGGACACTGCTCACCAGGGGGTCTTACTGACTTAGATCAGTGGTGTGCGAAGGGTGGTTCCTGACCGATGGCATCACCTGGGAACTTGTTAGAAACGCAGATTCTCAGCCTCATGCAGACAGGCTGGATCAGAAACCCTGGGGGTAGGGCCTAGCCTTCCAGGTGATCCTGATGCATGCTTGGGCTGGAGAACCACTGACGCAGAAGAGACAGTGGGGGGCAACTAAACCATAAATGTGGACAAGTTTCTGAGACTCCGAACCTTGCCACCTCCTCATACTGCACTGTCCTCTGAAATGCTACCTGGGACAGATGCCTGCACCCTAGTTTTATTCCCGAAGGTGGGGTTCTCTGAAGCTCCCCTCCAACCAACCCCCCCCCACACACCTTTTAAGCAAAGGACCATTTGAGTCTCTCCTCTCTGGTAAACAACAGACTCCAGATCACACCCCACCTAGAAATGGTCCTTTTGGGTGTTTTCTCAAAAACAGGTGGTCTTGACCCTGTCACATTTGTCTAGGTGATCATGGACACCTCTCAACCTCTCTAAAGCCTCAGTTTCCTCATCTACAAATGGGAATAACAGTAACTATGTCTGTAGTACTGTCTGGTTTACAAAGTACCTTCGTGTTAATTGTCTCATTGACTTCCCACTACTCACGGGTGCGGTAGGAAATCAATCACTTTTATCATAATCCCCATTTGTCTGATCAGAAAAATGAGGCTTCAGGAAAGCCAAGTTGTTTAGGTCACACACACAGTAAAATGCTTGGTAGGGACTAGGGAGCAAGCAAGCCCCTTGGTGCTAAACCTCACACCCTTGCCACCACCACTGGACCCGCAGCCTGGAGGGTACTGGGTGTGGACCCAGACAGGCTTCGCTGTGTGTCCTCATGCCACCTCCAGCTGCAGTGTGATCTGGAGCAAGTTGCTTCAGCTCCCTGGGCCTCTGTTTCCTCAGTTATAAAATGAAGATAATATATGTGTCATAAGAATTCTAGCCAGGATTTTCAAATCTATACATAAATACCCAGTTTAGTGCCCAGCATGTAATATATAAGAAGAATTAGTGGCTCTTTTCATGGTGCATATAAAAGTCCTGTCAATACTATAGTGGCTAGCACAATGAACAGCATTTTTAATTCCTCTTTCTCTTCAGAGGACAGTGGTCTTGAATGAGTTTCTTAATATTCTCGTCTACCAAATGGGGAGAATAATGGTGCCTGCCCCATAGGATTATTGGGAGGGATAAAAGAATTCATATGTAGCGGGGGCTGAGGGCCTCACTCAGCTCAAGCAGTGTGTGCTGCTTAAAAGGGTCTTTGAGATTCTCCAGGGGCAGAGATAGGCCTCTGCACCGCCCCCCCCCCACCCCTGTGAGGGCAGGGATAGCATCCCTCCAGGGCCGTGGCTGCAGAGGTCTTAGCTTCCCTGCAGGCCCTGGCTTCTCAGCCAAACCTCTGGAAGTCATGTCAGCACATCCTCAGGCCTCACCCTGGGCAGGGGCCGCATGTGGGGTGGACCCCCTTCATCCACCCCCTCTAGGCCAGCCCAGCAACTCCTCGGCCACCCCAAGTCTATTTTTAGAGCAATTTGTCTGTGGGCCCTTTGCAGGGGCAGCTTCCCGGAGGCCGGACAGCTGGCCCTGTAATTTGGGAAGATTGTGGGTGTTCCTGGAGCCCTGGGGCAGCCTGTGGCCCAGAGCTGGGGCACTCAGGCTCCCAGCAGGGTGGGGCCTAGTCTCTGAGGTGGGACCAGGCACCACTGACCCCCTCTCTCTACCCACAGCAGGCCCCAAAGGCCAGAGCCCCCTGGCCTTTCCCTTGCACGTTGGCTGCCTAGACCCCCGCCTCACCTCACCACTGCCTGGGGCTTGCAGGGCTGACTTGGGGTGCAGGACTGTAGGCACCCAACAGGAAAAGAAGTGATGCCTGCCAGCCCTGTGGCCCAGGTGAGGCAGGAGCCTCATTAGGAGGGCAGGAAGTGGGCACTGCTGCCCTGGGAAACTCGGACATCACACCTCACCGCCCACATACCTTCCCCACCCCCACCTCCTCACCTCCCCCCATCCTGTCACCAGGTTCTGTGGATTCGCCCCTCTAAATTTGTCTCCAGTACGTCCCTTCCTCTCTATCCCCACTGTCACTTCCTTTGCTCAGGCTTCATCTTCTCTCACTGGACTATGTCACCAGCCTCCTGCAAGTCTCCCCGCCTCCATCTTGCCTGCAGTCAGGCCCTTCTCCACATGCATGCACCGTGATTTTTTTTCGACATTACAGATCTGAGCGTGGTTAAAACCCTTCAGTGCTTCCCCATTACCTTTAGGACAAACTCACAGCAGTGAGCCCAGCCTCCCAGGCCACACTACCCCTGCTGGCCTCTCTGGGCTCACCTTCCCTTTCCCTTTCCATTCCAGCTGCACTCAACTGCTTGCGACTCTCACTAGGTCCCCAGCGCCTAGCACGGGGCTCAGCAAATGTTCACTGAAGAGCAATCGTTGTGTGAACGGTAGCTAGCATTTACTGAGCATTGACTTCTTATCAGGCACTTTTGCAGATGAAGAAGCTAAGGCTCAGAGAGGTTTAGCAACTTACCTAAGGTCACACAGCCGGTCAGGACGGGTCCAGATCTGTTGTCCACATCTGCTCTGTGAGCTGCTAAGTAAAGTAGATGCCCCACTTCTTCTGGCCCCTGCCTACCTGCCAAGCGCTCCTCTCTGCCCTTGCCTGCCTGTACCCCAGCATCTCTCTTCAGCCCAGTCTAGAGCAGCTCCCAGAGGGAGGAGGGTGGCAGAGCCCTCTGCTCACGGAGTCCCCTGAGCCTGGTCCTGCCCCCTTCCCCAGACGTGGAACACGGAGCATGGGTGCTGGGACACAAACTGTGCTCCGTCATGGTGAAGCAGGAGCAGAGCCCGGAGCTGCCCGTGGACCCTCTGGCCGCCTCTTCAGCCATGGCCGCTGCTGCCGCCATGGCCACCACTCCGCTGCTGGGCCTCAGCCCCCTGTCCAGGCTGCCTGTCCCCCACCAGGTGAGCCTGGGGACTGTTTCCAGGGGCTGGCGGAGGGAGGCCGGGTGGTGGGTCTCTGTGGGAAGAGGCTGCCAAAGTCCTGTGTAGCCCGGGGCTGTGTGAACTGGGAGCAGTGTGACCCTCGGGGCTGGACCAGGCCTCTGCCTACCCCTTGGGCTGCCCCCTCACCATCCTAGGATGGGAACAAACCGTAGTACCCTCGGAGGAAGCTGGGGCCCCTCACTGTGCGCAGAGGGAAGCTGACAGGGACCCGGGCAGAGCTGGGAGTTGGGGGCCCGGTGCAGGGTCTCAGAGCCGGAGAGAGCACAGGTCAGATAGCTCTCTCAAAGTGTCGGGATTTTTAAAAAGAAAGACCAAAGCGAGAATACAACAGCTGTGCTATATTTCAGTTGTATATGTTCGTGAGATCAATACTTTTTACCTCATACGCTCAGGCCACCCCCCCCCACCGCCCACCATGATACTCAGGTAACAGCATCCAACTCTAGATCTAACAGCTGAAGAGCCTCCTGGGAATGAGAGGCCCAGACTCCGGGCCCTGCCTGGGTCCCAGCTCAGCCCTCATTTGTGCTCTGGGCATGTTGCCTTCTCTTTCTTCCTCAGCTTTCTTATCTGTAAAATGGGAGCCTGAACTGCCTCTAAGGGGCTTCACACCCTGAGTCTACAATATCAGGGCCGTCTTCAAATCCCTGGATTCAGGGTTTGACCGCCTCTGCCCCCTGCTGGCCACACGTCTCATCTGATCAAAATGTATGTGGCCAAAGGCCAAGATCAGCCCCTCGGTACCCGCCCCCCCACTGACCCAGAGGACCAGGGTCAGCTGCAAAGGTGGAAGATCTTTTGTGACCATATCCAAGACTGGCTCAGCGACTCCTCAGGCCTCACCAGAGAGCAGGGGAAGGTGCGGCAGCAGCAGCAACAGTCAGAGTCTTCGGAGATCGGGCACATGCCTCAGAGAAGGAAATTGAGGCTCAAGGAGCTAAGCGGCTTACCCAGATCACACAGTCAGAAATAATGAGCTGCAGGGCACCTGGGTGGCTCAGTCAGTTAAGCATCCCACTCTCGATTTCGGCTCAGGTCATGATCTCGGAGTTGTGAGATCAAGCCTGTTTAAGATTCTCTCTCTCCGTTTCTCTCTTTCTGCCCCTCCCCCACCTCTCCCCCCTCAAAACAAACAAACAAGCAAAAACACCCGCACACACAGAAATAATGAACTGCATTCCAAACTTGGCCTCCAAGCCCCAGAAGCCCACACTTCCCACTCTAGTGAAACCACGTTTCCCTCATGGAAGGCACAGGAACTAGAAGTTGGCATTGTCAGTAATGGGCTGTGTGACCCACCCTTCTGCATCACAGTACCTTCTCTGTCACTTGAGGGCTGAGCTAGGATGTAGACCAGAGAGTCTCCAAGGTCCCTGCCAACTGGAACCTTCTGTGATTCTTACTCATCTGCCTACATTGGTGATTCTGTGTCCCACCCACAATATCATGGCCTCTCTTTGCTGGCTGTGGACCCAGAGGGGAGACTCGGCCCTGAACGCCAGCACCCAGTAACACAGCGCCTTCCACAGAGAGAACACCACTTAGATGCATGTCGGTAATCATGGGTGGGAAGCCATGCGTGTTCTTTTTTTTTTAATTCAGTTAATTAACATATATCATTAGTTTCAGAGGTAGAGTTCAGTTGTGTATAACACCCAGTGCTCATGACATCACGTGCCCTCCTTAATGCCTGTCACTCGGTTACCCCATCCCCTCACCCCTCTCCCCTCCAGCAACCCTCAGTTTGTTTCCTATGGTTAAGAGTCTCTTATGGTTTGTCTCCCTCTCTGATTTCGTTTTGTCTTATTTTTCCCTCCCTTCCCCTATGCTCCTCTGTTTTGTTTCTTAAGTTCCACATATGAGTGATATCATATGATAATTGTCTTTCTCTGATTGACTTATTCTGCTTAACATCATACCCTCTAGTTCCAGCCACATCATTGCAAATGATAAGATTTCATTTTTGATGGCTGAGTAATATTCCATTGTGTATATCTACCACATCTTCTTTAGCCATTCATCTGTCGTTGGACATCTGGGTTCTTTCCGTAGTTTGGCTATTGTGGACATTGGTGCTATAAACATTGGGGTGCAGGTACCCCTTCAGATCACTACATTTGTATCTTTGGGCATGTTCTTGATGTCCTTTCTGGAACAGCAAGTTAGAATACAAAGAAATAGGAGTGCATGTTTGTTTAAAACATAAATCTAGCTCTGTCAGTCCTTTGTGATACAACCCATCAGGGACTCCTTATTGTTTCAAACTTTTTTGTCTGGTCCCTTTCTACCTTCTGCGAATCCTACAAGCACCCCCACCCCACCCCCTAGCCAGGCCTTCTGGTCTTATTTCCTACCACCCCTTCCTGACACATACCCCTACACTCTCGATACCCTGAATACTCGCAGTTTCCAGATCTGGCCATGCTCTCTAGCCTCTGTGCCCTTGCAGATGCTTTTCCTCTGCTTCGAATTCCTTTCCTGTCACTTACCACCTGCCCTGTCCTTTATCTGGAATATTCCTATTTATACTTCAGGACTCCTTTCAAAGTTCAGCTGTGTAGAGAGCTCACCCTGCGCCCACCAGTTAAGGCCTTCTTCACCTGTGCTACTGTTATCCGTCACTGAACAGTATAATGTGCCAGACATGACTTGCCCCTTGGCAGCCCACATCCCAAGGCCTGTGATGGTCAGCACAGAGCAGCCTCCACCAAGAAGATGGCTTTGGCCTTGGAGGCCACAAGAAGCCCTCTTTCTCCAAGCTGAAGGTCTAAACTACACTAACTACTTAGCCATCATTCTCTTCTCTTAGGTCTGACTTGGCTTCTCGAAGCCTGAGAACTTGCCTCTTCTCCCTCTGCGCTGTGCCCAGAACCCTGAGTCCAGCCACCTCCTTAATTGTGCAGAGCAGACTGCCAGACTCAGGGAGGGTAGGAGGTTGAATGGCATGGTGGGGACAGCCCCAAGGGCAGCTGATGGAACTGGACCTGTCTCTTCCTCAGGCCCCAGGAGAGATGACGCAGCCGCCAGTGATCAAAGCAGAGCCCCAGGAGGTGACTCAGTTCCTCAAAGTGACACCAGGTAAGTGTGTCCAGAGAAGAACTCTTCCTCTCTAGTCATGGTCAGACAGTATCCCAGCTCCCTTGTCTCAGCCCACTCATCTCCCTCAACAGCCCCCATCTCTCCCCAGAATATCCTTTTCTCCATGCCCTGCACACTTTCCATCCTTCCAGCCCCTTCTTACCCAGTCTACAACTGTCATCTCTGTTATTGACACCCTCACCCTGTTAGCTAATCCCCCTCCCGTCATTCACTAATGGAAGCCCACTCTATAGCCACCCATCCATCCATCCATGCATCTATCCACCCATTTATCCATCCATCCATCCATCCATCCATCTATCCATCCATCCATCCATCCAATAAGAGTTCATTTGGCATGTCTGGGGAAGCAGAGAAGACAGTTCCTGTACCCAAGTAGATCACAGAGTAGTGAGGGCCAATTTCATAGCAGCCATATGGATTAGAGATGGCAGATTCCCCAGGAGGCCTTGGAAGCACATCCCCAGATCTGACAGAGAAGGGAACAGAGGAAACTTCTTGGATTGGCCAGAAGGAGAATAGCTAACTGAATCTTTCCAACCCTACCCCATTAATTCATCAAACATTCATTAAGCATCTACTATGCATCAGGTCCTGGGCTGAGTAGCACAAGGTTTAGAAAGATGAATAAGACCCAAGCTTCTCCCTCACATTGCTCACTCCCTCAGAGAGAAGATTCACAGAAGGTAGAAAGGGGCCATCGTGAAAACATATCACCTTGTAGAGAGCCCTTCAATCTGCAAAGCATCTTCACATACATGAGCTCCTTGCGTCCTCACGGCTTCCAGCAATCAGTTCACTCCCTTTCAACAGGGAAGTAAGGCTGGGAGGGGTTAATTAATATGACTGTAGGTCACACACTTGGGGCACGTGACAGCAGAACTTGAACTCAGGCTCCCTGACTCTGCGTTCCAGGCTCTTTACATCATGGCGTCCTTATGAGGCAAATCGAAGTCCATGGAGGGAGAGAGGACTCATGCAGGGGGCAGTTTGGGGTGGAGTCTGGAAGGAGGTGGCTGTTCCTTCTGAGCCTCAGCCCACTCTGCATGATCTGGGCATTCTGTGCTGTCCTGCAAGCTCTCCCTGCAGCTAGGCTCTCGGTCCTCCTCGTGGCTCTGCCCAGGTTGTTCCCTGACCACCTGCAGCCTGTCAGTCTTCCTGATGCTCTGGCCACAGAGCAGCAGCGGGGGAGCGGGGGGAGGCTGGGGACCACAGGGCTCCTGGCTGGTCTGCTGAAAGCCCAGTGCCTGCTGTCCTGTCCCGCTTGAGCTGGAAGTGGAATCCCCGGGATTGCTGTGGCTAGATGTTTGGCAGTGGGAAAAAGGAAGTGACAGAGGCTGTTGGCTTGCCCAGCCTCATTCCCATGGGTCTGGCTGTGGGCATGCTCCAGTCACCTCTGGGGTTACCAAGCTGGAGGCTCCCAGGGCCTGGACCCTGTGAAGTCAGGGAGAGGGGAGGGACTTCAAGAATCCAGCCTCCTCCGTGATAGCCACACCAAGGACCAGGCTTAAAGGAGCCAGGCCTCTGTGGCATCGAGGAAGGGTTGGCACTCAGGAATCTACTTCTGGGATGTCAGCTCGTCTTTGTGACCTGGCAGAGGGCCTTCTGATGGCACAGCTGGTCAAGGCCCCACTATTCCGTCCCCCACCATGTCAGGGCTGGCCGACCTCTGATGTCCCCCAAGAGGTGGGACGCAACCCTGCTAACCTGGATTCCCCCCTCCCCCCGCTCTCCCCAGAGGACCTGGTGCAGATGCCTCTGACGCCCCCCAGCAGCCACGGCAGCGACAGTGACGGCTCCCAGAGTCCCCGCTCTCTGCCCCCCTCCAGCCCTGTCCGGCCCATGGCCCGCTCCTCCACGGCCATCTCCACCTCCCCCCTTCTCACCGCCCCTCACGTAAGCAGCTGGGGGTGGGCTGACCCTAGAGGCAAGGGACTGAGTTAGTCCATCCTACACATGACTAGCGAGGAAGGGTCTGGGAGCCCCAAGCCTGAGGATCCCCATCCCCGTCAGAACTCAGAGAGGTGCCTACCCGGCAAATGGGAGTGAGAAGCTTTTAACCCTGTTTGGGGTAGAGAGGAAACAGGTAGAGAGGTCCAAGAGGCCTGCCAAACCCCCACTGTTGCAGACCCGGGACTAGCACTTGACATTGCTGACCTCCAGGGGGATGGCCCAGGCTGCCTCCAAGGAGCACTTCTTGGGGAGCGGTACTCAGGAGGCCCCAGATCGCCCCGGGGAGCATGGAGCTAGGCCCCGAGTCCTGCATGGAGCCTCCCAAGGGAAGACTGTAGGGGTCTGGTGGGGGGTGCTGTTTAGGGGCTGGTCCAGACAAGTAAGATTTGAGGCTGTGGATTCCAGGATGGGATCTAGGGGACCCCCCACCCTGCAGTAATATACCGAGGGCCTAACATGCTGGGCTCCCAGCACTGTTGACACGTTAGTGGATTTAATTCAGATCCACCCTTTTTCAAATTAGGAAACCGAGGCTAAGAGAGTTGAATGCCTTCCCCAAGTGACACAAAGAGTAAATGGCAGAGCTTGAATTTGAACCCATGGCTGTGTGGTTCCTAACCATCATGTCCTACTTCCCACAGAAATTACAGGGGACATCAGGGCCACTGCTCCTGACAGAGGAGGAGAAACGCACCCTGATTGCTGAGGGCTACCCCATCCCCACGAAACTCCCCCTCACCAAAGCTGAAGAAAAGGCCTTAAAGAGGGTCCGGAGAAAAATCAAGAATAAGGTAAAGCATGAGCTGGACCTTGGCCCTGCCCTAGGGCTTCCTTGGTGGGTGGGAGCCTCTGCTCCCCTGGTGATGCCAGCCCTAAAATTAAGGGCCCCCCAGAAATGGCTGTGTGGCTGTGGTAACCCCTGTTTTGGGGCCTCCCCATCTAGATCTCGGCCCAGGAGAGCCGCCGTAAGAAGAAGGAGTACGTGGAATGTCTAGAAAAGAAGTAAGCATCCTGGGCAGGGCGGCGGGCCTGGGACCCACTCCCTAGTCTGCCCCGCTCGCCAGTGCTCTCTCAGAGGGCACCGGAGCAGGGGGCTCGAGGAGTGGGGTGCCTCAGGGAGCAGTGGACGGGGCAGGGGGGCAGCAGTGAGTCTGGGGCCGGCTCCTGAGCCTGCATCTGCTTGGCCCCCTCAGGGTGGAGACGTTTACATCAGAGAACAACGAACTGTGGAAGAAGGTAGAGACCCTGGAGAATGCCAACAGGTGGGTGGTGCCACCTGCATCCCCCCCACCCCTGTCCTTCGGCGGCCAGGGCCCGGCTCTGGCATAGCTCTGCGAGGCAGGAGACAGGAGGGGTGACTGAGTTCAGGATGACAGGAACCCCAGAAACAGGAACCCTGCAGCCTGGGACCCCTGACTCCCCATCCTTCTTCATCCGCGCATGGCTCTAGACACCTGACAGGGCAGGGGAGCCGCCTAAATGAGTTGGTGTAGGACGGTGGCTTTCAAAGCGGAATTCCCCAGACCAGCAGCAGTGGCGCCTGGGAATGTCGGAAAGGCTGATTTTCAGACCGGGAGCCAGGCCTACTGAATCAGGAAGCCCCCCGGGGAGGGCTCGGCAATCTTTGTTTTAATAAGCCCTCCAGGTGATTTGGACGTACCCTAACGTTAGAACCCCTGGCCTGAGTGGGCGCTTGCTGCTCAGAGCTCTTCTCCCCAAAAAACAGCATCAGCACCACCTGGGGGCTTGTAAGACCTGCAGGATCTCGGGACTCCCCCGCCCCCCACACACCCCTTTCAGAATCCATTTCAACAGGCGATTCACATGCACAGTTCCCTTTGAGAAAGCTCAGTATGGGGCCAACACGGCAGCACCTCAGCACCTCGAAACTCCCTAAAGTCACCGCCTGGGGTGTTTGTTTGTTTGTTTTATCCCACTCTGACAGTTTTATGATTCTGGGAAAACTGTTAAACTTCTCTGGTCCCCAGTTGCTTTGTCTAAATGGGGGTGATAGAAACTCTATCTCACAGGATTCTTGTGAAGATTCGATGAGACGGTGCCGGTGAAGGGCCCAGCACTGTGCTTGGCATTTAAGAATGCTCAGTTCACATTAGCTTTTCTTCTCTCTCTCTCTCTTTTTTTTTTTTTTTTTTTTTTTTTTTTTTTTGGTGGTTATTCTGAATTCCTGATAGTGCCTAGCCATGAGCCCAGAGTAGGTCTCTAATAATTATTTGCTGGGGTAAATTAAAATGACAAGAGACAACAGCTGGTAGTAGCAGGTGCTCAACAGAAGGCTTTTTCCTTCTTTCCTTCCTTCTCCCCCAGCTTCTCCAGCAGGATCCAGCCACTCCCCCGATTGACCTGGAGAATGCCCCCACTCAGGGAAGGGGGGCGGGAGCCCATACCCCTCACCCCTCTACCTCTGGCCCAGATTCCTTTCTGGCCCAAAATAGGGCCAGGCCCTTGGAGCTATTTCGCCACCTGCTGTACATTCTGGTAACTGCAACCCCACTGCCCCGCGAGGTGGAGGAAAGAGACCACGGGTTAAACTGTTGTGGGCCCAGCATGGGCTGAGGACCCCCTGAGTGTGCCCAGAGGACCCCGCATTGGGTGGGACCCGGTCCTTGCCCTCAGGGAGCCCACAGTTAGTGAAAGAGACGACAGGGAAATCCACGAACAGAAACGAGGTGCTACAGGTGCTGTGATAAAAGCAACAGTGAAAAATTAACCAAAATGGTAGCTGCTATTTACTGGACCCTCACTGCACACCAGACAGCTGCTGGACATGGCCTTTCTGTCAGCTCTGGGAGTCGTGGGGTGCAAAGGAAGGAAGGTCAGTGTAGCTGTGGCTGTCAAGGTGAAGAAAAAGGTGACCTCAGCCCAGGTGGGCAGACCTTCCTCCCAGCCCCACTTTGGCCAGGAACATCACAGGAACCCCTGAGCCCCCATAGTGTGACCCAGCTATTCACCACAAGGCAGGCCCCAGCTTCCCCAAGCCACACCACAGAGGAGCCAAACGGTGACTTTTTCTGTCTTGACCAAAACGGGCACCTGGTGTGGAAGCCAAGTGTGGAGCCAGCCCAGGTGCTCCCCGGGAGAGCACCAGGAGGCAGAGATGCCTGCTGGGGCAGAGCCTGCCGGGTGACCACTGTGCCCTCCTCAGGACCCTGCTCCAGCAGCTGCAGAAACTCCAGACTCTGGTCACCAACAAGATCTCAAGACCTTACAAGATGGCCGCCACCCAGACTGGGACCTGCCTCATGGTAGGTGCTGTTCCTCTCACCACAGGGCCACATGAGGACAAGTCCCCCAGGCTGGCTTTCTAGGAAGGCAGGCAGAGCTTTGAGGGATTGACCACATCACCAGGGTACACCATCCTAGTGCCTGGTGAGCTGGCTCCTGAAGACCTCAGCCTCCTTCACCAAGCCCATGGAGCCTTCTAGAACATGACCTTCCCTGACCAATTCTAACACAATGTGGATGTGTAGTGACTCACATGAACCCAGCTAGGGAATAGCAGGGCAAATCCCTTGAGGAGGTAGCTTCTATACCCTGGGGGTGAAAGGGCCTAGGGAGACACAAGGTTGGGAGACACTTGGTTCTTTCTTTCTGGAATGAATAGTGAGGAGAAGGCTGAGCAGATCTCTAGAAATCCAGAAGAATGTGCAGGGTGTGGTTCAGGCATCTGCAGGTCCCTCTTCCACACTGTCCTGGAAATGTGCGGCCTGCTGCCTCCTGGCTAATCACTCCCCGGGCCCTCTGAGAGCCTCGTGCTGTCAGGTGGCAGGCACGATGTGGGCTGGGCTTAGTTCAGGCTGTGTGACTCTTAGCTCCTCCTGCTGAGAATCTGGTGTGATGCTCTGTCCCCCCCAGACCCCCACCTACTCCTTTCTCCGTCTCCTGGTTCCCCCACCTTATAGGTGATAACCGTGTTGACCACTTCCCTCTTTTTCTAGCACTGTCTGTGGTGGCCCCCCACCACAATGGGCTGAGATGGCCTGAGCAGCCTCTCCACCTTCTCCAAAAAGGGCGGAAGACCACGCATCTAGGGGGTGGACTGGTCTGGGCGCTGCTTTCTTGGAAAACCACTGAGATTTTTATACCTGTTGGTTTTGGGGGGAGAAGGATTGGGGTGGCCAGGATTGTGCCCGCCCCACCTGGTCTGACCACCACTCTCTCCACTCCCAGGTGGCAGCCTTGTGCTTCGTTCTGGTGCTGGGCTCCCTCGTGCCCTGCCTCCCTGAGTTCTCCTCCAGCTCCCAGACTGTGAAGGAAGACCCCATGGCCACAGACAGCGTGTACACAGCCAGTCAGAGTGAGTGCCCTGAGCCAGGCTAACTTCTCGCGGTCCCAACTTCTGGGCATAAGCCAGCTACAAGAGAGGAGCGGGGTTCTGGCGACATCTCATTTGACCTCCTCATTTTGTAGATGGAGAAACTGAGGCCCCCAAAGGGTCTATGATTTATTCAACGTTAGTTGTGGAATTGGGACTACAGTGCAGGCTCACCCAAGAGTGGCCTGTTGGGGGGGGAGTTAGGGGACAGCAAGAATGTTCCCACCCTACCCGCCCCCTTCCACCCCCCATGAATTATGGTGCCAGTGGTTACAGGGCATCTGCTAGGAACAATTAGTATTTCAGGACTGGGATAGCACATGCGTTTCGGTTCGAGCGCACTTTCCAGTCAGATGGTGGCGGCTGACGCACTGTGTTAAGGCGTGCCGGGACCCACCGGTGATGTCGAGCACGGGCAGAGAAGGGGCGGCGGTGCTGGGGGCTCAGATAGTTACCATCCCATGGGAGACTGACTGTGAGGTACAGTGCTGAAGCACATGGGGCTTCGGAGTTAGTCCCACCTGCCATTGCCGCTTGCTAACTGCATGACCTTGGGCACCTGTCTTGAGCTCCCTAAGCTTTCGTGTCTTCAACAGAAACACAGAAGTTACAGTTGCACTCCCCGGCATGGTTGTTGTCACAACTAAATGGCACGGGGCATGCACACTCTTGACACAGGGTCTGGTACACAGCAGGCACTTACCCAATGAGCACATCCCCTCCTCTTTTGAAGACCTCACCAGAGGAGAGAAAAGATACGCTAGGCAGGTGGCAAGGGGAGAACTGGTAGAGGGTGCAGCAAAGAATAGTATGGATTTCCAGAAGCAGAACGTATTTCGGGTAGACCTGCAGAAGAACTTCCTAACTGCTCATCATCTACCAGGAACAAATTATCTGGCAGGGCAGGAGGAAGAAGAGGAAACAGATGGGGGTCAGAGAGGGAGGAGACGGGGAGGAGTAGGATTCAAGAAGGAGGAATAGGCAGGGAGAATGTGCTAGACCAGCAGGGCCTTGAAAGGAGGAAGGGGTGGGGAGGGTTAGGGGAAGAGGAAGTGGAGGTGGCGAGCGAAAACCACTCCCTGGACAGTGTGGCCTGAGAAGAGACAGGACAGTCGCTGAGGGAGGTGGGCCATGGGGGCCTGAGGGCCCGAGAGTCACATATCCACTTTCCAAGGCCACTTTCCAGAGTGGGTATTTGGAGGTAGAGGAAGCCGGAGGAGAGGAAGAGAGGGAAGTGGGGGGTAGGGGCCAGCGCGGAGGAACAAAGCCGGAGTCCGAGGGAATGAATGAGCCCATTGGGGTGAGTGCAGTGGGTTGCAGGCCCTATGTGTGGATCTGTGATAGGAAGTGGCTTCTGGAGCTGGCTGGCTTTCAGGGCTGGTGCATTGCTCAACGGCAGGGAGTGCCTTTCACACACACTCTCAGGTCAGGGCCTGAGGGCCCGGAAGGTGGTGGCGGATCCTGGAGCCAAGCAGCCCTGGGTTTGCCTCTCGCTTCCAGCATAGGCCAAAATACCTGATAAGCCGGGACCTTAGTTACCTGTTCTGTGAAACAGGGCTAAAAATATCTCCTTTCCAGGAGTTTCTGTGAGATGCTCGTGGTTTGATATACAGGTCAAAGGGCTTTGCACAATGCCTGGCACAGAGCAGATAGCCGACAAACGTGTTTTCTTTTTCTTCATTTTCCTGAAAGGCACACTAGGGCCCGGGATGAGGAAGAGGGTGCCTGGGTGACTCAGGGGGGTTAAGCCTCTGCCTAGCTCCCCTTGCCCCCCTGCTGGCCCTGCTCAGCAGGAAGTCTGCTTCTCCATACACCCCCCCCCCCAATTCGTGTTCTCTCTCAAATAATAATAAATTCTTCCCCAAAAAATAGGGGGAAGACATTGATTCAAGGTCTCAGAGAAAGGGAATAGTAGAGATCGGATTAGAACCCAGTTCTCAGATGCCCCACCCTGGTACCCTCTGCTTAGGAAGAACTACTTTCTCGGGGTGCTTACGAAACACAGTTTCAATCACTTCGCCTGTACGGTCTCATCAAACCACATCTACAAGAGGTCGGCCCTAGTACCCCTATTTTACGGATGAGCAAACTGAGGCTTAGGAAGGCTAAAGCAAAGGCCTGACTCGCTGGAGGTCGTACCAATGGGCGATGTTAGAGCTGGGGTTCAGGCTCTGGCCCTCGTCCTTCACTACCGGGCCAGGAAGGTGGCTGGGAGCGGGGAGCCTCGGCACGGAGGCTCACCCTGAGCTCTCTGTCCAGTGCCCTCCCGGAGCCTCCTGTTCTACGACGAGGGGGCAGGCTCGTGGGAGGATGGCCGCAGTGCCCTGCTGCCTGTGGAGCCCCCAGATGGCTGGGAAATCAAGCCGGGGGGGCCGGCCGAGCCTCGGCCCCAGGACCACCTGCAGCATGACCACCTGGACAGCAGTCATGAGACCACCAAGTACCTGAGTGAGGCCTGGCCAAAAGACGTCGGTGGAAACGGCACCAGCCCCGACTTCTCTCACCCCAAGGAGTGGTTCCGTGAGAGGTAGGTGGGTGGCCCCTTCCCTTCCCGGGGCCCCACACTCCACCCATGCTCTGCTGGGGCCCTTGGTCCCCATGTCACAGGCCTCCCCAAGGCCCCCTCCCACCCACATGCTGATCCAGCGCGCAGAGGGGTGAGAGGGTCCTCAATGGACATACTCACCCCAGACTTCTGTTCTCTCTCCAGGGATCTGGGCCCCAATACCACCATCAAACTCTCCTAGACTGCGCCAAGACCCAGGACACGGGATGTACCCTCTGGCACCCAGAAGAGCGGTTGTCTTGCTCTCTAACCCGGATCCAGCTCGCCCCCCTGCCCCCTGGGCTCCCGTCCCAGGAGAAAGGGTTCCACTTCTCCCCAGCCCTTCTTTGCCCCACTCTTTACCAGGGCCTCTCCTTTCCCCACCACATTTGGACTGTTCCCTTGGGCCGACCACTCTGTTCTCTCCCCTCCCTTCACAGCCATCCGTCCTTCTCAGATAAACCACTCACTGGGCTAACCCCCTCCTCTCTCACAATGACCAACACGACCACTGCCTCCATGCCCCCCCTCAAACACACCCATCAACACACCGACATACCCCCCAACCCCCGCCCCACTGTACAGAGACCAAGAACAGAAATTGTTTGTAAATAATGAACCTTATTTTTTATTATTGCCAATCCCCTAAGATATTGTATTTTACAAGTCTCCATCCTCCTTTCACCCCTCCCTTGTTTTATATTTTATGAAGTTAGTGCGGGCTTTGCTGTTCCCTGGCCCTCACCTGGCCTCCCCCTGCCGCTGCCCAAGCCGCTGGGCCTTTTTAATTGCCAAACTGCTTCCTCCATCAGCTCAGCACATGCTTTAAGAAGGCAAAAGTAAAAAAAAAAAAAAAGATGCAGCATCAATTCCTGACTTTGTGCCTTTCTTCATGGGGGGGCGGGGACAAGAACTGAGAGATGGGGAGGGAGAGGGGGAAGTTTATCTTACATTCCACCAGGGGCATGGGCGTGTGAGAGGGCAGATTCACACTAGATGGTCAAAGGATTCTGTGGTAATCACCACCCCCCACCCCCCCAGGCTCCTCCTCCGACTGCTGACTCTGGAGGCAGAGGGGCCTATCAGCCACAGTCTTGGCCTTTGGGGATGAGAACTGCTATTACCAACACTTACTGTGGACCAGACTCCGTGCAGGCCACTTTCCATGCTGTACCCAATTTGGTCCTCCTGAGACCCTGCCAGCACTGCAGCTCATGTGTTCTCTGCCTCAGCTGGGTCAAAGGTGCAGACTCCACCGTGGGACCGCCACTCCCTAGCTCTGTGTGGTAGGCAGAATTCTAACACGGCCTCCAAGTTTCGGCCCCCACTCTCCTTCCCCTCTGCTCCCCCCCATACACACCTGTCAAATCCCCTCCCCCAGAGTATGCAGGAGACCTGTAAATATAAGGGGATGCCACTCTCATAATTAGGTGACCTTTTATGGGAAAAGTAAAGAGATTTTGCAGGTGTAATTAAGGTCCCAAGTCAACCGATTTGTGGTTCATCAAAAGGGAGCTGATCCTTGGTGGGCCTGGCTTAATCAGGTGAAATCCATTTTTAAAAGGGACTGAGTTTTTCCTGAAGAGAAAGAGTCTCCTGTTGGCCTTGAAGCAAACAGCCATGTGTGAACTGCATGGAGGGGGTGGCCTCCAGGGGCTGAGGGCCTCAGGGCCAGAGTGGCAAGGCACTGAATTCCACCAACAACTTCAACATGCCTCACCTCCACTCCCGAGGAGATCCCCACAGGGCCAACTAGGCTGTGCTGACTATGAACCATGGAAAGTGAGATCATCCATATGTCATGTTAGGCTGCCATGTTCGTGGCACTTTGTTACGCAGCACGGGAAAGTAGGATACTATGTAACCTGAATCTCTTGAGCCTCCATTTCTCCATTCATAAAAGGAGGACCTAACACCCAAGGCATGAGGAGGTTGTAGGGATTCAACAAGGTAAATTATGTAAGGTGCTTAGAACAGGGCCCGGCCTGTGGTGACTCCAAGAAAGATTAGCTGTGCATTTATAGGCAATATCAATCAGCACGCTAAGAGCCAAGCTAGAGGTGCTGTCTTAGCACAGAGGAGGGTACCTCACCCAGACTTGAGGGCTTCCTGGAGGTGGCGACATGGACTGTGGGAAGTAGGCAGGAGAGAGGAAAGGGGCATTCCAGAAAGAGGGAGAGCAGCCCGAGCAAAGGCTTCTAAGATGAGAGAGAGCAGGAAAACCTCGAGGAAATTTAAACTGTTTAGAACAGCCCATTGGTAGAGAGCAAGGATGCAGAGAGCCAGATGGCGATCAGGGGCCAGATCCCAAGGGGCCTTGAATGCCTTCCTAAGGCATTTGGACTTCATCATGCAGGCATGATGCTTTCCCACCCAGTAGCAGGGCATGGTGGTGGGATGGTGCCTACACCAGCTGCCCACCAGAGGAAAAGCTGGACAAGACCAGACAGAATTATGGAACCTCAGAACTGGCCATCACACCCCATCCTCTAACCCTCTTTCTTCATAGCCTCATCTTGACCACTGGACAGGGACTTCACTGCCTGCTCTGGGCATCAGTTTTAGCTGCTAGAACATGCAGGCCTGTACGGCAAGGCCGTGAAAGGCTGGGCTCTCGGCCCTAAACTCTTAGTATCATTAACAGTAACTTTGTTAGCAGACCTCTTTTCTGAGATGCATCCGTTCCTTCTATTAGTCACCCAACAAACTGTCCTCAAAGGTGCTAGGCTGGTGGTGAAGCCTGGTGAGTAAACCAGCCATCGGGGCTGGTGTGATGGAGGGGGAAACAGAAGAGCGTCACGGATTTCAGACTGGGTGGGTCAGGGAGGGCAACTCAGAGGAGGTGGGCCTTGAACTGAGTCTCAAAGGATGGGTAGAAGTTGGTAAGGTGGAGAGGGGGAAGGGTGTTGGGGGTGGAGAGAATGGCCAAGGGCAAAGGTGTGGAGCCATGAGAAGCAGGGCTAGAACAGAAGTGAGGCAAGGGGAGTCAGGATGTCACATGCATAGAGGTGCTTGGAGGAACAAGACTGAGAATGAGCCCCTCCTTAAATTGTGCATGCAGGCGCTCGGCTAGCCTCCTCAGTCCAGGCCCTGATGAAAAGGATGGCCCTTTCAGGGATCCAAACCAAGAACATTTCATTCTGAAGGTGATGGGGGCTGCTGAGTATTTTTAAGCCAGAGAGTGATATCATCAGATTTGCCTGTCCCAGAGCTCTGCAAGGGGTATACAAGGATGAGACAGAGTCCAGAGAGAATTAGAATTATCAACAGCTCTGACATCAAATTAGCTATGGGGTGCAGGAGTGAGGGCAGAGCCTGGGATGGCACTGAGGTGTCTGAGATGGAGCTTATGGTGGATGATGGGATCATTGGCAGAGACACGGTTCAGGAGGAAGAGCAGGTTTGGAGAGGAAAGGAATTTATTTGAGCACATCTCAAAGTTGAGTTGCCTGTAGAATGTTACCGTTACCATGGAAGTCTAGGGCTTGGGAGAAAGGGATCCCGGGTGGAGATGGGGACATTGTCCGCATCCAGGTGGTCTGTTAAAGTCTTGAGTCTACATAAAGGGAAGAGAGATGAGGGCAGAACTCCAGGTATATGGACGTTAAGAGACAGTAGAGAGTGAGGAGTGAACAAGGAGGCTGAGAGGGAATGATTGGAGAGGGGAAAAAGCAGGAGAAGAGAGTGGCCCAGAAACTGACAGAGGAAAGCCACCAGGAGCGGAGCTCAGTGGTGTCAGATGGCATCTGAGAGGCTAGGAAAGATGAGAAGAAGACAAAGCGTCTGCTCACTTGGACAATGAGGAGGTCACCAGTGACCTTGGTTGGAGCTGTGTGGGGAGAGGTAAGGTGGAAGTGAGAACAGGAGGGATGGATGGGAAGGGGGGCAGGGGGACCTGGGGATGCAGTGAATTCTTTCAAGGAGCTCCATCAGGAAGGAACCTAGAGGTGGCACCTGGAGGCCAGAGGTAGGTGAGATCAAGAGCAATTTGGGGGCTCTTCTTTTAAGTTTTTATTTAAATTCCAGTTAGTTAACACACAGTACAATTTTAGTTTCAAGTGTACAATATAGTGATTCTTTCGGATGGGAGAGAGTTGACCATAGTTATTTCTAGAAGACAAAGAGCCCACAGAGAGGGAAGAGGATGGATGATGCGGGTAGGGCAAGCATCCACGGAGTGGATGGAGAGGTCCACTCCAGACCAGAGAAGCCCAGACAAAGGGAGGGCATTCTACAGGTGCAGAATGTGGGGAGACAGGAAACTAAGGCAGCCCCCCCATGACTGTGAAGTTGGGGGAGGGGGCAATGGAGGAGGGCAATGGGGGATGGGGCTCACTCCAATGGCTTGGGAGTTGAATCAGGGGGAAAGTGGAAAGTTTGAAATAACCGCTCAGAGGAATGGGAGACCAAGCTGACCTTTGGGGGGATCTCTCATCATTTATCCATTCATTCGTTTAACAAATATTTACAGGATATCTCTGATGTGCATGGCAGCATGCTACCATTGGGGCACAAGATTCGACTCCTGATACCAAAGGCCTTGAAATCTAGGGGTGCCTGGGTGACGCAGTTGGTTGGGTGTCCAACTCTTGGTTTCAGCTCAGGTCTGATTTCAGGGTCGTGAGATCCAAGCCCCCAGCGGGCTCCACGATCAGCGCAGAGTCTGCTTGAGTTTCTCTCTCACTCTCCCTCTGCCCCTCCCCTCTCAAAAAACAAATCTTATTGGGGGGGAGGGGCGCCTGGGTGGCTCAGTCCGTTAAGCGTCTGCTTCTGTTCAGGTCATGATCCCAGAGTCCTGGGATCGGTGGGCTCCCTGCTCAGCAGGAAGTCTGCTTCTCCCTCTGTCTCTCTCTCTGCCCCTCCCCCCATTGATGTGTGCTCACGCACGCCCTCTCCCTCTCTATCAAAAAAATAAAATATTTTTTAAAAAGATCCAAGGACATTGGGGCTTCCTAGAGCAACTAACCCAGAGAGCTCAGGGCTTGGAGAGCCAATTTAAGTGAGGTCATCTGCGATCACCGCCCTATGCCCGTCCACCTGCGACAGTCTTCCTGCCTCTGTAAGGGTGCAGCGTTAATCCCCTTGCACAAGCCACCTGTTGACATTCCAGCTCCTTGGGGCCATGCATCACCACCCCTCAGGGGGTGGCACCTATCCTCCCCCCGTATCCCTGGTGATGGAGCTGTAGCCTCCACGCTCCGCTGACAACCCACTTTGCCACACACACATCTGATGGCTGTCCCGGTGCCAGTCATTCTGTGCAGATTGCCACAACAAACCCTTTGTTACACCTGGGAACCAAAGCTCTAGAAGCGGGGAGAACAATGGTGGGCAATGCCTGGAGCTGGAGTAGGCCAGAGCAGGGTTCCAATTCCAGAGGGCTGGATGGTCCCAGGAGCCATCTGGCCAAATTGGGGTGTAGGTAACAAGTGCTCTTTGGGTCATTGGGGGAGACAGGCTGGGAACTCACCTCCAAAGGAGACTCTGTTGCTTTGTCATCAGAGTGGCGGTGAAGAGCGGAGGGGCTAATGTCTGCCCTGCCGTTCAGTGCGCGACCTTGGCAAGGCACCTAGCTCACAGAGCTTCAGTGCCCTCCTCTGTGAAACAGTCCCCACCCTCGTAAAGGTGCGGTGAGGGGTAAGTGAAAGCTTGCCCACAAAGCTCTTAGCACAAGGTCAGCTATGCAGTAAACACTCTAAAAGGCATTAGCTCTTATTTTCTGAGCGCAGAGGCAGTGGGCTGGAGATGATCAGAAGAGCTAGCCTGCAGCTGGGAGAGCCTGCAGAAGGTAGCCAGACTGGTCAGGGGAGAGGGCCTTCCTTTTTCCCTTGGATTCTTGGGAAATGAGCAAAACACAGTCAGCAGCTCATCCTAAGTGGGGGAGGTGTGAGGACAGAGGGGAGATGCTTCAGTTTAAAAAGGATTGAGTGGGGAGAGCTCGGCAGGAAAGAGCAGAAGGAAAACCAACCTGGAAACCGGGCAGCTAGGCAGCTGGCAAAGGAATGTCAAATCCAGCCAGAACTACCATAATTCATGGTATAGGAGGTTACCTTCAGCCAGGCTGCTTGGAAAATTAGCAATCCCAAGGGCAAACTGGGAGGTTGGGGGGGGGTGCTCCCAAGTACCCTGCCCCACCCCCTCCAACAGCGGGCTTCTTTAGAACTTGGATTCAGGGAGGAAGCTTCCCTGTGGCCACGGAGTTTAAATGCAACTCCATTTACTCCATTCATCCAACATGGGAGGGCTGGACCAAGAGAGAGGTGGGAGGCAGAGCTGAGGCAAGCCGGGTCCTGCCCTTCGGGGGTTTTATTTACTAAATAAGTGATTTATTTGCTTGAATCATTCGAATGACATCTCAGTGTCCTCATCTGTAACAGGGAGGAAGTGATAATATCTACCACCCAGGGTTGTGGTGAGAATCAAATGAGATGTGAATTATTGTTCGAGTGTGAAGGGGAGGGCCCCGACAGAGGCCCAGGAAATAGTTAGAGGGCTGAAGGAGAGAGGTGGCATCTGTAGCTGGGTATCAGGGAGGGGTTCATGGGGGGTGTGGTACTTGAGAATGGCCTTGCCTAATGGACAGGATTTTAGAGAAGAGACACACTGCGCAAAGGCACAGAGGAGGACGGCCACTGCAGGGCCGGTGAGAGTTGGACAAACCCTGAGCAGCTGTCACCCTTTGTAGCCCATTGTCTACTTCTGGGAGTCTGGTCCTTCCCACCTCCCTGGGCTCACGGTCAGTGGCAAAAGGTGAGCCACAGACTAGACTAGACACAGACTAGATACCTGGTGCAGAGGGCAATGGGGTCTGGGAGGAAGGAGCATGCCTTTCAGCTGGAGCCATCTGGGGAGACTTCCCGGAGGAGTGGGCATTTGAGTGGAGCCCCAGAATTTGAAGTACATCAACAGGAAGAGATTGCAGGTGAACAATGCTGTACAGGCCTGACGCCAATTCCCAGAATAAGGAGCACAGATGAGTGGAAGGAAATAGATGAAACTGGAGCATAGGATGTGGGAAGCTGGAGGCAGGCCTTGAATGCCAGGCTAACGGTATAGGCAAAGGGAGACCTTCAATTCCACAGAGGGAGAGTAAGTGCTGTGGTCAAAGGCCGGCTTCAGAAAGATGAGTCTGGGATGCTGAATAGAAGGTGTTATATCTGACAAGTTCACCAGGGTCCCATCCCCATCCAGATGTGAGGTTCAGATGATGAACATCCCAAGGACAAGAGGAGAGGATGCAAGGGGGAACCATGGTATTTGGAGGGGGAAGTAGAGGGGGAGTCCAAAATGGACTCCAAGGAGACCTCTAGTCCTTCCTTTCTGAATTGGTTCCCTCCTCTCCCATCAGCTTCAACTCACAGGAGGGTGATTCAACCTTCGGGAAGACCCTGACCCAAGAGCCTCAGAGGGGTAAGATCATAGGAAGCTAGCTGGGCCTTGAGGCCTCTGGGCTCCAGGGTCGGGAAGCTCTCCATCCCACCCCCACACCCAGCTGGGAGTCCCTCTCCCGAAACCGTCCGGAAGAGCGCTAGGCCTAGAGACCGCGTTACCGGCGATCAGGCCCATCCCCGAATTTAATGCATCCCAGAGCATTTTCCCTTTACTGTGCCCTTTCCCAAATCTAATTGGGTCTCTAAATTCTCGTGGCGCTGACAGGGTTAAAGCCAGCTCCTGTCACCTCCCCCGACCCCCCTCCCCACCTGCCCGCGGCAACGGCGAATGCCGGAGCCGGAAAGCGCGGGACAAGGGCTGCGGGGGGGGGGGGGGGGG
>NW_024424786.1:29853472-29864945 GCF_017311325.1 Ursus maritimus
GGGGGGGGGGGGGGCTGACAGCAGCTGATTGACGGGCGGGGCGGTGATTGGCAGCTGCCGAGAATCGGGGTGCGGGGAAGGTGGCGCAGGCTCTGGCGGGCGCCCCACACCCCCGGCCTCGGCCCGGGGCAGGGTTCGTGCCCGCCGCCGGCTGGGCCGGGATCGCTCCTTCCGCGCCCCGAGCCGGCTGGCTGGGCGGGGCGGCGCCCTCCCCCCCGGACCCCGCGGGCTGGCGGGTGTCTCTAAGGTGACACTCTGGTGCGCGGCAGTGGCGGCGGCTGCAGGAGCGCGCTTGCCGCCCGGGCTCCGGCTCGGCTCGGGCTCCGGCTCCAGCCGTCCGGGGAGCGCCCCAGCGCGCACAACGCAGCACCCCGACACCCACCAAGGACCCCCCGGGCGCGGGAGGATCCCCGCCAGCCTTCCCCAGGCGCGGCGCCGGGCAAATCGCTGCTCCCGTCGTCTGAGCCCCGGCGTCGGGAGGGACGTGCGGGCCCCAGGGCTTCCCTCCCTTCCTCCCCGCCTCGCGTCCCCGGGCCCAGGAGGAAGGGAGACTGAACTTTAGCGGGCAAGCCCGAAAGGCCGCAGGAGCCGCGGGAAGAGGACAGCAGCGGGATGGCCGAGGGGCCGGGCGGCGGAGGGCCCCGCGGGGACGGGGCTGGCGGCGGCCGGGCAGCCGAGGAGGAGGTGGTGCGGCGGCGCTGCCGGCGGGGGGAGGAGGCCGAGGTCTCGCAGCCGTGGCCCGAGGGACCGCGGGGCATGGCCCCTGTGCCCCCGGTGGAGGAGCGGTTCCGCCAGATGCACCTACGCAAGCAGGTGTCCTACAGGTAAGGAGAGCGGGGGCAGAGGGAAGCGCAACGCTTGGGACCACCCCCCCCCCCTTTGCAATCGGCGTTCGTTGAGGCCCCGCTGCTTGCCTGGCGCTGCTCTAGGCCCTGGGGATTCAGAAATGACTGCCAAGGGGTCTCTGCTCTCCGTGTGCAAGGGGAAGAGGGCGCTTTTGGAAGCCCCTCTCTATTCGTTCAACATGGAATTCCTGACGCTGAGTACCAGACACTGTACTAGGCGCAGAGGAGAGAAATAAGCGAGACATGATCCTCACAAACGTCTGTCTGCTGAGGAGAGCCAGGAGATGGCCCCTGCCCCTTCTTCGGGGGAAGAGGGACGCCCGTTCAGTCAAGAGGCCTTACCTGAACTTTCCTGTGCGCTGACCACTGGCTCATAGAAGCGACTAAGTTGCTTTCGGCCACCATGGCTGAGACCCTGCTGCCTAGAGATGAAGCAGGAATCCCCTCCTGGACCTCTTTGCCCTGACAGCCCCTCACTGGCATCCCAAATCTTCTGCCTGTGAAATGTCCCCAGCCTCCCTGGGCCTGCCATCCCTGCCCAGGGGGGTTCCTGGAGGAATCTGCTGCAGTGGGCCCCAGAGACCACATTTATGACTTAGAATAGGGTGAGGAAGGGCTGCCCCTCCAACAAGAGTGGGTAAGTTACCCAGAGGAGGGGTCTGAGGAGTGGGTGGAGGCAGGGCAGGGGCAGCCCTCCCCTTCCTCTTCCTCTCCCAGACCACAGCCTCAACTTGGACTTGCTGCCCCTCTAAAGCCCCTAGACCAGAGTGACCTCCTCTGGTGGGTCCAGCGGGGACACTGAGGCATCTGGAGTCCTTGAAGCCATCAGCCTTGTTAGAGAAGACAGGTTTCCTGTCTGTTTACAACCTGGGGACTTGAGGTGTGTCTCAAGCTGCCCTGCTTCTCCCTGGGGCTTCTGGGAAGGTGTTTCATAAAACTGGCCCAGCCCTGGGAGCTTGAAGGGTTTGAGTGGACTATGAGACCATTAGGCCTCCATCACTTGAGGGAGAATGGAAGAGAAGGGGAGGAAACATCACCACCATGAAGTGAGATGCTCAGAATAAATAGGAAGTAGGTTGGGTTCACGTGGGCTCTACCTTCACTTTCTAGGGTATGTAAGGAATCAGGGGGCTCCATTTCCAGGTCTTCCAGAATGCCAGGCTGAGAGGAGGTCATCATCTGTCCCCTTCCTTCTGGTTGCAGATAATAGAGCCCCTGAAAGTCCTCTGGGGGAAGAGAGAGGACCAGGGACTGACGGGGAATGGAGCATAGAATGTAGAATCCTAGAACAAATATTAGTCTTGGAGTCCAGACACCTGGCTTGTAGCTCACTTCTGCCGGGGACTTGCTGTATGTGCTTGAGCTAGGCAAGCTCTCCGTCTCTGAGCCTCAGTTCTCCATCTGTAACATAAGGGGATGACCCCAAGATTTTCCTTGGCTGTGGAATGGGGACAAACAGCATCTGAAGCTGGAAAGGAGGCCGGAATGGGGTTGAGGCTTAGAGGATTGGAAGCAGAGAATAAGGAAAGGGCTGAGATGGGGTGTGTGCGTGTGCGTGCGTGTGCCCCCTCCCCACTGAAGCAGTGCCAAGGGCTGGGATCCCCCCAGAGTGGTTCCTGAATGGACACCCCTCCACAGCCCAACCTTGAGGCCTCTAGTCTCAAAGGATGCAGGGTGACCCAGCTGTGGCTCCTCCCTAGCTGTAAAGGGATCAGGAGACCTCCAGGTCCCCTGTGTGAGGGCTACAGGAGACAGCACCAGGGGGGCCTCCAGCTGTCACCCCTGGACAGATCACACAGGGCACCATCTCCTCATACCCCGCAGTTAGGCTAGGAGCCCAATCTTAGGACCAGAGCAGCACAAGGCATCAAGTCAAGAGCCCCCCTGGGAGAGGGCCCTGGAAAAGCACAGCCCTGGGCTTCTCAGGGGGACCCCAGCAGAATGAGCTGGGTTTCTGGCTAAGCCCTCCCGTGTGGCTGCAGTCCCGCACGTCCCGGTGACGGATGCCACCCTTCCTTGTACAGGCCGCAGGGGGGTGTGGAGAGGGGGATGGGGGCGGCAAGACTCGGGCCCACAGTGGCCTTTTTCAATCCTCCGCCTGCCACAGTTCCATGCAGCTCTGGCGCGCAGATAAACCTCCCACCCCGCTGTGAGGAGTTGCTAAGAAAAGCAGTTGAAAGCCCTTCACAGAGAGAAAAGGCTTTTAGACAGAAATGCGGGGGCACAAAAGTCTGAGGGCGAGGGGTGGAAGCGGAAGCAGGATTGAGGCCTGGCTATCTCTGACGTAAGTGAGGCCAGGGGCTTTCAGCAGGACACTAGAAGCTTTTAGGGACGTGATGGCTTCTGGGAAATAGGTTCCCGCAGCCCCATTGTGGGCTGGATGCAACCTTGGCAGCTGCTTTAGGTGGATGGAAAGATGGCGGGTCTGTGCCAGTAGTGACTCTTGGTGGGCAAGGGGAGTGGGGGAACTTCTCGTATCTGCATCTGGGCTTGAAGAAGGAAAGCTATCTCCCCTATACTTGAGAAAGTCCTGACTGCTCAGGGTTGGGCTCAAGAGACCATTGGAGGGCAGCGTCCAGCCTGGGAAAAGCCAGAGGGGTACCAGGAACGTTGGGTTTGCTCTCAAAGGGTCAGAAGACGCAGAGCTGGGGTCTCTGGAGCTAAGCCCAGTGGTTCCCACACCGGGTCACCTGGGGATCTTTAAAGTCCTAGCCCTGGAGACCCAGCTGTAGGTAGTCCGGGCTTGGACCTGAGCAGCTCAACTTTAAAAACCCTCCCAGGTAATTTTGGTAGTGAAGCACTAGAAACCGGTGAAGAAGCTGAAGGAGAGAGAAAAGGTAACGTGAGCTGAATCACTCGCGTGTGGCTGGCAGGGGGCTCCCCTGAGCTGGGTGCTCCTGCGGCCCCAACAGGACCCTGAAGGAGGACCAGCACCTGCATCTATAGTTCCGGCCCTGGGCCAGGTGCTGTATGAGTGTGGGGCATGGTCCCTTCCCCCGCCAAAAGTATGAATTGGTATGGGGCCAAATAGTAAATATCCTAGGCTTTGCAAGTCCCACAGTCTCTGTCATTGTAGCGCAGAAATGGCCGCAGACAATATGTAAATGAATGAGCGTGGCTGCATTCCAGTAAAACTTTATTTATAGACCCTGAACTTTAAATTTCATATCATTTCCACTGTCACAAATATTATTCTTTTGCTTTTTTCCCCAACCATTTAAAATTGTAAAAACCATTCTTAGCTCACAGCCACCCAAAAACAGGCAGCAGGCCGGATATGGCCCATTGGCCGTGGTTTGCCCATCCCTGACCCAATAGATGGGATGCGACAAACACACGGGCAAGACAGTGATGGCTGGCATTGGGAATCAACCTGGGCGTTGGGCAAAGTGGCATGCGCATTCCACCGGGACAGGCACTGCACACGCAAGCAGTCTTTGGGGTCAGCGAGACCTGGGTTCTAATTCCAGCCGGGCCCTTCCTCGCCGGTTGAGTCACTTTCCCCTCTGACCCTGTTTCCTCATATGGAAAACAGGAGCAATAATACCGCACGGGAGCAGGGCTGGGAAGATTAAGGAAGATAAGATACGTAAAGTTCCTGCCTTGTAGCAAGGATGAGGCCCAAGTTAGAAGATCTTTGGCCCTCTATAGCTGGACCTCTGGGCGGGGCGGGGCGGGGCGGGGGGTGTCCAGGAAGGCCCCTGAAGGAGGTCTGCCCTGAGTGATGGGTGGGTAATAAGACCTGGGAGTGGCAGAGTTGAACAGAGACTAAGCGAGGGCTGAGCGTGGGTGCACGTCCCAGACTGCAGCCCTCCCCCTGCCCCCTCCACCCCCAGAGAGGGGCTGGGGGGGAGCGACTGGGGGCGCCAACTGGCAGGGAAGGCCCTCCTGTGGGCATGGGGCTGCAGGGACACAGCTCCTCAAGGGAGGGGCACCTGATCCAGCTCTCCCTGCCGCTATTTACCAGAAGCTAAAAATAACCCCAGAGTGACAGGGAGATGGGGCCGATTTGTAATTTAAATAGCAACAGGATAAAGCAAGGAGCTGCAAGAGATCACATTCTGTCCTGAATTAAAAATGCAAAAACCGGGGGCAGAGAGCTAAGCTAGAGCTGGAGGAGGGGTCCGCTGCCAGAGGAAGCTGGAAGCTGGGGGGGTCTATCTATTTTCCTTCCTTTGGGAAGGGCAGGGACCAGGCCCAGCCTGGAGATCCTTCCTTCCCTCAGAAACCTGAGGTTCTTGCTGACTAGGGAGTCAATGGCCATGGAGGGCAGTGCTCAAAGGTGGAGCCCAGAGCAGTGCGGGGATTGGGATCCCAGAAAGAGGGTCTTCTCCAACCCTATTTTGGCACACATCAAGGATATACAAAGTGGGTAGGGAAGGCACTAGGATGAGATTTGGCTTCCTGCTGAGCTGGACTGTGCGTGATCCGTGTCCTCAGCCTACAGATGTTTGCAGAAGGAGGACTAGGCAGTGTTCAGAGTAGGCGGGGATTTGAGGGCTACTGGGCAGTTCACTCCAAAGCCCTTTTTACTCAGGCTTCCAAGGGCCTGGACTTTCATCTTTAAGGATCTTTTCTTTTGGCTCTAAACGCACCTATCTCTAGGGGGGTAGTAGGACAGGAGGCAAGAAGGCTGAAAGGTGCTTCTGCAACTGGGGCTTATGACTTGATAGATAGGGGTAGGAGGCTTGAAGGGCAGGAGGCCTGCTGATCCTGTCCCGGGGGCTTGGCTACAACAGGGGTGGGAGGGAGCTCCTTTGGGCAGATCCTGCTGACCCAGAGTAATGGAAGAACCACCCAGGCTCTGCTCGCCTCCAGCCTGGGGACCTGGGAGGTACCCAGGGACAGCTTCCAAGAGAGATCGTGGATTGAGGGACTGCCCTTGAGCCGCCAGTGCTAGGCCCACAGCTCTCTTGCCCCAGTGGGGGAGGATCCCAGACCCCCCTCCCGATTTCTTCCTGCACATGACTTTAATGAGGCTGCCCAGAAGGAGTCTAATCAAATTTCCATCTGTCACTTGCCAGTGGCACCTGCAGCCCCACTCAGGTACATCTGTCTCCTCTGTGGGGGCAGAGGCCCCGCACCTGGGCAGAGCCAGCGATCAGCAGGTGCTGTTGGGCTTTGGATGGCTCCCAAGGGCTTCGGCAGGTGCCTGGAGGACAGGCTTAGCGGCTGAGGAGGGACTTAGATTCAGAAAGCTCCCCATGTCTCACCACAGCCGCTAGTGCAAACGGGAAGCCAGCCTCCCTCCTTCTGCTCAGTTGGTGGGCACCTACATTCAGCACCTCTCCACTTCCATGGGAAGTCACTGAGCACACACTGTGCACTCAGCACGGAGCTACGAGCAGCACCGGGGTCAAGAATCTTGTAAGGACACAAGACTGATGTGTACAAAAGGCCGCACGATCTAGGAATATCCCTGGGGACAGAAGTGAGTGTCAGAGATAAATCAGTGGGTGAGAATGCTGGCTCTAGGGCGGCACTCGAGACTTAGGTGTTTATAAGATATTTGTCATACAAATGAATAAGTAAACTCCTGGAGGCTGGGAAGGAGAGTCAAATGAATCAGAGCAGAGAGATTTTAGAAATCATCTGGTCCAACCCAGAGATGGTAAGTGATGTGCCCAGAGTCACACAACAAAGGGCTTGAGTTCGAACCTGTGGATTCTGTGTCTGGGACTCTTTTCACCTTCCCGCTTTTGCTTCTTGGGCCTGGGTTTGGAAGCATGGTGATTTTGATTGGTCAAGCCTGACGGGCAGAAAGGCCAAGGAGAGAACCAAAGGCGGAAGGGATTGGCAGGGGTGAGGGTGGCATGTTAAAACAAGTGTGAAAAAAGGAGAAGCAATGTTTATTGAGCACCTAGTGTGAGGCGGGCACTGGCATGGTGTGAGCTGAGCGAAAATATCCACAGGGAAAGCCTGGACAAAGAGGCAAAAAAAGAAAGGCAGCAGGAACCAGAGCATAAGGAGCCTCGAAGGTCAGGCCAAGGAGGCTGGCTGGGCTGGTTTTGAGAGCAGAGGCTGTCCAGATCGTGGGTTGAGCGTTCCGTGCCCTGGTACATTTCTTTTCCCCAGCTCCCACTTGCTCATCCAGGCCACTGAAAGTAGAGCACCTCACCCTCTGGGGCCTCAACAAAGCCCAGAATAATTTTCTTACCCAGATTCCTCTTCCTGTGCATATCTGGGTGCATTTTGAGGGGTCCCCAGCTCCCCAATGCTGGCACATGTTGTCCTAGGAACTGTCAAGGGCATCCTCCCCAGCCCTGTGCACCTGTCCCTTCCAGCCTTGTCCTCCCAACTCCACCTGGAAAGTGCTGGCAGCTTGGAGGAGCCCAAGCCTAAGGGGCTCCTGGTCGCACAGTCAGGACGGCTCTGCCTCTCGGAGCCTCCAGCCTGTCCGCCTCCCCCTTCAGGAGTCGCATTTCCTGCTCTCTGCTGCTCCGGAGCTGCCAGAAACAAGCCCAGCCCCATTTCCTCTGTTTAACCGCTCCAGCTCCTTGCAGAATCTCTGGGAGAGGAGAACATGGCCCCGCAAAGCCGTCTTCTAAAAGAGGCCTTGGCCTGGCTGGCAGAGTCTCTGATGGGCCACAGCATACAGGACCTGCCTGGAGAAATTCAAAGATGACGGGCTGGAGGGAGAGCTGCTGTAAAGGGGGAGAGCCTCCGAGTAATCACTATGTTATGTCTCAACCCCAAAGAGGCAGGGATGTCTTATTTAAGGATACAGACTTGGGGGTGAGATTCTTAATTCTACCACTTACCAGCTGGGTGACCTTGGACAAATGAGCTTAGTGGCTCTGGGCCTCAGTTTCCCCACCTGTAAAAGGAGGAAAATAACAGGATAGGGTCATTGTAAGGATCCAAAGGCTTCTGGCATAGAACTGTCCAAGAAATATTAACCATTGTTTTATCATGACTGAGTGTTAGTTATTCATGACATAGCATAATTTATTAAACAAATATTTATTGAGAAATATTATGTTCCGGTCACGAGGGACACAAAGGTAACTAAAGCACCAGATGGAGGTTTCCGAGGGCTGGGATGGCATCGTGTACATTCCTGTGTCTGCAAGTTGTGCAGTGTAAATGTTTATTGAACTGAACTGAACTGACACCATTTCTGTCCTCGAGAGATTTACAGCCTTTCTGGGGTAACAAACACGTATAAAGCTCAAGAACTAATTACAGAACAGTGTGATTAAAGAGTGCTTGAGGAAGGGACGATTTCCATCCCAGAACCAACCCTAACAACGAGGAGTCAGTGTATGCTTTACTATTTATTTACTAAATCTTCACAATGGCCTCAAAGTCCAGCAGGGCTTTTTGCTATTTTTCAGACCCATCGAGTATATTCCTTACTCAGGGCCTTTGCTGTGTCTGTTCCTTCCACCTAGAATGCTGTTCTCCCAAAGAGTCATGTCATTTGTTCTCTCGATTCATTTAGGTCTGTTCTCAAATGTCACCTCCTCAGAGAGGTCTTCCCTGGTAGGAGATCTACTCTTTCCTCCTCCTCAAACTCTTTCCCCTTCATTTTGGCTTCATGGTCTCTTTAGTACTCCTGATATTATTTCATATAGTATTTGTTTCCTGTTTGTCTTCCGCACTAGAATCTGAGCTCTGTGAGGTTGGAGCCCTGGTTCCTCGCTCAGGGCTATCTAGTCTAATATAGCACTTGATTCATAGAAGGCACTGAATAAATACTTACTGAATGAATTAATTTGCAAACCCTTTGTCCTCTTATTTAATCCTCACTAAACTCCATGAGCCCAATTATTACTATTGCCCCCCCTTCCATGTTACAGATAAGAAAACTGAGGCTCAGAAAAGCTCCCTGACATATATTCATCAGTCTATCTGTTTATATCCTACCTTATTCCAGAAAGGATTGAAGGTGACTCAGAGAAGTCACCCTCTCTGACCTGATCCAGTAAGTGGCAGAAACAGGGCATGAGCCCACATCTTCCGACTCCGTTCTGGTTACTCTTCCCCCTCCAGTGCTGTCCTGTGCGCCCAGCCCTGTGATGCTGGCAGAGGCGTGAAGGAGAGAGAGGCGTGTGTGGGGGCTGGCCACTGCCCACCCAGTGTACCCACATAGTCGTGATGAAGTGGGAGATCTTAGCAGGACCGAGAGGGGAAGATCACAGAGAGTCTGAGCAGAGAGGAAGGCCGGACTGAAGCTCGAAGTTCGGATTCCAGCCCAGGCAAGCCTGGCGGTTGACGGGCAGCCTCTGACTCGGGCCGTCTCCCGGCTGCTGGGCTGGGCTTGTCCTCACCTGCCTCCTGCCCTCGCAGGCAGCTCCTCTTCCCAACCAGCCTCCTGCCCCAGCCAGCGGAAGGCGCCTACGGGGCCTTCGTCCTCTTGCGGGGCAGCCGGCCGGCCGGCCTCTCGCAGGGCCCCCCGGTCAGGAAGTGCCGAAAGAGGAAGAGAGTCGCCGGGCAGGGGCAGGATGAGCGTACTAGGGGCTGGCCACAGTACCGGGGGAGGCTGCGATGAGGCCACAGCTCTGGGCCCCGCGGAGGCGCTGGGGACAGAAGAAGGGGAAAGGCCGGGGGCACTGAGGCAGATGTGGCGCTACCGCTCGTGGGACGTGCCACAGATCCCCACCGAGGCCCCCCGGACACAGTAGGTACTCGAGGTGGCCCAGGAATGGGCACGGGACTTCTGGCCCTCTCTGAGTCCTTTCTCTGGGGCGGGGGTGGTGGCAAATGTGAGCTTGTAGTCCTGTAGTCCAGTGGCTCCGCAGAGGCTCAGACAAGGGCAAAGGGGTTCTTGACAGGGGGAGAGGGTTCTGATGTTTGAATTGTTGGGGGGACCGTGTGGCAGGAGGCTGGGTTGAGGGAGCTAACAGCAGGGGGATCTGGGAAGAAGAGCCCCCACAGGAGTGTGGTACTGGGTGTTGTAAGGCTGTGTGCAAACTCTGTGGGGTCTCCAACTGCCTCTGGTCTCCTCCCTCAGACAGAGCTTGGTGTCAGAACCATTGGGAAACTTCCTCAGAGGGACCCGTGCACCCCAGGAGGACAGTGTCAGGCCCACTTGGGGATTTCACGGCCCTCCTCCTGGTCCCCCTGGCACCTTTGCTGGCTGGAGGGCCGGTGCCCCACCTCCCTGGTCAGTCCTTCTCCAGGTCCACAGAAACCTTGAAGGACACTGGGAGAAAGTTCTGAGCTTCTGGGTGCCGGCTATTTCTCAAAGCCACAGGCTTGACCACAGGTCACAGCCCTGAGCATGGGTTATATGTGGCTGGGCAAGGCTGGAAAACGGGCCGCCAGAAGCCCAGAGGAGAGGGTGAAAGTGAAGGTGACACAGGATGTGGCTTTGCAGAGAGGAGTGCTAACAGAAACAGCGGGCAACTGATGTGGGCACCAGGGTGGCAGAGTTTGGGAGGTTCCTGGCCTCCCTTTGTCAGCCCTGCAGGGGTGGCGGTCAGAGGCTGCCCCAGCGGCTGGTTCCCAGCGTGGGTCCTGGCTGGGCCACCCCCAGGTGACTGCTCTGGCTCCAACTGCTTTCCTCATCTCTAGAGGGGGACAACCTCTGCTGCCTTTGGGGCTGTGTGTGTGTGTCTGTGAGGTATGTTTCTGGGTGGGTGATACATGCATAAGGGGGACGTGGCAACATGTCACTGTTCTGGGGGAATCTGTGAGCAGGAGATAGGTGTGTATGTTCCCTCTGGGTGTCTGTGTTGGTGAATGAGAGTGTGGTCCTTACGTGTACATATGAGTGTGTAAGAGGCGTGCGGGTGACTCCTGTAGTGTAAGAGAGCTACAGGATCCGTTGATATTGTGTTGGGAAAACACGACGTTAGGCGTGTGCAAAAGGGTTGGAAACAACTGTGAAGAGCTGAGGAGAGATGAATTTGTATGAGAAACGTGTATGTTCTTTGTTGGTGTGCGTAGGGTCACTGAGTGACTTTGGTCCTGGTATATATATCTGAGTGTGACGCTGGGGTGGGAAGTGTTAGTTCAAGTAATGGGTGAGCATAAGTGTGTGTGAGAGGCGTGTTTGTTCTGGGTGGATGGGGAACACCGTATGACTTCTGTTCCTGGGGGTGTGATTTGGGAGAGCCAAGGGGGTAAGGGTGGAGACTGTATGAGTGGTTGGGAGTGGGCACAGGGTGCGCAAGAGAGGTGTCTGTGCAGGTGTGGCTGTGGCAGAGAGGTGGTGACAGCTGCCCTCGCGGGTGTTCACTTGGGAGCGTGTAGGTTGTTCGGGGCGGGGCTAAGGGGAGGAGACGATCGCGTGTGCCTGGGTGTGCTCAGTGCGGCTGTGTGAGGCCCCAAAGAGACACTGGGATCCAGGAGGACCTGCCTAGGGGTGGGGAGGCGGGACCTCCGGGGCCCCGCCCCTCCCGGGCCCCTCCCTCTCCCGGCTGCCGAGGCGGGTGGCGGCGCGGCAGGCGGCCGGCAGAGGGCGCCGCGAGCCGGTGCTGCCGCGCAGCCGAGGGGGCGTGCTCGGCGGCGGGCAGGCAGCGGCCCGGCCAGCTATGCGGGGTCCTGCGGCCGCGGCTGGCGGCACTTCCTGGAGCGGCGGCCGCTTCTCGAGCACCTGGGCGTGGGGCGCGGGGGCGCGCGGCGCGGGGCGGGCGGAGCGAGGGCGCGCCATGGCCGCGGCAGGCGGCGCGGAGCCGGCG
>NW_024424786.1:29864955-29892967 GCF_017311325.1 Ursus maritimus
CATGGCCGCGGCAGGCGGCGCGGAGCCGGCGTGCTGAGCCCCGGCCGCCGGCCCGGCATGGGCGTCTCCCGCGGGCCCGCCGCCGGCCGGGGCTAGGGCCGGATGGAGCCGCGGGACGGCAGCCCCGAGGCCCGGAGCAGCGACTCGGAGTCGGCCTCCGCCTCGTCCAGCGGCTCCGAGCGCGACGCCGGTCCCGAGCCGGACAAGGCGCCACGGCGCCTCAACAAGCGGCGCTTCCCAGGGCTGCGTCTCTTCGGGCACAGGTGAGCGCGCGACGGCAGCGGGGTGGGCACGGCGGCACCGGGCGCATACCGCGCCGGGCACCGGGAGGCGTCCCTCGGCCGTCTCGGGACTGACACCGAGTGGAGGTCTCCGCCGGGTACCGGCGGTACGGGCTGTCTTGGGTTGGCTCCGCGTCGGGGTCACCCCCCAGCGTCCCGGCACTGGCACCGGCAGCTTAGCGCGCCTCCTCTGTGGTACCGAGACAGGGTCAGATTCCAACTTGCCTGCAGGGTGGGACCGGCAGGTAGGGCCCCCATGACGGGACACTCACCGGTTCTTGGCACTGAGAGAGCAGGGGGCCCTGAGTCCCCTGGCCGCAGTGAGGTTGGGGGGGGCTCACGGCACCCGCCCACCCCCGCGCCTCGGTGGGGCCGTTCGCCTCCCACCACTGCATGGCATCTGCAGAACATGGCCTCTGTTAATACTGTCACAACACATGGCTGTCCAGGAGCACTGGTCGCTGAGCTAACTGCTCATCACTTTAAGCCTCTCCTTGAGGTTGGGTGTGCCTGGCCACCTGTTCTGTATTGCTCTTAATTAGCGGAGAGACCCCCAACCTCTACCTCTGCTAGGCAGTAGGCATTTCTCCCCCTACCCCTATCCGGCTCTTGCTGGGTGAGGGATGGGGTGGGCTGCAGTCTGGAGTCTGTGCTGGCTGTTCAAGCTCCCTCCTGCCCCCTCCTCCGGCACACCAGACGTCACCGTCTTATGCCTGGGACAGGGTCGACCAGGACTCTGGTGAGGAACTGGGGGAGGGTGTGGAAAGATTGAGTGCAGGCAGCTCATGGCATGTGTGCCAGTATTGGCTGGGAGTCGCTTCCTGCCATGCAGCCCTGGTGTAAGGTGAGGGAAGGTGGAGCCCCATGAGTACCCCACCTGGCTCCTTGGGCTTTTTCCTGACTGACTCCTGCCCTTCTCCAGTGGCCAGGGAGCTTGCAGCCAATCAGCTAAGGACCCCAGAGCCAACTCAGGCTGGACTCTGACCACTTGGAGCCTGCCCAAGGCCTCCCTCTCACTTTTCTTCAGTTGCCCTGGCTTTGTGGCATTCGGCACACCCCCTCCCCGAGCTTTGCCCTGACCCTTCCCAGGGTAGACTTTACCCACCATTAACGTGGGCAGTTTTCTCCTGTTGTGCGGGTTGGCGAACCTGTAATGCTGACCTATGCCCTCTGCCAGCCTTACCCTGGCCAGGGCCCTGTTCTTTGTGTCTTTGTCACCAAGCACACCCAGAGATCAGGATTCTCACACTGGCAGATGGAGCTCCGTGAGCTATTGTGAAGCCACACAAGCTTCAATGTCATATTAAACGGGGCAGGGAGCAAGGCTTCCAGTACCTCTGTTTTGTCACCCACAGCCCTACAAGATGGAGCAGTTTACACCCAGCTCTGCAGGATGTAGCCTCCAGTGTTCACAGGCTCCGGAGGGGGAGGGAGGGGCTCCACCAGAGGCTTCCTGTCCCTGCCCACAGGGTACCAAGTGTTGGGCTCTTGTGACCTGTGGCTGTGCCCCTCCTGAAGGGCGCAGGTTTGTGCATGTGGCATGAACGTGAGGCATGTTCAGGGGGAAGAACAAGAAGCAAGAGAACCAACAAATACCTTTACGTAATTCTCTAAGCAGGATAGGTGTGACTTTTCCATTTTTATAGATGAGGAAAAACACAGGCTCAAAGAGATAAGTAGAGTCACACAGCAAGTAAGAGGGAGAGAGATCGTTCGAACTCTAGTCCAAAACCCTTTCTCTATACCAGGTTCCCGAACAGAACATCACAGTGACCTAGGGAGCTTTAGGAAATTCAAATTCCTAGATCTTATCCTTAGCATGCCTGACTCATCAGGTCTGCAGATTGGGCCTGGGTGTTTTTTTTTTAAGCTTCGCAAGTGTTTCTAATACGCTACCAGGTTTGAGGACCAAAGTATTACATCACTCTGGGGATGGTAAGTGATCTGATAGGCTGCTTAATGAGAAGAAAATCCACAGCGACCTCTGGGAGTGTGTAAGGAGTGTCTGCGTAGTAGCACTGTGCTGGGGCAGTGGGGCATTCAGAAATGAATATATTCAGAAAACCCAGTAGAGTCAGGGAGAGGGCAGTGAGGGAAAAGACCTTACTGACAGGCCTGGGAACTCAGAGAATCAGATGCCCACTGGGGCTGACGCCCTCTCCCTTGCTTTGGTTGGAGCGTAGGGGCAGACATTTGGAATAGTACACTTGCTTTGGGCACGGCCCCTTTAATGTATGGTTTTGTTTTTTTTTTTAATCTCGTCCAGCCACGTTTGCTGGTTGCCATTTTCAGGTGCAAGTCCCCAGTGCCCTCGCTGAAGCCAGCCCCTCCTCTCCATCTTTTCCTCAGGCTCCATGTTCATCCGTAACCAGGCTCTTGCTTCTCGTTGAGCTTCCACTCTCTGCATTTACCCCATCCTCACACCTTGGGGCTGCGGGTCCTGATAAGTGAATGGACAGTGGCTAGAAGGGAGAACCAGAGATAACAAATAGATTGGTCGTGGCTGCTGAAGCTGCATTCGGATCTTGGCTTGGTGGTTGAGTTCTGTAATCAGCACTCTGCTGTGGGCTTGGGAGGGGTAGTGGTGGTACGTGGGCCGCGCGTTTGCCATCCCCAATCTGGGCAGGTAGAACAGTCTCTGGATGGCACCCTCTTTGGCATCTTCCTTAAAGAGGTTTTTCCTTAAAGCATGTCTTAGACCCTCACAACTGGCTTCACCCTCTTGGAATCTGGGGAACAGTAAGAATCTCTTCTCTTTTAGCGCAGCAAGACAAAAAGCTGGGTCATGATCCCCCCAGCTCCCTTCCACCTCAGGGATCCTTGCTGGGAACCATCAACCCCTCCCGGAAGAGTTGGTATAGGCCCTGCCCTAATCCCAGGACATATGGGTTTTCCTCTGTCCTTATCCTTCAGATCCTATTGGCCTAGGGGGTGATCAGTCAGAAGTGGGAGGGAAATTGACTCCGTCTCCTGTTCTTCCAGGGCCCATCCTGAGGGAGCATTCGCTTATCCTCTGGCCTGGTCCCAGCAGCCTGACCCTGGGCTGGTCGCACAGCTTGTGGATTAACTGGTTTTGCACCTCAGGGGCATCAGAAATTACTTGGCGCTTCACACACCTAGACATAAGGAGCCCGGGCCTGCAGAGGCCCTGGGAGTCTGAGCATTGGCTCTGCCACCGCTGCCCTTCCTTAGTGCTCAAAGTCACTAGTTCCCAGAGGGCAGGAAATGCACCTGTGGAACAAGTTTGAGACAATAGGTCCCATTTAGAGGTGATGCCACATGGCTCCAAGTGAGCACGGGCCTGAAGTCCAGACTGGTGGAGGGTGCCCGCTGGGCTGCCTGAGCTGAAGTCTGGGGTGGTTTCTGCAGTGGTTGGGGAGGCACGTGTGAGGGACGCCTCTTGCAGAGTCGAGAACCCCTGTCTGCGTGCCGGGTTGTCTGGGAGGAAAGGAGCCTCTTTGCATGGTTTGTCCTACTCAGGCTAAAACTGGGAGTGGCCCAGGTGTCTAGAGGACCAGGTGCAAGTCAGAGTCCCTGGATTCCTGCCAGCTAGAGAAGAAAAAGGGACCGCAGTGGCTGAGCTGTGCATCAGTTTACCCCATTCGGCTACCCCACCCCCCACCCCCGCAATGTCATGTGCCAGCGTGGAGCCAGCCGAGGTTGTGAACTAGGATAGGACTGTCCCGTCTTCCTCTGCTGCCACACGCCTGCCAGTCTCTGGCTTAGAGGTCAGGGGAGGGGATGGGCAACTCTTGTCATTTTCTCTCTGTGCCGTACTCCAAAAAGGTCAAATCTCAGGGTATAGTGCTGCCCCAGCTGGCAAAAGAGAGCAGGAGAGTGGGTATCCTCCCAGGCAAGGACAGAGGAAGGACTGAGTGACCCTAGTCAGAGAAAGCCTAGGCCCTGGGCAGCTAGAGGTTGGGGAAAGAGAATCACACCTGCCCTCCTTGGCTTCCTGGAGTCCTTTCCAGGATTCACCAGTCATCCCCACAAGCAGAGGAGGAAGTGAGTGGGCACACTGGCCCTGAGGCTTGGCCTGTGCTGGGCTCTAGAAGCAGAGGTTGGGTCCCTATATCCCTACAAAGGCTGGAGAGAGTTTCAGGGTCCAGAAGCTGACGGGCAACTTGTCCTTGCAGTATAGCTAGAGCGACACAGGGGGGCGACAGCTACCATTGTGTAGAGGGTGCTGGGAGGGGAGATTCCCCTTCCCGCTAGTCCACTTGTACCAAACACCTGCTGTGGGTGGACCCACAGACATCTCCCACAGGCCAGTTACCTGATACTCTGACTGCTAGGGCAGAGCCAATCAGAAGGAGGGAGAAGGCAGGCTGGGCGGGAGCTTCCACAGCACCTGGCCCAACCCCTCCCCCTCCCTAAAGATTGAGGCCCCAGGATGTGGTCCTGACTGGGCCAAGGTCTTGCAGCTAGTTGGGGCTTTTCTGGGATCCCAACACCAGTCCCCTGACTCCAGTATCATGTCAATTTGTACCACACTCAGGACCCCGCAGCCTTCCTTGTGTCATGAGGAATCCTCGTCTGGCACCGTCCACCCTGCCCTCCACCTGTCCTCCTCCTTGCCCCCTCTGCCTCTCCTGGGGCTGCTGCCGCCACCTGGGCAGTTGTGTAAGTCATCATGGGAGACGGTGTGGGCAAGAAGGGGACACTGCTGCACCTGCATCTGGGCTTACCAGCTCCCCTTGTTCGCAGCTAGGGTTAGTGGGTGCATCTCTGGGTGGTGCCAAGCACTCCTTTCTTGCTCCCCTGGACTGCTTCCTCTGTTTCCTTTGTGGAGCCCCTGATACCCTGAGGGTACCCCCCAGAGTTCTCAGCGTGGGACCTGCCTGGTGCTCTAGTCAGGGCTGGGAGCCTAGGAGGATAGTTTTGGGTGGGAAGAGAGTAGGCCAGAGCAGTGGCCACATGCCCTTGAGGAGCTGTCATTCTCCCCTCTTTCCTTTTTGCCCCCCTTCCTCAGCTGAGACACCAGGGACCTGGCTAGGTGGTGGAGAGCAGGTTTGAGTGAGACCGGGGGGCTTTGTGGCCCAGAGAGAGGAGCAGGAGGCTGAGGACATGAGCACGCCCACCCTCCCCCACACTCCCCTGCATCCAGGTGTGCGATGTGCAGGCTCCTCTTTCTCTGGCAGTTAACAGTTGCCAGAAGTCTGTAAATCTGTCTGTTTCATGTAATCCTTAGAACAATCTCATAGTTGGTTTTATTCCCATTTTACACATGAGAAAGAAAGGCTCAAAGAGGACAGGGGCCTGGCCCAGGATCTCACAGCTCACGCTGGATGTTTTCACAACACAGGCCGTCCGTCCGACTTACTAGCTCCCTTTTCTGTTTTAGTTTCCCATCCCCAAACTGGTAGAGCCTAAAAAGGGGTTTGAGTGCTCTGTGAGATGGAAGAGATTTTTGTCTTGTGTGGGAGTAGAGTGAGACCCGTGAGATGTTCTGCTCCTGGACCCCACAGGAGAGCAAGGCTGGGCTGGAGGTACCCTTGGGCATGGGACTATGAGACTATGAGGGAGAATGGGTTGTTAGCAGGGTGTCATGGGCTCCCTGGCTGGGTGTGGAGTGGAGGGGCAAGTCTGTGATCTTTTATCTTGCTTTCAAAGTGCAGGTTGCAGAAGACTCAAGAGACATGTTCAGAGGAACCCTTGATATCGCCCTGAGGTCACGGGTGGCCTGTGGCCTGTGGCCTGAGGAGAGGTGCTGGGGAGGAGAGCACAGTGCACTGGGCCTCATTTGTACTGAGCGCCTCACGGTGAGAGGTCTGAAGAGAGAGGAAGGGCCCCAGAGCCCTCTCCCTCCCTTTCAGAGACCTCCTCCCCCTTGCTCCTGGCAGAGCGCCAGTCCAGAGCTCCCACGTAGAGGCCTGTCCCCTGCCAGGGCTGAGCCCGATCACAGCACATGCCAAAATAGCTGTCTGGGAGCCTGGGCCTGCACCACCCACGCCCCAGCATCAGCATCTCGCGGGTTAACAGCTTGCCTGGCTCTCCGCCCCCCCTTCCCCAGCTTGCTGACATTTTACTAAGGCGGGGGCGGTTGTGAAAGGGAGCAAGCTGGTTCCTGCTCCCCAGCCCACACAGACACCCCACTGACACAACCTGCCGCCCGCTCACCCTCCTCTGGAAGGCATCCTTTGGGGGGAGACCTTCCGGCCCCACAGACACGGGGTTCCTACTATGAGACAGTGTAAGGAACACAGTTGAGGTTCCATGCCACTGCTGAAACCCATCCACGGAAGACCCAAGGCAACCCCAGGGAACTGTTCTCCCTCTGAGGGGACTTTCTTAAAAATTATTTTAAAAATCTTTTAAAAAACACAAAAGATTTTACAATTAAAAAAACATACAGGGGTCCCACATCAGGCTCTTCCGCTATGAGCCTGCTTCTTCCTCTCCCACTCCCCCTGCTGTGTTCCCTCTCTCGCTGGCTGTCTCTCTGTCACATAAATAAATAAAATCTTAAAAAAAAAAAAAAAAAAAAACATACAGGGGCGCCTGGGTGGCACAGCGGTTAAGTGTCTGCCTTCGGCTCAGGGCGTGATCCCGGCGATCTGGGACCGAGCCCCGCATCAGGCTTCTCCGCTGGGAGCCTGCTTCTTCCTCTCCCACTCCCCCTGCTTGTGTTCACTCTCTCGCTGGCTGTCTCTCTCTCTGTCGTATAAATAAATAAAATCTTTAAGAAAACAAAACAAAAACATACAGAATCATGTAACACCCACCACTTCGTTTGGTCCGATCTTACCATCGTGCTGTATTTACTTTAGATAGGGGTAGAAGCCCCCTGTTTCCCTCCGCAGAGGAAACCACAATCCTGTTTTTTGGTGTTTGTATTCTCATGCCTTTTAAAAATGTTTCCTACATAGCTGTCTCTCCGCAGCAACATACAGGACTGTTCCGTATGGCTTTGCACTTGATTTAAATGGTGTACTGTACATATTCTGAATTCAGGTTTTTTCCTTCTTATCGTTTTGGAGATTTAACCATCTTGAGACATGAGCTCGATGTACCCATTTTTTTTTTTAAAGATTTTATTTATTTATGCGACAGAGATAGAGACAGCCAGTGAGAGAGGGAACACAAGCAGGGGGAGTGGGAGAGGAAGAAGCAGGCTCATAGCAGAGGAGCCTGATGCGGGGCTCGATCCCATAACGCCGGGATCACGCCCTGAGCCGAAGGCAGACGCTTAACCCAGGCGCCCCTCGATGTACCCATTTTGACTGCTGTATACCAGTCCTTTTTGTAGCTGTATGACAGCCTATTTGCCCAGTACCCTGTTGGCGGACAGTTAGGTTGTTGGCAGCATCTCTTCCATTGGAAGCAGTCCTTCAGAGACTGTTCCAGTACACGGTCCTCTTGCGTTCAGCCCACCGGTGCTTGGTTACAGGGTGGTGTATCTTCCCCTTAGATAGTCATTGCCAAGCCATGCTCCAAAGTGGTTGTCCTAATTTTTAGGTCTCTGGAGTTAATTTCCTTTCTTTAAAGTTTTGGTCAACTGTAGAATTGGTTACCATGAACAAACTCTCAAGCTCCCATGAGGAAGACAGCGTGGGTGTTATTCCCCAGGTATCAGATGAGGAAATTGAGGCTCAGATAGGGTGAGAGACTTGACTTGAGGTCCTGTAGCTGGTCAGAGGCAGAACAGAACCCCTCTGGACCTTTGAGTCCAAATCCTCGCAGAAGCTCTTTGTCTCCTGCAACTTCTCCAAGAGATTTTAGACACAGTGCTGGCCTCAAAGGCAGGAAGAGGCCCTGTGTGTGGTGCATGGAAGCAGGGCTGCGGAGTTGGAGGGGGGAGGGGTTGACAGCCGATTCCCAGAAGAGAGAAGATCTTCTAGGGGATGGAGGAGGGAGCAACATGGACAGAAAGCTCAGAGAGGGAGTTAAATTTTGAATGAGGGATGAGGGGGCATGCTGCTCCACACAGATGGGGAATGGGAGCCTGCTGCAGATACAGGAGAAGGCAACGAGAGGTCTCAGCCACGAGGGAAGAAGGACGTGGGGGTCCGGGAGGGGGTTGGGAGACTTGGAGACATATCAGCAACCCCATCAGGGATCGGTTTCAGTGTGTGCCTCTGAGATGCAAGAGCGCAGCCCAAACCAGCAGCGTGTCCACCCAGTGCTGGTAAGAAGGCCGCAGGAGCCGGCCGGCCTCTGGGTTGGCGTGCCCGAAGCTCTTTGCTCACAGCTTCATCCATGCAGCAGAGCCTGGACCATTCACTTTTTCCTCCATTCACTCTTCAGTCCTCGTCCGGCACTTCTAGACCCTGGGGATGCAATTACGGGCAGTTCATGGTCCCCGGGGGCTCACGGTCTGGTGGGGGATACAGACTCGCCAACTAGCGCTGATGGCTGAGAATAACCGAGAGAGGGCCTGAGCGTGGGAGCAGCTAACCCCCCGGGAGAGGGGGCTGGGAGGAACTTTCCAGCAGAGCCAATGTCTGAGCCAACTCTGAAAAGACAAGAGGAAAAAGATGAGAGAGGTCACTAAGCAGAAGAGGGAATGGTATTCCAGATAGACTACCAGCTGCCAGAGACACACGAGCACAGAGAGCCCCGTCCAGAGGTGGGGAGTGAAGGGGTGCGAGCATGGACCTGGACCAGACTCCTGGCTTAGAGTCCCCGCTTTGCCACTTCCTAGCTGTATGACTACAGGCACGTTATTCAATCCCTTTGTGCCTCAGTTTCCTCACCTATAAAACAGGGATAATAATGCTAATAATTTTTATGACGTTCAATGAGTTTAAATTTGTAAAATGCTTAGAACAGTGCCTGGCACAGAGCATGTTGTGTTTCTGTCAAATAAAATGTAAGGAAGTACAGAAGAGATGGGCCAGGAGGCCGACAGGCCAGGCCAGTCCTGGCCCAGGGCTTTGCGTTTTGCCCAGCTGACAGTGGAAAGCCAATCAGGGGGCAGTGGGCACTCTAGAATGAGCTGTGGTGCCGGTGCAGGGATGGCTTGGAGGGAGGCTCTAAAGGAACGAGTCAGTCAGTCAGTCATCGCAAAGACGTTTCTCCCAGGCTTCGCAGGACTCGGGACACGAAGGAGAGATGGGGGTGCTTCAGCAAGGAGCTCAGAGTGGGGGCTTGGGCCTGGGCCCAGCCCCCCAAGCATCTGAGTCACCCTTCCTCTCCCCTCCTTGCCCACCACCCTCATGTTGCCAAGTCCTGCTGTCCAAGTTTTACAAGGAAAGCCATGGAGAGTGTGGAGTGGGCCATGGCCCCTAGCCCCGAAGAGGGCCTCAGCTGGTCACTCTTCAGGTCCTCTGGAGAGGAGGGGAGGGTAGCTGCTAAAACAAAGGTTGTTGCCCTCCCCTTGTGCCCAACAAAGAGAAGTGGCCTGGGCCAGCCTGGGCCCTGTGGTCAGCCCTTGGGTGCGGTACCCAAGGCGGAGGAAGCCCTTCTCTTCCCTTACGGCTCTCGCCCCTCCCCCACGGAATTCCCTTTTCCTTCCTCCTGAGCTGATTGGTGGTAAACACCGGACTCACTGCCAGGCACTGTGCTGGGCATGCCTGAATGCACAAGACCTGGGCCCTGGCCCCCAGGAGCTTGTGGCCTGGTGGCTGCGTGGGAGGAACAAGGCATATGGATTTGAAAGAATTAGGGCTCCCAGGGGTCCAGTGGCAGAGAAGCCAAGTAGGTGGTGTGAGGTGACTAGTGGGAGTGGTGAATTCTTGGCTGGGGCAGCTGTGAGCAGGTGGGAATTTGGTACAAGGTAGGAAGGGGCCAGTATTCCAGGCAGAAGGTGTGCTGTGTGCACGGCCAGATTGGGGGACAGGGTAGGATGGCTCGGTCAGAGCCCACGGGTTTGTGTCAGGACATAGGCGGCTGAGTTCGTGCCATACCGCAGAAGCCACATTTGCCAGGCCAGAGGATTTGGAATTCATTCTGAGCTGGTGGTTCCCAAAATATGGTCCTAGGGGTGCCCTAGACCCTTTCAGAGGATTGGTACGGTCAAAACTATTTGCATAATAATACTTTCAGAGCTGCCCTGGCTCATGCCCTTTTCACCATGTTAACATTTGTATTGAGGGTGCAAAGACAAGGTGGTGTGAAGCGGCTGGAACTTCAGCCCAAACCAAGGCAGTGGCCCCCCCATAAACTAGCAGCTGTTGTATGCTTCACGCTCACAACATCAGAATGCAGTAAAATGTATTAATTTTACAAAGACCAGATCCTTGAGTATACATCTTTTCAAATATTCTGTGTGAAGAAGTGTGAAATCTACGTTAAGGCAGTTTTGCTGCTCAGTGGCAAGCTGTCCTAGTTACGTTTTTTAAGGAACACCGTTTTAACTTGAGAGAACACCTGACAGACAGAACTCTTCAGTATTTGTCAGACATTTTCTCACAAATGAATGAAGTGAGCTTGTTACTTCAAAACCGGTATCAGTATTGGTTGCTAATGATAAAATTTGAGCCTTTGAAAAGCAAAAATTAGAATTTTGGAAACTGTGTATCCACTGTCTAGGGCCTGACAGCTTCCCAGGACTTTCTGATGAGACCAGTAGTGGTGTTAGCAAGTGTGATTTTTTGATTTTGTATAAGGAAATGTGTCAACATTGGGAAGATCTGCATAACTCAGTAAAATATATTTTCCAGTGCTTGATTTTGAAGAATTCAAAATGCGAGATAGACCAGTGAAAGGTTCGTTGATATGGTTTCAGATTCCACATAGCCACTAACCTTTAAGAAATTACCACTTGTCATATTTTGATGGAGTAGCAAAGAACAATAATTGCCAGAAAAGGCTATTAAAACACTCTTTCCTCTTCTAACTACATGTCAGTATGAGGCAGGATTTTCTTCACATACTCAACCAAAACAACATATCACAGCAGATGGACTGCAGAGGCAGACAGGAGAATCCAGCTGTCTTCTATTAAGCCAGAAATTAAAGAGATTTGCAAAAATTAAAATAATGACACTCCTCTAGCTAATTTTTTTTAGAAAGTACAGTTTTTTTTTTTTTAAAAAGAGAAGTGTGTTATTTATGTTAACACATAATGAGTTTATTGGGGGGTTTTGTCTTTTTTTTTTTTTTTTAAGATTTTATTTATTTATTTGGGAGAGAGGGCATACAAGAGCACAAGCAGAGAGGAGAGGGAGAAGCAGACTCCCCAATGAGCAGGGAGCCTGATGCGGGGCTCGATCCCAGGACCCCGGGATCATGACCTGAGCCAAAGGCAGACGCTCAACCAACTGAGGCACCCAGGTGCCCCAAGTTTATTATTTTTAGATGAGTCAATATTTTTTAAATTTCTCAGTCTCAACTTCTAATATGGTAAATAGCAATATAGCTCTTACCCCTGTCAACAAAATCTTTCGGGGATCTTCAGTAATTTTTAAGAGTGTGAAGGGTCGTGGAAGTTTGAGAGCTGCCACTCCCAACCCGAGAGCCAGGAGTGTAAGCTGGCGGGGGCGGGGGGGTGGCATTCTGAACAGGATGGGTGTGACATGGGCTGGCCTCTCCAGGACACAAGCCAGGGCATCTGTGGCAGGCCCCCTTGGCAGGGCCAGGAGACCCAGGATGGACAGTCCCAGCTCGGCCACTTCTGCGCTCAGGCAGCCACAGGCCTCTGTGAGCCTCAGGTGCCGTATTGTTTAGCTGGGACAATAATACCACCCATGCAGGAGAATCACAAGCCTCCCGTCTGATAGTGCTTGTGAAAAAGTGCTTTGTACGTTGTGAAAGACTGGACAGATACCTGTTTTTGTGGTTATTTTGACGGGCGCCAGTGATTGCTATCTCACACGCTTGCCCCAGACCCCAGAACACCTGTCTGGTGGGTATGAGAGGACATTAGGTGGCCAGAAGGGGTGCGACCCACCCCCCACTTCTGCCTCCCCAGGCCTCCTCCAGGAGCCAAGGCAGGAGCTGTGTGTGCTCTACTGGGTGCCAGGTGGAGGGAAGGCTACCGGTCTATTGCTCAGCCTGGCTCTGGGGACTTCGGGACAAGAAGCCAGGAGGCAGGACTGGTGCGCGTGTGCCCGCCCGCCCACCGGCCGCCTGCTTGCTGCAGGGCCTGGAGCCGCCGCTGGGAGAGGAAGTGCAGTTGGTTACCAATCGGGTTATTTTCATAACGGCTGTCTCAGGCTGGGGGGAGGAGGGTGGCGAGGGGGAGGGGGCAGAGGAGCGGCCACAGCAGCTCCGCTTGCTCTCCAAACTAGGACTTGCTCAGCCAGAGGCCGGCAGCCTGGAGCTGGAACCAGAGCCCGGGCTCGCCTGCCCACAGGGACCCCAGGCCCCACCCGCTCGCCCACCTTCTGCCTGCCACCCAGCCTTCCAGATCAGGTCAAAAGGGACTCCCCGCCCCCCAACCCTTCCTTGCCTTCTGCTTCCTCCTTCCTGTATCTGTCTGGGTGGGTCTGGGGAGGAACGGATCAGGGTGGGCCCAGGCACCACCATTCCTGGATGAGGCTCTAAAGCTGATGGAAAAGAGAAGGGAAGGGAAAGGGTAGGCTAGGCTCCTGCCCCCACCAGACTCCGTGGAGGTAAACATTACTGGCCTGCTGGCTGCCTCTCCCATGAAGCCCTGGCCCACCTGCTCCCCGCTACGCTTTGTTTTGTTTTGGGCAGGCTCCTCTAAGCAAGTAAAGACCTTGGGAGAGTGGAGACCCTGTCTCACCAGCCCCCAGGCAGGCCTCCCTTCCAGCTGTCCCCACCTCCTTCCCTCTGACCTTCGGGCTGTGGGAGCAGAGCAGCCAGAGGTGGCTTCTGACCAGTATCCCCCTGGGGAGGCTGCTCCAGGCCCTTGCTGTGGGCCTGCTGGAAATGGGGCCACTGTGCACCATTCCCAGCCTTCCCTGACGAGGGGGTCATGTAGGGTCCTGCTCACAGCCGGGAATGAGAACCCTGGCTGCATCCCACGGGGTGTCCTGTGTGAGCACCTCTGGGGGCCACGCCTGGCACGAGGGGCAGAGGGCATCTTTTACAGCATGAACAGATACCCAGGTGACTCTGGCTGCCAGGCTCTATTCTTCATGTGGTGGGTAGTGGCCACCCCAGGTTCTCCTGCTTCCCTTTCTGGGTTCGCACTCCCGCCGTGGGCAAAGACAAACCGCAGGAGATGGCACGATCCACATGGCCTTGTGTCTGCTGCAGGTGTAAGCCCTGCCATGCCCCTACCCTCTGCCAGGTATCATCAGGTACTTCATCAGAACCTCCCTTATGCCAACCTTCTGAACTAGGTGGTATCATCCCCATTTTGCAGAGGAGAAAGTTGAGGATCAGAAAGGTTAGTTGATCCACACCCGGGAAAGCAATGGCAGATGCAGGGTTCCAAAGCCCTTGGGCTTTTCCACTTGAAACTAACATAGGGTGTGAGATAGTCTGGGCTGGGAGGCCAGGAGTCTGGTTCTTTCTAGCTAGTAGCAAAGCTGGGGCGCTCATGCTTGCTCACCCACTGGCAGCTGCCCCTAGCCACACTCGCTGCTGTTCATCGAGGGCACATGGCTGGATGCCGCCATGTGTGTCTCTCCTGTAGCATCCTTTGTCCTCCCTAGGCTCTCAACAGCCAGCTGGAGGTTCGTGGAACCCTTGAGTCCTTTCTCATCCTGTCCCCTTCGGGTGTGACAAGCTTCCCTCGGGTCCCCCATGAGAAGGCTGAGGAGTAGCCGTTTTGCTCTGCTGTTGGTGTCAGAATCCTGTGGGGCCGCCTCCAGTGACCTTTACACGTAGCGTGTGGTCTGCTGAAGATGGCAGACATTGCGGTGAGACGACACTGCTGCTCAGGGCTGTGCTGTGGGGAAGGGCTGGGACAGGCCTGAGGTCAGGCGGGGCTTCTGACTGGACCCAGCAGAAGCCTCAGCAGAGATAGGAAGTCTGGAATCAGGCTGTTGCTGACCAGAGGACAGAGGTTTCTATGGAGACCAGAGGAGCAGGAAGCATGGGGCCTGGGGGGAGGGGGCATTGGGAACATAGAGATAGAGGCATGGGGGCCTTGCAGGACTACTTGTCATAAAATATCAATTCAGCCAGTCTTGAAGCCTCCTTGGACAAACAAGGAAACTGAGGCACGTGTGGGGACAGCTTTGCACGTGGTCACCAACACCGGCCTGGCCTAGCCTGCTTTGCTCCCCACTCGCAGTGACTGCACCGCCAGGCAGCCGATGAGACTCCTGGACGGTTGGACTTGGGGCTGCCCCTCGGTGTGTGGCCCAGAGCGCTGTGGGAGCACCTGTCAGCTGCCACCCTGTCGTGAGGCGGCCCCTGCCTCCTGGCCACTCTTGTCAGTGTGGGTCCAGGGCAGCGGGCAGGGCCCAGACCTCATCACTGCTCACAGAGAGCCCGCAGCACCTCCCCCCTACTGACTGTGGCCTTCTGTTTTCTGGGTGACACTAGCATCAGGCGGTGTGTCCGGGTGACTAATCTCCTCCAGGCCAGGCAGCTGTCACAGGGCGGCCTGACCAGACGGGCGGGGAAAGCTGACACCCTGGGGGAGTGCTGGCAGGCCAGCGCCCGGGCAGCAGTGGGCAGCCAGGCCTTCAGGCTTCTCTTCCTGGGTGCGGAGCAGACTGGAGTCCGGCAGACCGGGTTCAGGTCCGGGTTCTGCCACTGACCGGCCTTGTGACCTGGGGCGTGTACTGCCCCTGTTCAGGCCTCGTCTCTGTAATGGAGCCGCTGATCCTACCCGCCTCGCAGGGCTGTGGTCGGGATCAAGTGAGACGATAAATGAAAGTACTTAGCTCGGGGCCTGTCTCGCCGTAGGCGTTCAGTCAATGGGGCCGTTGTTGCTCTTATTAGGGTTCCCCTCCCTGCGCCATCCCCCCTTAGTCTCAGTCCCATGGCCCCAAAGGAAAGACCCTACTCTCCACTGAGGCTCTGGGGTACAGGCTTTGCCTTCACGCAGACTTGGGTTCCATTACTGGCTCCCCATTGACTCGCTGTGGACTTCGGGCAAGGTATGTCCTTGTGCCTCAGTTTCCCATCAGGAACATGGTAGGATGCAGTACCTATTCTTCCACATTGCTCTGGTTTATAAAATGATATGTGTGCTTGTAAAGGGCTTAGCAGAGTACCTGGCTCATTGGGGGCACTCAATAAACGTTAGCTGTGATGATAATTGATTTTAGTAGGAAGCCGAGAGCTCTCTGCCCTCGCCCGTTCTCCTACCCGCAGAGCTTAACTCCTGCCTTTCGCCTTGTCTCCTGCAGAGGCTGGGGACTGTAACAGGCAGTCTCGAGCACTGCTTCCCCAGGCACACTGCCAATCACAGGAGCTTGGACACCTTGGCCCCATGTGCCTCTCCCTGAATACCCCCACACCCATCCAGGGCTTCCGCCTGGCGTTGCTAGCCCAGACTCACATGCTTGTTGCAGATTAGAGTGGGTGAGTGGGTGGTGGGAGAAGCAGGCAGTAGACACGCACGCAGCCCGGGCCTGAGTGCTCAAGCCGAGCGTCCACCGCCGTTTGTCCAAGGCTCACACCCACCATGCCTGACTTCTGCCAGACCCTCAGCAGGTGGGCGTGTTTCTCTTGTCGGCCCCAGGCACATGTCCCATGGCTGTGGCTCAGACCTCTCTGTGGCTGCCAGGGCCCGGGAGATCACCTGATGGCGGGGCACAGGCATCCCTGGGCATTCTGGAGGCATTCCCCCCAAGCTTCCCAGGCTTCCTGCCCTTCCCCCACTGTTCGGAAGCAGTGAGGGTGCAGGAATCCCAGCAGCCTGTGAAGAAAGGGCAGCCGGGGGCAGGTGAGCTGGCGAAGGAAGCTGGGCCGGTGTTCAGGAACAGGTCAAGGGAGGATGGTTTGAGTAAGGGTGCTCCGCGTGGGTCCTGCCTCCCTCCAGGAGGGCAGTCTGGGGCGGAGAGTTGGAGCTTCTAGCATTGGCGCCTCGGACAAAGTGCAGTTCACAGGCTCCCTTGGCAGGAGGGCTGGAAGGGTTTTCAGACATCACCCGTCAGCCGGTACTTTCACACATGGGAGATCCGGACTGGGCCTCTGCAGAAGGCTAAGACAGAGCAGTCTACCAAGAAAGTTCTTTCTTTTAGCCCCTCAGAGGTAGAGACGCACACCCAGAACGCACCCGGAAGGCTTTTCTCTTGGCTCAGGCCTCTTGTTTCTCCCCGTACAGCGTCCTCCTGCATGAGGCCTGCGGTGGCTCTCCCTCTGTGCGGCTCTCCTCCAGTCCTGAGGGCCTTGGTCCCCAGGGTCCTTTGATCCCGAAGTCAGATCCTCTCCATTTCTAGTGCCGCTCTCAGCCTCAGCCCACCACTGGGGCTGAGAGAGTCTGGGGGTCTTATCCAGACTGAATTTCTTTTCAGAGGGCCTCGTTGTATTCTCGTAGCTTAGTTTGTGCCACGTCCCAGGAGGGGACCCTACACCCAAGCTGCCCCGAGTAGCCAAACAGAGGCCCCAGGAGAGGAAAAGAAAAGGCTTATCCTTGGCCCCTCAGTCTGTAGAGGCCGACTGCAACCTGGAACCCAGGGCTGCGGGCTTCCAGCTTCCTTTTTTCCTTTTCCATCAGCTTCAGGCTGAGGGAATCAAAGGCCAGGGCTTTGTGGTTTATGGTGCCTGGACAGGGGAGCCGCATGGGAAGCGGGGAGCCCCTTGTACCCGTTACTCCTGGGGCAGCATTGGGTATGACTGGGGAGGGTGTTAGTGCTTCCAGCAGTGGTAAATGTGGGCTCCCCTGTGGACTCCGTGGTACCCTCACACACCGTGTTTCTGGAGGTCAGAGGCCATGGACCCTCCCCCATCCTCTCTGTGTCCCTTCTCTGTGTCCCTTCTCTGCTCAAGGGCAGAGGCTGTGACTGGGCTTCTGGGCGCAGGATGGGCCATAGCCTGGCCCAGCCCCTGATGCTCCCGGTCTCTGCCCAACAGCCATCCACCTGCCCCTGCCATGGAGACCTTCTTTAGGAGACGCTTCCAGCGGAAGGCGCCAGGCCCCGGGGAGGGGCAGCGGCGGCCCAGCAGTGTGGGGCTGCCCACAGGCAAGGCCCGGCGCCGCTCCCCTGCCGGGCAGGCCTCCTCCTCACTGGCACAGCGGCGCCGCTCCAGTGCACAGCTCCAGGGCTGCCTCCTGAGCTGCGGGGTGGGGGCCCGGGGCTCCAGCCGCCGGCGCTCCAGCACTGTGCCCCCAGCCTGCAACCCCCGCTTCATCGTGGATGAGGTGCCCACCCCCCAGCCTGCCGCTGTTGGGCCGCAGCTTTTGGGCACGCCCCTGCTGGTGGCTGGGCTCATAGGCATGCATGAGGAGTCGTCCGCTCAGGAGGAGGACGTGACCATTGCGGCATTGAGAACCACCCAGCCAGGCACCAAGAGACCAGGGCCCTCCTCACACCAGGGCACCCTCGTGCCCATGCTTCGCTGCCTGCGCCGGCGCCGAGCCTCCTCCCACCTGCTCCCCGCTGACGTGGTGTATGACCGTGCCCTCTGGGGCCTGCACGGTTACTATCGGCGCCTCAGCCAGCAGCGGCCTCCAGGCCAGCACCCCGGCCCTGGGGGCCGAAGAGCCTCAGGCACCGCAGCTGGCTCTCTGATGCCCGCCCGCGTGCGCCCGCTGTCCCGCAGGCGTCAGGTAGCCCTACGGCGCAAGTCGGCAGGACCCCAGACCTGGAGTGCCCTGCTTGCGTAGGTATAGCTGCGGCCGGCAGGGCAAGTATGCAGACCCCAAGGGGGCGGGCCTGAAGGAAGGACCTCCAGGCTCGGCCTGGCCTGAGGGCCCCCCCCTTTGGGAATAGCTCCAGACAGTGCCTGGAAGCCAGTGCACCCTACAAGGGCTGTGAGGAGGGCTAAGTCTCCTGCAGAGAATCTCTCAGAGTCCTAGGCTGCCGTGGGGTGTCCCCTGCCCTCTTCATGTCAGTCCCTGTCTTGGCCAGGGGTTGAAGTCACAGTGAGGGCAGAGATCCCAGGTAAGGGGGGAGGAAGCAGAGTCACCAGGTGCTCAGCTGGCCTCAGCGGTCTCCTTTTCTGCAGGAAAGCCATCACCAAGTCGGGCCTCCAGCACCTGGCCCCCCCTCCACCCACTCCCGGGGCCCTGTGCAGCGAGCCAGAGCGGCAGGTCCGGAGCACTGTGGACTGGAGCGTGAGTGGCAGGGTGCTGGGAGGGCGGGATAGGTGGGTACCAGCCCCTGCTGGGCTTGGGACCACAGAGCGGTTGGAGGTGGAGGGAGGTGCTGAGGGCAGCTGCGGGAGGAGCCCATGGGCAGGGCAGACCTGCTGGGGTGGCCATGTTTGAGCCAAGCCCTCAAGAGCAGGGACAGTGGGAAGAGTGCCTGGCTGGCTCTGTTGGTGGAGCCTGCGGCTCTTGATCTTGGGGGTTACTTAAAAAAAATGTTTTTAAATCTTCAAAAAAATAAAAAAGAGCAGGGACAGTTGGGAAACAGGATGGAGCAGAGTAGATTGTGGGGCCGGAGCGGGTCTGTCTTGGGAGAGAGGTGAGTTGGTAGGGCAGGGCAGGAACTGACGGATGGGCTGGGTAGCAGGTTTGTGCTGACCGTGCTCATCTCATGGTCTAGGAGTCCGCGACGTATGGGGAACACATCTGGTTCGAGACCAACGTGTCCGGGGACTTCTGCTATGTTGGGGAGCAGTACTGTGTAGCTAAGATGCTGGTGAGTGAGCTCTGGGTGGCATGCCGCCCCCTGCTGGTGGAGCGAGTCTAGAAGCCTGTGGGCTGACTTCTGCTGGCCCGACAGCTGTAGCCCTTTGGAGGGGAGGTGGGAACAAGAGCTCACCTGAGCGCCCCTGCTGAGGGCTGCCTGCGGAGGGCAGGAGGAATGGGGCTGTGTTCAGATGCCAGGACCGGGCATGCCCAGTGAACACACAGGGCAGCTGTGCTGGGACACATGAAAGGATTTCTCTTCCTGCCCTGGGGCAGCATCCTGGACGGAGTTACCTGGTGCGTCAGGGCCCTCTCTTCGTTTTCTGCAGCAGAAATCCGTGTCCCGGAGAAAGTGTGCAGCCTGCAAGATCGTGGTGCACACTCCCTGCATCGAACAGCTGGAGAAGGTGAGGATGGGCGCTCAGCCTTTCCCGCCCCTCCCCTTTGGGTGCCAAAGGCATCTGAGTGCACACACGTGTGCGTCTCTGCACGCATATTCACGTTACAAGCGTCACTTGCCAAAAGTGTCCCAGCCTGCGTGGTGGTGAAGAGCCAGAGACCCTGGAGCTGAAATGGCTGCATTTGAATCCTGTCTCCCCCCCACTTTTTATCTGCCTTATCCCCATTGCCCAGAACAAGCCTGGCAGTGAGTGAGGCTCACTGACTGTGTCAGTGGGGTGGATTCATGACTGACGGCCAAGACACCATTTTATCCGCACCTAAGTTCACATTTAGAAGGGCCATTGTCTTGCTGAAGCTTGGCTCTGTCCATTACACACTGCTGCTCTGGAGACCTTTCCCTAAGGACTGTGGTCCGTAGTGTGTCGACAGCTGGTGTCATGTCTGGGCCCCGTGCTTCTAAACGGAAGTAGAGGGGACACTGGGGAGGTAGGTCCAGGCAGAGGGTGGGAGGCAGCAGAAATCCCAGTCAGCACGTGGGAAAGCCTGGAGGACTAGGAATAGCATGAACGAGGCTAACGTGGGCCACTTGCCCCAGCCCGACTCCTAGAGTGAGGTTTCCCCGCAACTGTGCTGAGGCTGACGGAGGGACAGTTGGGAAAAGAGAAACAAACACAGCCCCAGGCGTTACAGAACACAAGGTGGAAATCAAACCAGTTTCCACAAATGAGCTAATGGTCTCTGGGGACCAGCCAGCACAAGTGTGCAAGCAAGGATCAGGTGCCTGCACGTGCCTAGGCTGGGAGCACTGGAGGGCAAGGGAAAATCTGGGAGGAGTAAAGCATGCTGCCTTTTAGTGGGGGAGGGGGACACAAAACTCCCAGTGTCCCGCATCCCAGGTACCGACAGAGGAAGGAAAGGGTCCTTCTGGCTGGTGGAGAGGAGGCAGGGGTGCAGGAGGGCTTCTGAGCAGAGATGTCTCACATTCTGAGGGCTCCCGGGACGATTTGGGGCTATCCTTGCCTTGTGAGGATGACTGAGTGACACTTTCCTGGAGAAGGTGGCTGGATGCCTGACCCCCTGAAAGGAGGTTCTGACATTTGGGTGGGCATTGCAATGTTCCGCAGATAAATTTCCGCTGTAAGCCATCCTTCCGTGAATCAGGCTCCAGGAACATCCGTGAGGTAAGTGCCCAGGGTAGTTATGGGTAAGGAGGCCCCGGGTGTCCTGAGTGGACTTCTCCACAGTGTCTCCAGAGTGCCACCAGGGACTTGGCCCCTTTGAGGCTGCTCTGGGGCCCAGGGAGATGCAGGGCTGAGGCTCTGAGAGGGTCTCGATGGGGAAGGCTTGGCTGGCCCTGCCTGCAGATGGGAGGTGAGGCCCTGCCTGCCTCTTTTGCCTCCTCTCTCTTCTCCCCTGGCTGGCGCCTCGGCCCCCACCTCGAGGCCATGGAGAGAAGTCTCCAGCCGCCCTGCCCTCACACACGCTGCTGCAGAGAGCTTCCTGCAGCCCACGCCGCACGTTCATACATTGAGGGGTGCAGGCCACGCTCAGGGCTGCGCCTCTCCAGGCCTCGCTGTAGTGATATTCTCTCCTCCTCCTCCAGCCAACCTTCGTGCGGCACCACTGGGTACACCGGCGGCGCCAGGATGGCAAGTGTCGGCACTGTGGGAAGGTGAGGCTCTGCCCCGGGGCCAGGCTGCTACCCGCTGGACCCGGACCCTGCGGCCCCCCGAGCCTCAGGCTGTGCATCCAGTGTGACCTGCCCGCCGCTGACGGCGTCTCCTGCGTGCAGAGTCCCGGGGTCACTGCCAACCTAGCTGAGGTGCCCAGTCAGTCCCAAAACACCCAGGTCTCTGGACGGAGCAGGAGAGCAGGGAAGCAAGTTCGCTTCTAGTGCCGTGTAGCTGCCTTGAAGCCGTGCGGGAGCCCCTGGGAATTGTAGAGACTCACTCGTTTGCTTGCTCAGCCCTGTTGGCTGCCGAGCACTGAGCGGGCGAGTGAGGGCCCTGCCTTCCTGGAGGAGAATGTGGCTTGAAGATAGACTGCGGGCAGTCTCCCTGAGCACAGCCCACAGTGCGGCGGTCACTTCCTCCCTATCTGCTTCTGCTCTGTTTCGCTCAGTAAGCGCAGGCTCTAGCAGGTGGCGGGGCCTTGTCCCTCTTCCCTCTGCTCACTTTCAGTGCCGAGCACAGTGTCAGGCAAACAGCTAGGCCCTTGGTAAATGTCTGGGGAATGAACAAGGGAATGAACGTGACAGGTGCCGTTAAGAAGCGTGAAGCGCTCTAAGTGTATACCGGGGGACCTCGGGGTCTGGGGTCAGGAAGGGGCTCTCCACTGGCAGGAGTTAGCTGTGGACCCTTTCTGGCAGATCGAGCGTGTGCACCCAACTGCTTTGCGGTTAGCTTCAGAGAATTGCAGGCCTCCCTGCTCCAGGGGCTTATTTTGTAGTTGTTTCCGTTTTTAAAAATGGGCTCAGTTTCCCTGGGTGGGGAGAGGTTGGCCACGAGAGAGGGGCTGGGCCTGCTGCTCTGGGCCCGGCTGCTGGTGCCCCAACCACCCTCTCCACCCTAGGGCTTCCAGCAGAAGTTCACCTTCCACAGCAAGGAGATTGTGGCCATCAGCTGCTCCTGGTGCAAGCAGGCAGTGAGTGGTGCTCGCCCCACCCCCGGAGGCTGTCCCCTGGGTGGCACTGGGTGGGGGCCCCCCACGCCTGGGCCCAGGCCTGGCTCAGCTGCGGCCCCTCCTCTCTAGTACCACAGCAAGGTGTCCTGCTTCATGCTGCAGCAGATAGAGGAGCCGTGCTCCCTGGGGGTCCATGCTGCTGTGGTCATCCCACCCACCTGGATCCTCCGTGCCCGCAGGCCCCAGGTGAGTCCTGTCTGCACCCGTGGCGCCGCCTCCACGCTCGGGCTCTGCCAGCCACCCCAGCCCGCCCACCTTGTCACCAATGCCCCTGCTTCCTTTGCAGAATACCCTCAAGGCAAGCAAGAAGAAAAAGAGAGCATCCTTCAAGAGGAAATCTAGCAAGAAAGGGCCAGAGGTTAGTCTTGGGGCTGGGTGGGCAGCTGGAGGGGAACAGGAAAGAGGGGCCTGTTTCTTGAAGTACTGAGCTCTCTGGGCCGATACAGCCTTTGGTGAGCTCTGGGCCCCTGAGGAAGGTGGGGGGCCAGATTCAAGTTGCCTCTCTCTGGCCAGGCCCCCCTTAAGGTCTGCCCCGGAGGCGGTACGGGAGGGGGCACCACTGAGAATGGGGGTAAGATCTGCCAAGCCAGGGTAGAGCCTCACAGTCTCTGTGTCTCCAAGGAGGGCCGCTGGAGACCCTTCATCATCAGGCCCACGCCATCCCCCCTCATGAAGCCCCTGCTGGTGTTTGTGAACCCCAAGAGTGGGGGCAACCAGGTACGCACAGCCTCCCCTCTCCGCGGGGGGCCTCCGGGGGAGGAGCGGGGTCAAGCTCCGCACCCCTCCCCTCCGCAGCACCTGCTCCCAGCTTCCGTTGCAGGCTTCTGCCCCGTCCCTCTTGCCCAGAGATCCTGAGGAAAGCGAAGCCTGTCTCCATCCCTCGCCCCTTGCTGGGCCCGGTTCCCACAGCCGTGTCCTTCGTCCTTCTCACGTGCTTGTCCCCACATCAGTCCACGGCCCTGACTGGCTCCCCCGGTCCCCTGCAGGGCGCTAAGATCATCCAGTCCTTCCTGTGGTATCTCAACCCCCGACAAGTCTTTGACCTGAGCCAGGGAGGGCCCAAGGAGGCGTAAGTACTTGCCAGAGCTCTGCGGAGACGGTGGGGAGCGCTTGCCTGGCGCGGACCGTCAGGCCCACATCCCCTGACCCTGTTCCCATCCTAACTCCAGGCTGGAGATGTACCGCAAAGTGCACAACCTGCGGATCCTGGCGTGTGGCGGTGACGGCACGGTGAGTCCTCCTGCCTCTGCTCCTGCGTCTGCGTCTGCTCCTGCCCCGCTGGGCTGACCTGCCCTTCTGCTCTGCCACCTCCAGGTCGGCTGGATCCTTTCCACTCTGGACCAGCTGCGCTTAAAGCCGCCGCCGCCCGTTGCCATTCTGCCACTGGGCACTGGCAATGACTTGGCCCGTACCCTCAACTGGGGTGGGGTAAGAGCCCAAGGCGGGGAGCGGGGTGGGGGATGGGCTGTGCGGCTGGGGGTGGCCCCTGTCCCCAGGAGAGGCTCAGTTCCTGCCTTGCCCCCCCAGGGCTACACGGATGAGCCCGTGTCCAAGATCCTCTCCCATGTAGAGGAGGGGAATGTGGTGCAGCTAGACCGCTGGGACCTCCGTGCCGAGCCCAACCCCGACGCGGGACCAGAGGAGCGCGAGGAGGGCGCCACTGACCGGGTAGGTCGGCCAGGGCCAGGATGGGGGCAGCCGATATCCGGGGCTGGGGGGGAGGGGGAAGCCCTCTCTCCCACTTGCCGGTTCTGGGCCTTTGGACAAATCTCTTCATTTCTGCAGACTTTCGGCTCTCCTGTACAGTGGTAACAGTGGTACCGCATAAGCCCGCTGTTACTGGGCAGATATTTACTGAATATCTACCACATGCCAGGCACCATTTTAAGCAGCAGCAGAACAAAGTCCCCGTTCTCATGGAGCCCCTACAGAATATGGCACTTCGGGAAGAAGTGTGTGGGGCGGGGGGCTGGAAAGCCAGGGAAGAGAATGCCAGCAGGGCCCAGGGTGTTTTGTATACGGGGCACTTGGAGGAGCCCCGCGGGAGCTGTGGGCAGAGCCTGAGGCGGGCTGTGGGCTAGGGGGAAGAGCTTTCTGGTGGATCCCGTTAACTGTGGGAAAGGCTTCCAAAACTGCGTGGGTCAAGCCAGCCTGGTGGCCCCTGCCACGGAGCAGGTCCGAGCAGGAAAGTGGCTGTGAGGCCCAGCCCTCATGCTGGGCCCTTGACCTTTTTCCAGCTGCCCCTGGACGTCTTCAACAACTACTTCAGCCTGGGCTTTGATGCCCACGTCACCCTGGAGTTTCATGAGTCTCGAGGTAGGCAACCACTTGCTGAGAAAGCATCGGGAGGCTGGGAGGGAAGGACACAGGAGAGTCCCCGAGAGGGTCAGAATTTGCCCCCACCCACCACCCCCAGCAGTGCCCAGCACTCGCCTGGGGAGCCCCAGCAAGTTCAGAATGTCTGACTGTCCCGTTTCTTGTCGCCACCCAGAGGCCAACCCAGAGAAATTCAACAGCCGTTTCCGGAATAAGATGTTCTATGCCGGGGTGAGTCTGGGGTCTGCCAGCAACTGCCTCCCCCCCGCCCCGCCCTTGCCATGCCCACTATTCTACCGCCTGTGCCCCCTGCGCACCTGTGTCTGCCAGGCCACAGGACCCCCGCCGAGAAGTGGTGAGAAAAAGTCCCTGTCGCCAGATGGTTACGCCCTCTCTCTCCCACAGACAGCCTTCTCTGACTTCCTGATGGGCAGTTCTAAGGACTTGGCCAAGCACATCCGAGTGGTGGTAAGTGGGCCAAGCTGGCAGGCAGAGTGGGTGGGCCCAGCGGAGGCTGCCTTGGCACGGGTATATACCCTACACCCTCCCCTGTGCCTGCCTGCAGTGTGACGGAACTGACCTGACCCCCAAGATTCAGGACCTGAAACCCCAGTGCATTGTTTTCCTGAATATCCCCAGGTGAGGAGGGGAGGGCTCTGTGTGTGCCCTGATGTCTCCATCCTGCACGACTGTCCTCTGAAGGCCCTTGTGTTGCCTTCCCCTCAGGTACTGCGCAGGCACCATGCCCTGGGGCCACCCTGGGGAGCACCACGACTTTGAGCCCCAGCGGCACGACGATGGCTACCTCGAGGTCATTGGCTTTACCATGACGTCCCTGGTGAGTGGGCCAACATGGACCTGCCTGGAGCCCTGGTTCTGCCCCCACAGTGACCAGGAGCACTGTCCCAAGATGGAAGGGTGGGGGGATCACAAGACTTCCCTTCACTGGCCAAGATGGGAGAATTCATGCTCTTCTCCTGGCTGGGGTCTCTCCCTTCCTTACTCCCGCCCTCCTCTGACCAGGGTCTCACTCTCCGCTCTCCCCTCCCCTCTCTGACTGAGGTCTTATCCGCCCTCTGCTGTCTGTTGGGGTTATTGTCGCTTGTTCCCTGGCCACAGCATCCGTGCGGGGAACAGAGCTGGGGCCCCACTGCCCCTGCCCCAGCTCCTGACCTGAGCCTTCTGCACCCACAGGCGGCACTGCAGGTGGGCGGGCACGGCGAGCGGTTGACGCAGTGCCGAGAGGTGGTGCTCACCACGTCCAAGGCCATCCCAGTGCAGGTGGATGGCGAGCCCTGCAAGCTCGCAGCCTCGCGCATCCGCATCGCCCTGCGCAACCAGGCCACCATGGTGCAGAAGGCCAAGCGGCGCAGCACCGCCCCCCTGCATAGCGAGTACGTTCCCCTCCCGGCCACCACCTGCCCTGGGCCCGAGGCCAGACTCTGCCCCTCTCTCGAGCCTCGGTTTCCCCAGCTGGAGAGAGGGCTGCGAATCCCTCTGCCCTGGGGAGGCGGCGCAGGGTCCCCAGGTCTGGCGCCTGGCCGAGGACCCTTCCCGAGCGCTCTCCTCCCGCCTGTGCCTCAGCCAGCAGCCCGTGCCCGAGCAGCTGCGGATCCAGGTGAGCAGGGTCAGCATGCACGACTACGAGGCCCTGCATTACGACAAGGAGCAGCTCAAGGAGGCCTGTGAGTGCCAAGCGCGGCAGGGGGTGGCGGGGAGCTGCTGAGGGCGGTGGGGGGGGTGGCGGACGGGATGGCCAGCTGCTGACGGTCTGCTCTGTCCGCCAGCTGTGCCACTGGGCACCGTGGTGGTCCCCGGTGACAGCGACCTAGAACTCTGCCGTGCCCACATCGAGAGGCTCCAGCAGGTGAGGGGTTGGGCGCCTGCCCTGCCTGGGCCCACCCGCTCTAGTTTCTGTTCTCTGCCAACTCCCGCCCTTGGCTTCTCTCGGCAGGAGCCCGAAGGTGCTGGAGCCAAGTCCCCCACCTGCCAGAAACTGTCCCCCAAGTGGTGTTTCCTAGATGGTGAGTGGCCCCGAAGGACCAGCTCCTGGTGGCCCCGGGCTGTGTCCTGCCCCCTCCCGCAGGGCTCCTGGTGGGGCGGCGGGCTATCTGGGCGTGGATAAGGGCCTCCTGCCCCCTCAGACAGCTGTCCGCCTCCCTCACAGCCACCACTGCCAGCCGCTTCTACAGGATCGACCGGGCCCAGGTGAGCACTCGCAGCCCTCCGTCCACTGCTGCTTCTGGGCCACGCTGGGGGCCCCTCTGCTTTTGTCTCGTGCCTCCACAGATGGGCTCACCCGTCGTCCTACTGGGTGCCTGCACGCCTGCTCGTGCTCGTGGGTGGGGTGTAGGCACGCTGCCCACAGACAGAGGGAGCTGGCGTGCCCCGAAGAGTCTGGCCGGGTGGGTGCGAGGGCCTCGGAGCACAGGGGCCAGCCGGTGAGGCACAGAGGTGAAGGCGCTTCTGGCCAGATGCTAGGTGTCCCAGGCAAAGGCTCAGCAGTGGGAAGGAGCTAGGAAGGCAAGGGGAAGAGGGACTGGCAGGGCCCCTGCCCCAGCTTCTGCCTGCCGGCATCCGTGCTCCTGGCTCCTGGCAGAGGCTTGTCCGGAGCTGCTGGCCTGGCTGCACCTGCACTCCCACCAGCGGCTACCCTGGAAGGTCCTGACTCTCGGCCCCTGGCCTCCCCACCCACAGGAACACCTCAACTATGTGACTGAGATTGCACAGGACGAGATTTATATCTTGGACCCTGAGCTGCTGGGGGCATCGGCCCGGCCTGACCTCCCAACCCCCACTTCCCCTCTCCCCCCCTCCCCCTGCTCACCCACACTCCGGTGAGTGCTGCGTCTCCTCCAGCCCCCTGGCTCGAAACCCCTCCTACAAGCCTGTACCTCTTGCCGTCCTGCCTTTGGCGCCAGATGCATGTCCAGTGTCCAGCTAGCGGCGGGTCCCCACGGGCCCCTCCCTGGCTGAGTCACTGGCAGAGAACCAAACCTGGCCAAAGCCCAACTGACCAGCCCTTTGTCCCCCCGGGGAAGTGTCACCATCCACCCTGCTGCACTGGCCAGAGACCTGGGCTCCCCCTCTGACCTCTCCTCTGCCAGTCCTGTCCTCTGTCCCCCAACATCCGAGCATGGCAGCCTGAGCCTGGGCCTCCAACCTCCCCTCCATCCCCACTGCCCAGTGCCGTGCCCTTCCTGGCCCTTCACGTGCCCTTCCTGGCCCTTCAAGGCCTCAAGTGTGCCCGCCTCTGCACTTCCCTGCTGCCCCGGAAAGGTCCCCTGTTCCTCACCTGCTCCACTCAGACCTCAGCTTGGGAGTTTCCTCCCCAGAGAAGGCTTCCCAGGAACCCCGGCTGACGTTGCCGTGAAATCACAGCACCCCGTCTCGCGTTCTTCGTCGCCCTTCCCGCTCTGAGGAGGCCTTATTTATTTGTGGACTTGTCTGTCTCCCCGACTAGAATGTAAGCTCCGTGAGAGCAAGCTCTCCGTGCGTCTTGTTGGCCGCTGTCTCGCTGGCCCCGACACAGTGCTCGCTATGTAGGGGGCACTCAATAAACTGTTGACAGAACACAGGGCGCCCCCTGGTTGGGCGGGGAGGGTGACCGCTGTCTCTGGGTCCGGTCTCATCCTGCTCTGCTTGCAGGTCACTGCCAGGGGACGCACCGCCCCCTAAAGGTGAGGCCTCTCCCCTCTCCCTGGTCCCAGGTGGGGGTGGAGCCCGCACACAGCCTCCCACAGCCACAACCCGCCAGGGCTGCTGGGGTCACCCCGCCCGG
>NW_024424786.1:29892973-29896246 GCF_017311325.1 Ursus maritimus
AGGCGCCCGCCTCTGCCCAGCGCGTCTGTGCACCCACACAGGGCCGGCCCGGCCCCAGAGGGTAATGGGCAGGTGTTCCGTGCAGGTGAAGAGCTGATTGAGGCTGCCAAGAGGAACAACTTCCGTAAGGTACCAGTGAGGGCTCCGGCTTCTCCGCTCCGCAGGGCCCCGGCAGACAGGGCCTCTGGGTGGGGTCGAGGGAGCCTGTCCTCTGTCTGTCACCTGCCATCGTCTGGGCCTCTGGGGGGGTCTCCATGGTGATTGCCCCATTCCACCTTGCCCCTGTCCAGCTCACAGTGTCCCTTTCAGAGAGGCTTCCTAGCACAGTCTGCCTGTCCCCAGTACTCAGCAAGGAGTGAGTCTTACAGAAACCACGGGCTCCAGGGCTTGGTGGTCAGGGCTCCTGGGGGGTCCAGAAGCCCAGGGTCTCTCCCCTACACTCCAGAAAGAGCCCCAGAGCCATGATGTGTGTGAGCACAGTAGTGTCAGGTCTGCGGCCTCTGTGAGTTGGGGGACATTTCCGTGGCTGGCAGGAGGGTGGCCCTGAGGAGCCCCAGCCCTGCTCTGCCTCCTGCCCTCAGCTCCAGGAGCTGCACCGAGCTGGGGGTGACCTCATGCACCGGGACGAGCAGAGCCGCACGCTCCTGCACCATGCCGTCAGTACGGGTAGCAAGGAGGTGGTCCGCTATCTGCTGGACCACGGTGAGCTGTGCTACTAGGGTCCCTGGGCCAGGGCCATGGTGGGAGGAGGGGAGGCTGCCAGGCTTCTCTGACTGCCACCTCCCCTCTCCTCCAGCCCCCCCAGAGATCCTTGACGCTGTGGAGGAGAAGTGAGTATGGCGTTGGTGCCAGACCTTGGTCACCCTGGAAACTGCCCCGTCTTCATCCAGCCCCTCCCACTTGGCTGGTCAGAGCCTAGAAACCCTTCCAGGCCGCATCCGTCCAGCCCTTGCCCCACAGCCCCGAGCTCCCCTCTCTGATCACCCTCTGGAGACAGACAAGAGGGCCCTGAGGACAGGATGGGGGTCCACAGCCAGCCCCTGTTTCCACAGCGGGGAGACCTGTCTGCACCAGGCGGCCGCCCTGGGCCAGCGCACCATCTGCCACTACATCGTGGAGGCGGGGGCGTCTCTCATGAAGACAGACCAGCAGGTGAGCAGACTAGCAGGGGGTCCACGCAGGCCCAGCGCGGCCCTTTCCCCGCCTCGGGCCCTTGGGAGCGGGGAGCCATGGCGGAGAGCCACCTCTTAGGACTGGAAGCTGTCCTTCAGCCAGCACCGACCGGAGTCCAGACTCAGAAACCTGAGCCTGCGGTGGCGAGGGGGTGTTTTGGGGCGGGAGCCCACAACTGTCCTTTGAAGCTTTTCCTTTCCTCAGTGGCCACCTGGAGGGAAGGTCCCCTGCCCTTGCCTAAGGCCCTGGGACTGATGGCAGCTCCCCCCTCACCCAGGGCGACACTCCGCGGCAGCGGGCCGAGAAGGCCCAGGACACGGAGCTCGCTGCCTACCTGGAGAACCGGCAGCACTACCAGATGATCCAGCGGGAGGACCAGGAGACAGCCGTGTAGCTGTGAGGCCAAGGCCAGGGCAGCTGGAGGGACAGGGCCAGCCAGAGGAGGAGCCCCCTCATCGGCCCACCGCACTGCCACATTCCAGTCGGACTACCACGGGGGGACCCGGGCCCCAGGGAAGGAGCCCCGTGCTGCCCCCTGAGGAGCCTCCCAGGCCTAGGGCTGGACTCTGAGGAGCTGGGGGAATCTCACCTGTCCCCCTGAGGCCCCAGCCTGACCCAGGGCTGACGGAGGAACAGGAAACTGGACTGGGCCGGGCAGGCCTTTGGGGGACTGGGGCTGGACCACTTCAGGGCAGCCCTCACCCTCACTGCAGCGGGTGCCCTCCCTGGGGCGTAGGGGCAGAGGGGGAGGGCAGTGGGGCTTGGGAGCCTTCGGGAAAAGGCTGCCTAAGCCACCTGGTCCGTTAGGGCCCAGACTCGGAGCCTCCTGGCAGCTTGGGCCCTCTCTCCTGCCCTGACCCCACCCTTCCCAGGGCTTCCTCCCGGAAACACAGAGCCTGCTGCGTTGGCCTGCCCGCTGCCCTGCTTGGCGCCGACCCCCGGAGACCCTCCCCGTGTACCCAGTCATTTCATCGCCGCCGACTGTGTGGCTTGGGGGTTGGAGTGGGGCTCTCGTGGTGACATGTTTACAGCTGGGTGTGACTCAGTAAAGTGGATTTTTTTCCTTTCTGCTTTTCTTTTCTTGCGGTGGAGGTCTTCCAGAAGTAGCGGGGTCTGGTGGCGGGGGGTGGGGGGGGTACTGGACAACCTGGGCCCAGACCCTTTTCTGGGGGGGTCCTGGTTCCCGTTTGGGGGTGGGGTCTCAGGGCCTGCCCGGGACCTGACCTCTGCCTGGCTGCAAGGCTCGGCGGGGCCGGGGGAGGAGCCGATTTCCTCTCGCTTCCCGCTTCCCGCAGGGACGATAACAATGAAAGTGAAAGAGAGGTGGGGCGGGGGGCGAGGCCTGGATTCTTTGGCCCCTTTGCCCTGGGGCCTTGGGTAAGCCCCCTCCCCCAGGCCTCCGTTGCTTTGCTGTTTAGGGGATCGGGTGAGGCGATACCGAGGCCCCAGGGTTGGAAGGGGTGGGCATTTGCAGCCGCCGCCTCGGCTGGGTCTGGAACTTCTCAGACGGCTCTTGTCAGCAACCAAGCCTCACCAAATCCAGGCCTGCGGCCTCCTCCTCCCCCAACTTCCCCCAGCTCCCGCCCCCGAAAACCTGCGCTCCTGAAGGGCGCGGCGTCGTCCGGGTCCCCCGAGCCCAGGCGCTTTCTCTGGGGCTCCCCGAACACTGAGCAGAGCGGCTTCCTGCACACTCGGCGAAGCGACCCGAGGTGGGGGCTGGCGCTCCTTCCCCAGCAGCCAAGGGGGCGCAGACGGCCGGTCCTCGACGGGGTTAAACAGTCATCGGGGGACGGAGCCGCACACACGCCGGAACGCGGGCCCCGCGCCGAGCGCCGGGATCCGTGACACCCCCGGGGCTCCGAGCTCCCTCCCAGTCGCCATCCTCCCAGTCTTCCCTCCCCGGGAAGGAAGGCGGGCATCCAGCGTGGAAAGAGAATGGTCCCGCCGTGGGGGCAGAGGCGGCGGCGGAAAGCTGGGGCTGCGGCAGAGGCCGGGGTAGCCAGGGCAGGACAGAGGCCTGGGGCCGGCAGACCCCGGGCTCGGAAGATGGAGGACCGGCAGAGCCCGTCGTCCGAGCGCGGACGGCCCGCGCGGGGCGAA
>NW_024424786.1:29896256-29931710 GCF_017311325.1 Ursus maritimus
GGAGCCATGGCGGAGAGCCACCTCTTAGGACTGGAAGCTGTCCTTCAGCCAGCACCGACCGGAGTCCAGACTCAGAAACCTGAGCCTGCGGTGGCGAGGGGGTGTTTTGGGGCGGGAGCCCACAACTGTCCTTTGAAGCTTTTCCTTTCCTCAGTGGCCACCTGGAGGGAAGGTCCCCTGCCCTTGCCTAAGGCCCTGGGACTGATGGCAGCTCCCCCCTCACCCAGGGCGACACTCCGCGGCAGCGGGCCGAGAAGGCCCAGGACACGGAGCTCGCTGCCTACCTGGAGAACCGGCAGCACTACCAGATGATCCAGCGGGAGGACCAGGAGACAGCCGTGTAGCTGTGAGGCCAAGGCCAGGGCAGCTGGAGGGACAGGGCCAGCCAGAGGAGGAGCCCCCTCATCGGCCCACCGCACTGCCACATTCCAGTCGGACTACCACGGGGGGACCCGGGCCCCAGGGAAGGAGCCCCGTGCTGCCCCCTGAGGAGCCTCCCAGGCCTAGGGCTGGACTCTGAGGAGCTGGGGGAATCTCACCTGTCCCCCTGAGGCCCCAGCCTGACCCAGGGCTGACGGAGGAACAGGAAACTGGACTGGGCCGGGCAGGCCTTTGGGGGACTGGGGCTGGACCACTTCAGGGCAGCCCTCACCCTCACTGCAGCGGGTGCCCTCCCTGGGGCGTAGGGGCAGAGGGGGAGGGCAGTGGGGCTTGGGAGCCTTCGGGAAAAGGCTGCCTAAGCCACCTGGTCCGTTAGGGCCCAGACTCGGAGCCTCCTGGCAGCTTGGGCCCTCTCTCCTGCCCTGACCCCACCCTTCCCAGGGCTTCCTCCCGGAAACACAGAGCCTGCTGCGTTGGCCTGCCCGCTGCCCTGCTTGGCGCCGACCCCCGGAGACCCTCCCCGTGTACCCAGTCATTTCATCGCCGCCGACTGTGTGGCTTGGGGGTTGGAGTGGGGCTCTCGTGGTGACATGTTTACAGCTGGGTGTGACTCAGTAAAGTGGATTTTTTTCCTTTCTGCTTTTCTTTTCTTGCGGTGGAGGTCTTCCAGAAGTAGCGGGGTCTGGTGGCGGGGGGTGGGGGGGGTACTGGACAACCTGGGCCCAGACCCTTTTCTGGGGGGGTCCTGGTTCCCGTTTGGGGGTGGGGTCTCAGGGCCTGCCCGGGACCTGACCTCTGCCTGGCTGCAAGGCTCGGCGGGGCCGGGGGAGGAGCCGATTTCCTCTCGCTTCCCGCTTCCCGCAGGGACGATAACAATGAAAGTGAAAGAGAGGTGGGGCGGGGGGCGAGGCCTGGATTCTTTGGCCCCTTTGCCCTGGGGCCTTGGGTAAGCCCCCTCCCCCAGGCCTCCGTTGCTTTGCTGTTTAGGGGATCGGGTGAGGCGATACCGAGGCCCCAGGGTTGGAAGGGGTGGGCATTTGCAGCCGCCGCCTCGGCTGGGTCTGGAACTTCTCAGACGGCTCTTGTCAGCAACCAAGCCTCACCAAATCCAGGCCTGCGGCCTCCTCCTCCCCCAACTTCCCCCAGCTCCCGCCCCCGAAAACCTGCGCTCCTGAAGGGCGCGGCGTCGTCCGGGTCCCCCGAGCCCAGGCGCTTTCTCTGGGGCTCCCCGAACACTGAGCAGAGCGGCTTCCTGCACACTCGGCGAAGCGACCCGAGGTGGGGGCTGGCGCTCCTTCCCCAGCAGCCAAGGGGGCGCAGACGGCCGGTCCTCGACGGGGTTAAACAGTCATCGGGGGACGGAGCCGCACACACGCCGGAACGCGGGCCCCGCGCCGAGCGCCGGGATCCGTGACACCCCCGGGGCTCCGAGCTCCCTCCCAGTCGCCATCCTCCCAGTCTTCCCTCCCCGGGAAGGAAGGCGGGCATCCAGCGTGGAAAGAGAATGGTCCCGCCGTGGGGGCAGAGGCGGCGGCGGAAAGCTGGGGCTGCGGCAGAGGCCGGGGTAGCCAGGGCAGGACAGAGGCCTGGGGCCGGCAGACCCCGGGCTCGGAAGATGGAGGACCGGCAGAGCCCGTCGTCCGAGCGCGGACGGCCCGCGCGGGGCGAACGGGGGGTGCGGGGACCCGCGGCGGGAAGCCGGGGCAGAAGCGCCGGGGGCGCGGGGCGGGAGCGGAGGCGGGGACGTCGGGGTCCGGGGGCGGCGCGGGTTTGAGGGGGAGGGGGCGGGGCAGGTCCTTCCCCGGTGGGGGTGGGGGGGCGGAGAGGGGGCGGGGGCCCATGTGACCGGCTCAGACCGGTTCTGGAGACAAAAGGGGCCGCGGCGGCCGGAGCGGGACGGGCCCGGCGCGGGAGGGAGCGCAGCACCGCCGGCAGCGAGCGAGTGAGCGCGCAAGGGCCCCGGCGGACGTGCGGCGGCGGCCTCGACCCCTCGCCCGCTGGGCCCCAGGCGACCCGAGGCCCGGAGGCGGGGTGGGGGTCTGAGCGGCGTCCTGGGCTCCAGACCGCCCCCAAGGAGACGCCTCGGGCTGTGCGCCCCGGCTAGCGACGAGGGGCCAACCCCAGAGCGCTCCCGCCGCCGCCGCGGCCCGTGGGCCTGGAGAGTGGGGACGGGGCTGGGACGTGCGGGCGCGCGGCCCCCCGTGGGGAAGGGGGCGGGCAGGGGGCTCTGACCCGACCTCTCCCCTGCAGGATGCAGCACCGAGGCTTCCTCCTCCTCGCCCTCCTCACCCTGCTGGCGCTCACCTCCGCGGGGGCCAAAAAGAAAGGTGATAACGGGGTGTGGGGGACTGAAGGAGGGCTAGAGACGGGCCGGTGAGGCCGGCCGCCTCGGGCCTGGCCGCCGGAGTTCCGAGGCCAGGACCCCAGGAAGCTGTCCCCGAGTGAGTCTGAGCTCCGTTCCCCGTGCGTCTTAGACAAAGTGAAGAAGGGTGGCCCGGGGAGCGAGTGCGCGGAGTGGACCTGGGGGCCCTGCACCCCCAGCAGCAAGGACTGCGGCGTGGGTTTCCGCGAGGGTACCTGTGGGTCCCAGACTCAGCGCATCCGGTGCAGGGTGCCTTGCAACTGGAAGAAGGAGTTTGGAGGTGAGGTGGGGCGCATGTGGGGGGCAGGAGAGGCGGGGCACGGCCTCGCCGAAACCTGGGCACGTCTGTGGCCTCCAGCCACTGGCTGCCCAGGTCTGACCCGGGACGCTCTCTCGCCAGCCGACTGCAAGTACAAGTTTGAGAGCTGGGGGGCGTGTGATGGGGGCACGGGCACCAAAGCCCGCCAAGGCACCCTGAAGAAGGCGCGGTACAATGCCCAGTGCCAGGAGACCATCCGCGTGACCAAGCCCTGCACCCCCAAGACCAAAGCCAAGGCCAAAGGTCAGGGCAGTGGGGGAGGGTGTGGGGTCACAGGTGGGGGCTGCCACCACCTGTGAAAGGGCATGGTTAAGCCTGAAGTTTTGGGCTGTGGCAGGTGGCTTCTTGACATCTCTGCCCTCGGTTTTCCTGTCTGTGGAGATACCTTAGGTGGGCAGGTACTGAGGGTGCCCACAGAAGGTGCTCAGGAGTTACTAAATCCTTCTGGCCCAAATGGAAGGACAAGCTCGCTCTGTTCTGTTGGGGCCTTTTGCTTAGGATTCGGGGAGTTGCCCTGGAAGGGCTTGGCTTTGTCGTCTCCCCTGCCAGAGGGAACGTTTGGTCAGCTTGGGTCGTTTCTAGTATCAGAAGGACGTCACCGTCCACACTCCCGCCATCCCTTAGCCCATACCTGATTCACAGCAGCCCAGAGAGGCCATCAGGGCAGAGGTGAACCAGCCCAATTGTTAGGTGAGCAGGTGGAGGCTGAGGGCTGCGGGGACCAAGAACTTGAAGATTTTCCTAGCCTCAGTGAAAGTACAGAAGTTGGTGTGGGGCAGGTCCGGCATCAATATGGCTGCGCTCTCCCACGGGCTACCGGGTCAGCTGATCTGCAGCCACTAGGGGGCAGGATTTTCTCCCTAATGTATATATGGGGGTCTCCACTAGGTCACCTGAACTCAGCTAACACGTTATTTCTTGCTTGTTTTACAGCCAAGAAAGGGAAGGGAAAGGACTAGCAGCCAGGTCTGGATGCCAAGGAGCCCGGGGCCAGTGCCCTCCCTCCCACAGGCCCAAGATCTAACCTACCAGTGCCTTTTGTCTACTCGTTAGCTTTATCAATCATACCCTGCTTCTTCCCTTTCATCCCTCCACCCCCACCCCCAAGTGTCCCAAATGGGGTAGGACAGGGGATTGTGGACAGCTTGAGCCTCCTGCCCGAGAGGGATGTGATTCCCGGTACCCCTTTTTGTTCTCCCCCACAAAGATGCCATTACTGAGAAATAAATAAACCGTCGTGGTTTTTCTTTTTTTTTTTCCCAATAAAAGCTTTTCCTTTAATATATAAAAGCCCCAACCCAGGGAGTTTGCTGTGGTAATTTGTTGGGGTAGGAACTTGTGAAGGAAAGGGAAGGCGGTAGGGACTGTGGCTTTCAGGGGGCCGGGGGCTTGGCGGTGAGTGCTCCCCAGAGCTCATGGAAAAAGCAGAATGGTTATGAAAATTGCTTCCAGGGCCCCTACTGACTCCTGAAAGGGTGCCCCCATCCAGTCCCCTGAGCCTGTCAGTCTGGTCTTTCCAGGGGCCACACCAGGGCTGGGAGGGAACCCAGAAGGCTCCCTAGAACAGACAATCCTCATCTCAGCCACTCTCAAGCAAAGGTCTTTTGGTAGAGCCCACTACCAATAGAAGGTTCCATCCGTTGGGAAAAAAGAGATGGGGGCTGCGTGCCTGCTTCACCGCCCCCCTCACTGAATCCTGTGTGGGTTGAGTCTGCCCCCATTCTCTCAGCCTCTCTCACACTACAGAAGCCTGCTGGGTGGCTCTTCAGAAGTGGGGGAGGGGGCCTCTGCTCAGCATGGGACCACAGGAAGGCAGACCTCAGTTCCTGAGTGTGAGACCCTGACCTCCCAGCTGCCCCGTCCTGACAGTGACCAGGACAGTGCTGGCGGCGGGGGTGGGGGTGGGGGGTGCCTGAGAGCCCACAGTGCCTGGCCAGCTAGCCCACCCAACCAGCACCTGGCCGAGTAGCTGCAGCAAGGGGAGAGCTCTGCCCCTGGAATGGGACCCGGGAGGAGGGGCTGGGCCTACATGCGGGGTGCAGCAGGGGGAAAGCACCAACTACAGCAGAATGGGGGGACCCTATCCTGCCCCTCCTTTCCCAAGCATCGGCTCCTTTGCTCCTCCCAAGGGGATCCTGGGCTTTTGCTCCCCTCCAGCTGTCCATTCTTCCAGCCATGCTGGTTGGTCACAGTGGGGTGGGTGCCCCAAAAGGCCAGTCCCTCCCAGCTCCCTGAGGCGGGGCAGCGGAGGTGGGCCGGAAAGTCTTGGTTCAGACGCTTCTGGGGCTGACCCTCCTCAGCATGAGCGGAGATCTGGTCTCTCTGAATCCAGCCAGAGCTTCTTCCTGAGCCTCACGGGGGTCTTGGGGACCTCAGTTCTCTTCAGTGAACGTGAACACGGAGAGATGCTTCCAGATCTCTCCCCGACAGCCACGTGAGAGACCACATGGCTCAGTGCACACACGTGACCACCAGCACCTTCTGTGGCACCCCGCCTGCCTACCTGGCAGTGCCGATGTTCCGATACTGGCACAGCAGCAGGTGCCTGAAGGTCTTTTTAAAGGTGGCATTGCAGAGGGCGTAGCAGGCGGGGTTGATGGTGCTGTTGACGTAGCAGAGCCAGTAGCCGATGGACCACACTGTGTCGGGAATGCAGCTCTGGCAGAAGGTGTTCACCAGGACCATGACGTTGTAGGGCGTCCAGGTGAGGATGAAGGCCAGCAGAATGGCAAAGATGGTCCGCGTCACCTTGCGCTCCCGGGCCGCCATCTGCCGCTTCTTGCGCACCTGGTTGCGGGCAATGCTGGCGAACTTGCGGGCCACGTTGGCCGCTGGACGCATGCCAGCGGGCGTGGCCGGAACGATCTCGATGGCTGTCACACACTCATTGCCAGTCTGCTTCGTCACAATCTGGATCTTGGACCATTTGGAGGCGGGGTTGAGGGCCCGAGGCTGTAGGGGAGGGGCGGGCAGGGCCGGCGTGGTGGCCTCTGTGGTCGACAGCTCCGTGGGTGGGCGTTCCTTGGTGTTGTGCGTGGCGCTGCCGGAGCTGGATTCGTTGGACGTGTCCTTGTCGGCCACCGGGCGCGGCGGGGGCGGCAGCACCGGGGGCGGGGCCTCCTCCAGCTTGCCGTTGCGCAGCTCCTCCGGGGCCGCCTCCCCGGGCGGGGCCTTCTTGAGGCTCTGCTTCATCAGGGGGCTCTTGAGGAAGGCCAGGGTCTTGGCCTTCTTCTCCTTGGGGCCTTCGGGCCGGTGCTTGTGCACCCGGCTGCGACTGGCCAGGGAGATGTGGATGTAGAGCACCGTCATGATGACCACGGGCAGGTAGAAGGCCGCGATGGCCGTGCCGAAGGTCACCGCGGGGTTGGACAGGAACTGGATGAAGCACTGGTTGTCCGGCACCGTCCGCTTGCCCACCACGAACTGCCAGAACAAGATGGCGGGCGCCCAGAGCACGAAGGACAGCACCCAGGCGGCGGCGATCATGAGGCCCGCCATCTTGGTGGTGCGCCGGGCGGGGTAGGTGAGGGGCTTGGTGACGCAGAAGTACCGGTCGAAGCTGATGATGAGAAGGTTCATGACGGAGGCGTTGCTCACCACGTAGTCCAGGGCCAGCCACAGGTCACAGACCACGGCGCCCAGGGGCCAGTAGCCCTTGATGATGTACACGGTGTAGAGGTTCATGGAGAAAGCGCCTATGATGAGGTCGGCGCACGCCAGGCTGAAGAGGAAGTAGTTGTTGACTGTCTGCAGCTGCCTGTTGACCTTGATAGACAGCATCACCAGGATGTTGCCCACGACAGTCACCAGGCTCAAGGAACCCGTCACCGTGGCGATGAATACCATCTCCACTGTCTCGTAGCGGTTATGGGTTGATGTGACCAAGCGTACAGACTGGTTGCCGGAGCTGCCATTGACTGGTGTGAAGTTGGCCATTTTGGGGAGCAGTGGTGGGCGGGCCGCTTCTGCAGGAGGAAGGAGAGAGGAAGGGGTGAGCTGTTGAAGCGGTTTAGAGGGGTAACTCGAGGTGACAGAGGATTCATCCTGCAGAGCCTCAGAGAACTCTGTCCCATCGCGTGCCCATTTCTTCACGCATTCGTCACGTAGTGAGCGCCTGCTGTGTGCAAGCACCGATCTGGGTGCAGGAGTTACAGAAGTGATTGAGACGCACACGGCCCCCACCCTCACGGAGCTTACAGCCTGATTGGGGCACACAGAGGAACACGTGAGCCACAAAAAAAGGGCTAGAGGGAAGACAAGGCAGGGCAACGGTATAGTGAGTGAGTCAGAGGACAGACAGGGATGCTTCCTTGCTGGGTGATCAGTAAAGGCCTCTCCAAGGAGGGGACTGGACAACGGTAAGGAGGCAGCCTTGTGAAGAGCCGCGGAGGTGTTTTAGTCGGGGGCAATGGCCAGAGCAAAGGCCCTGGGGCACGTGTGGGGCACAGACAGAAGGCCAGTGTGTGCGGGGCCCAGAGATACAATGGGGAGGGGCTTCAGTGGTCCGAGTAGCTCTGGTCAGAAGCGTTCATTCAGGGGCGCCTGGGTGGCTCAGTCGTTGAGCGTCTGCCTTTGGCTCACGGTGTGATCCCAGCGTTCTGGGATCGAGCCCCACATTGGGCTCCTCTGATGGGAGCCTGCTTCTTCCTCTCCCACTCCCCCTGCTTGTGTTCCCTCTCTCGCTGGCTGTCTCTCTCTCTCTGTCAAATAAATAAATAAAATCTTAAAAAAAAAAAAAAAGCGTTCATTCACCTCCTCCGTCATTTTGTAACCAAACATCACCAAGGGACCTGTCCTCCATCCTTCCAGATGGCACTGGGGACACTGGCAAGAATATATATTAGCAGCTAACACTTATTGTCTACTAAGTGTCCGGCACTTTCTGTACTTTTTATCAGTATTAATTAATTTCTTCCTCACAACAAGACTGTGAAGTAGAAACCTTTATTTTTCACTATTTCCAGGTGAGGAAACTGAGGCACAGAGATGTTAAATAACCCGCCCAAGGCTCCACGAGTCCTTGACGTCCTGCTGCTGTCCCAGAGCTAAGGGTTCTGGCAGAGGGAGGCCCAAAGAGCCACAGGAGCCAGTGATGCCACCTTGGGGAAGGATCCTGGGATGACTAGGGGTGGCCTGGGGTGGGGAACCCCTGAGGACCAGGAGAGGGCCATGTAGAGGGGCCAGGGAGGTACATACCACTGTGGCATCCCCTCCCCCGAGCTCCCTCTCTCAGCCCCAGGGTGGGGGTGGGGAGCACTCAGTGCAGGGGCAGTAGGGACTGTCCACAGTCAGGGGCTGAGTGAGGACCAGGGGGAGTCAGAGAAGGCCTATCAGCCAAGGAAAGATACATGGCTTCCAAGGGGCCGGGGCCAGCCCTCAGCCTGACTGGGAACCCAAAGGAGACCCAGAGTGTCCCAGAGAGAAGAGGGGGAATGCTGCAGGGGAGCCTGCGGCCAGCCCAAGGGCACCCCCTGGCCCACCAGGACACACCGAGGGCACCCCAGCGGGGACCCCCCAAGCCCACGGCCCCTCCCCTGAGCCTGCACCCCCTCCCACCCAGGTTCCTCTTCATCTCTCCCCCGCCTTCCTCTCCCATACACGTGAGAGAGGCCCACGCCCAGCGCGCTGTGCCAGGGCAGCCGTTCAGCCCAGCCTCCTTCACACCCGCCAACATGCGCACCATTACACACACGCACACGGGCCCCATCCCAGCCCCGCCAGCCCCGCGCACTGTCGTATACACAGCGTCTGTGTGTGAGAGAGAGAGAGAGAGGGAGAGGCAGCCAGTGTGGAGGAAGGAGCATTCACCCAGCAGCCCAGGCTCCAAGGCCAGCAGGGTCCTGGCTTTACACCAGCCACCTCACCTTCTGGCCCCTCTCTTTCTCATTTGCAAAATAGAGAGGGCTGGGTCCCAGGACCCCTCAGGAAAAGCTATGGGGATCAGCAACTAAACTTTCCATCTGCAGCATGAAAATGCACCAGAGGCTGGAGGCAAGTGCCGGGGTGACACCCTGCCTATTCCTGGCCTCCACCCCCCTCATTGGCCTCTGCAGACACAGCCCCAGCCTCCTGGCCTGGCAGTTCACTTTCACTTGTCCGAATCTGTGGTTCTCAGGAGGAGACGCTCAAGGAGGGGTGTTGCCATCTCCAAGGTCACACATGAGTCAAGGGCAAAGACTCAATACCACCCTCTCTGGGGTCTCTGACAGCCCGTCTCCGCTTTGAGAGCTTCAGGTGCCACCCTCTGAGCTGGGAGGGCAAAAGCGGCCAGCTTGGAGAGGCCGCCCTCCCCCAGGCAGGTGCAAGCAGGTGCAGGGTGGGCCAGACGTATCTGTCCCCCAGCTCCGAGGAAAGCCCTGCTTCAGCCTCTCAGCTCCAGGACGCAGGCCAGCGAGATGGGAATGGGGCTGGAGGTGCCAAATATGAGAAACATAATAGCCCTTGTTTATTGAGTGTTAACTAGGAGTCAGGAATCCCTCTGAGCTTTTTATATAGATTATCTGGTTAATCCTTACAGAAGCCTGATAAGGCAGGTACTGTTAGTATATCCCCATCTCACTGATGTTAGTATCTTCTTACAGATGAGGATCATGTTAATTAACTTGCCCAAAGTCATCCAGTGTGTAGTGGGGGGCAGGATTAGAACCCAGGAGGCACCTTCTCAATCTCAGCCTGTCTCAGGTTGATTTCCTGCCTCTGCTGTCCACTGCTCAAAACCAAAGAACTAAGGGTCCCCACCCACTCCCTGCCGGCTCTCCCACTTAGCTTTCCCAGAAGAGAAGGGACCTCTTATCTCCATGGGGGACATCTTGTCTCCAAGGGGGTGACAGGTGGTTTAGTCCCGCTTTGGGTCCGCTAGGGGAAGCTGCCAGCGGCAGAAAGGGTGAGGCATGGTGTCTCGCCGCCTCCTGCCCCACCGTCTTTCTGGACCCCTCGGGTTTCCCCGCAGCCATGCTTTCTCTGCCATCCAGGCCCGCCCGAGATCTGGGGAGGCAAGCAGCCGCTGCCCAGGGCTGTGCACACCGCTAGATGGCAATGTCGAGCCCTGGGTGTCAGCTCCGGACTTCGGGCGGGCGGCTGCTCTTCGCCACCGGCCCCAACTCCAACGCGACCGAGAACACAGAGGAGGCTCCAGGGCAGGGCCTCCCAGGGGGAAGGACGTGGTTTCCCCCCCACCCCCTTGCCAGGCCCCTGCCCGGGAGCTGCCCTCGGCTCCGCGCGGGTTCAGTGGTGGGAAAGTTAAGGGCGCCCGGTTTCCACCCGGCCCCGCCGAGGAACGTGTGGGCGGGAAGGCGAGTGCGAGTTCTGTTTATGTGTGATTACTGGGGAGCGCGAGTAGAAGCGAGTAGCTGTCTGCATGTGCGTGTGTGCGCGCTCGGCCACGCCTGGATACCAGCGGGCCCGTGTGCGCGTGAGCAGGCCAGTGCCATGTGGACACGTGCTTGTGCGTGCGTGTGCGGCCCCGGGGTGCTGTGGCCTGGGGGATACACACGACTCGGGTATGCCTGTTACCTGTGAGTTTGTGCACAGGAGCAAATTCAGGGCCCTCAGTAGGTGACCTGCCCGGGTCCAAACGGCCCTGCCAGGAGACTCAACTCAGACTTTCGCTGTCTCAGCGCAGAGAAAATCGAGTCTGGAGCCAGAGTCTGGATCGTGCTCCGCTTGTGGGTGGGGAAGGGTCGCGGCCAGACTACAATCTGGACTGCATCGGGCCCCCTGACCTTGGGACATCATCTCAGGCAGCGCCCAGTGGTGTCTAGGTCCCCAACGTTGCGGTGTGGAATCGCAGCCTGGGACTGACTTCTGTCCAGGGGCCGCTGCTGGAGTCGCCCCACTGGCCTTACAGGACACCTGGCTCAGCTCAGCGTGCCCACGGAGCCTTATGGCCAAAGGGTGACCAGACTGAACGCGGGAGTGAACCGGCAGCACCCTCAAAACGGGGAAGCCCAGCTGGGGCTTAGGTCAGTTGAGTGTAAGATTCTTCCCCTCCTACACTTCTAACCCTGCACCCCGCCGGAGTCTGGCCCCAGCGGCTAGAGTGGGCACCCGGTTTCTCGAGCCCTGGGCCTGGGCGGACCTCGAGGGCCGGGTTCAGAGTTATTATTGGGCTCATCGGGAGGCTCCGCCAGGTCTCCTTCCTGGTCGATGGGGCCCTGGCTCTCCGGTGCCCCGCCCTCCCCCCAACCCCCTAGCACGCAGTTCCTGCAGCCTCTGGGCGTGGGCACTGTGCTTTCCCGGGTTCTGGAGCCCCCCCCCTTTTCCGGACGAGAAGGGAGCGCGTGCTCTGGACGCCGTGGGGAGGGGGTTGGGGTGTGGGTCCTTGGTTCTTAGGCATTGCATTCACTTTAGGGCTCCAGGAAGGCCGTGGGCCCTGGATCCGTCCCTGGGGCGGGAGAAGAGACTCAAGAGTTCACAGGAGGGAAAAGGGGCTCAGGGGATTTGGCATCGACATTGCGCCTGACACTTCTGCCACTGGGTCAGGGCTTGGCTCCCGCTCTCCCGGGCTCCGGAGCCTGGACAACAACAGGGTATAGTCCTAGAGTGGGGGAGGGGCGCCAGGAAAGGGTAGGGGTATTTCCGTCGGGGTTCAAGGTCGCGGATGGAGGACTTCACGGACAGGAGTGGGCTGGCAGCACCGGAGGTGGGGGGCGGGGAGACAGGCGGGAAAAAGGCTCCTTAGGGCTCCAGAGCCTGGAGCCCTCCAGAGCTGCCAGTGGGAGGGCTGGAGTGCAGGGTCCCGCCCCCGACGGCTGCCCCTGGCGCCTTGAGGGCTGTGGGCGGGCACCCCTCCCCCGACCTCCTGAATGTCCATTCCTTCCCAGAGGCGCACCTGGAGAAGCTTCCGAGACTCCGGGTCTTTCTTCCAGCGGGGCCCCTCACCCTCGGGCTCTGTGCAGCTCCCAGCACCGCGCTCTTCCCCCAAGGAGCCTTGGGCCCCGTCCCAGTGGGACCCGCCTCCGGGGAGCCTCAGAGGGTCTGGAGCCCCACGTCCTTCTCCCCCAACCGAGTCCCCCCGCCCCCGCGCCGCCGCGGAGTCACTTACCAGACACCTCCGCCCCGGTCCCCTCGCACCTGACAGACGGCGGGACCAGCGGGCGGCCCGCGGGCTAGCGGGCGGGGCGCGCGGCCGGGCCGCGGGCCGGGGGCGGGGACGGGGTGCCGAGGGGCGGCCCCTGCTCCGCCCGCAGCTCCCGGCGCTGTGGCTTCGACTCGCGCTCACGCTCGCACTTTTCCCCGAGCCGCGTGATGTCACGGGGAAGCAGCCAATCCTGGTGGGGCCGCGCCGCCCGCCCCGGGCCGGCCACCCAACTGCGACGCGCAGGGGGCACCACCCGGGGCGTCGGGGACCCCAGCTACGCGCGGCCCTCACTAGAGCCGGCCGACAGCTCCCCTCTCGGCCACTGTGGGGGCACCGCCCACGGTTGGCAGTACGGTTTAGCGGGGGGCGCTGCCCTCCCGGGAGGCTGGGGTGGGGGGGGTGGGGTGGGGTGTCCGCGTTGTCATGGGGACGCGGCGCCCCCTCGCGGGCTGGGGAGGGAGCTGGCAGCCCCGTCTGGCTGCGCTCTCCGCCTCCGCTCTGACCAAGCACCCGGGCTCTGGAGGTGGTCTCGCGCCCCGCCTGGACTTCCCTCTCTACAGGGCCCCGCTCACAGTGGGACCTCGGAGGCGCGAGTGTTTGACCCAAACAAGAGGTTACGGGTGGGTGGGGTCGGCTCAGCCGTCACAGTTCCGTCGGGGCAGAGAGCCCAGGGCCGCCAGTTTCCAGCCTCCGGGCCGCAGGTCGGCCGCCGGGCTGCCCGAGAAGAGGGGCGCCGTCGGGGCCTAGGAAGGAGTTGGAGAGAGAAGACAGGCAACAGTCCGCCGGGGAGAGAGGAGCCCGCCCATCGCACACAACCTCTGCCCGGCCCCCTACCCCCGCCGTCCGGCTCTCGGCTCCCGGCTCCCGATCTCCAGGTCGGGGAAGGGGTGCGCATCCTCTCTCGAGCCCCGGGATGGGACGCGCCACCCAGCCAGCCGCGGCCTGGAGGGCGAGTTCACTGATGCCTGTGAAGGAAAGCTGAGTGCCCAAGGTCACCCGGGGCGGAGCCCGGAACGAGACCCCAGAGGGCGAGCGGTCTCTTGAGGTCTCCGGGAACCTCATGGGTCGAGGCCTGGGGACTTGGGGCCTTGCCTGTGCGGAGCGGGAGGGTCCGGGAGTCCGCGGCTGGGGCGTCCGCGGGACCGAGTCGGGAGGCTTCAGCACCTCGGAGAGCTCCGCCTCGACCCTGACCTTGTAGACTCCTCTCCACAGTACCAGGCACCCGCGTTTCTGCCTCCATCTGACAGGACCCTTCCTGGGGCCAGCCAGGGTCGGACTCGCCACCCCACCCCACCCCCACGCCCAGGCCCTGAGGCCTGTCACCCCAAACTCTTGAGCGCAAACACCCGATTAACCTTAAGACCGCCGGTTCCTTCTCTTGGAAAAACAACTCAGGTCCCGCCCCTCCACCCTCCCCCAAGGACCGGGCGGGGGGCTGTGAGGGGGGCGGTGGAGGCGGGTAAGGTAGTGGAGGGGAGGCAGCAGGAGTTGCCAGAGAAGGGGCGGGAACTGGGGCAAGAGCCAGAGCTGCTGGGCTTTTGGTGTGGAGTTCTCCATGCTGAATGAGAGGAGGTCGTTGGGTGTTCCCCAGGGCAGCTGGAATTGGCTGTTCAGGCTTTGAGTGAGAAACCATCGCCCTTTATGTGAATGATCTGGTCTCCCATAAGCCTCATAATCAAGGAGGAAAGAAGCTACTCTTCTTGCCCCAACTTCACAGTTGAGGAAACGGGCTCAGTTGGTTCATACGACAATCGGATGACAGTTCTGCCCTTGTTCCACTTCGCCATCTCTCTCCTAGGGTCCAGGAGAGGGTGGTGTTCCTAGGAAGGTGGAATTGTGGTGTGTGCGTGCCTGTGGAATGGGGAAAGGGGGAGGCCAGACACTTATAAAGTCAAACAGGGGAAACAACCAGGCTAAGGACTGGAGGCCATTGAAATCAGAAATCTCTCCAACCACTGCCTTGAGTTCTTCCAGAAACTGTCAGGCAAAGTTCCTCGTTTCCCTGAAATCCTTACCATGGGGTAGGGTTGACCCCTCCAATCCCAGACCTAACAATGGAACTGTGGAGAGCTGAGTTGGGAACTGGGGTACCCGGTTTTATCTTTGCTCTCTGCCTTTGACCCAACTGGGTTCATAGACAACTTGGGTCTATAGAACGCCTCCGAACTGAATTCCTCATCTCCAAATGGGATTGCCAAGCTCTGCCTTGCTGACCCCACAACCTTGTTATGACAGGCAAGGGGTCCTGAAGCTTTACTACTAGTAGGGGAGCTTCTATTCACCAGGCAAGGGCTTTCAAAAGAAGGAAAGGGGTTGATGTGGAGAAAAGGTTTGAGAGGTAGCTGCTGGGTTCATCCTTGGCCAGACAGGGCAGAGGCAAGGCAGGCAGGACCAAATTTGGATCCTCTTATCCACAAAGCCTCTTCATATCCCGTTTTCCAAAATAACAGAGTAAGTTGGGTTCTCATCTGGGTTCAAACCCTGGCTCAGTTAGTTGTGTGGTCGGGGGGGTGGTAGTACCACTATCCATCTTGGAGGGCTTCTGTGATGAGGCTCGAGATAATACACATTGAGTCCTTGGCACATGGTTTGGACTCAACAAATTCATACCCTACTGTCAGACCAAGGAATTCTTTCTCTCACTGGGGGGTTGGAGTGGGTATGTGGGTGGATGGCAGGGATTGCAGTGGGGTGGGCAATCTTTCCGTCCTTCAATGAGTAGTTCAAATCCCACCTCTTCAAAGAAGTCTGGCCCTAACCACTCCAGTGCTGACCTAGAGTTCCAAGTAACTCTGTAAGAGGTTACATAATACCAGCCCTGTATCCTACTACGAGAAAGAAAGAGCAGAGAAAAGGCAAGTGGCTTGCCCAAGGTCACACAGCTGGCTGACGTGTCTCTTAGTCCAGAACTCACTCTTAAAATGTTGTAGAAAATTCTAGTGTTCATAACTATGCAATAGCTCTACACACTGTTTTGTATTACTTGCTTGCCCACTTAATCTTTTGGTTTTGTCTCTGTTGGGACAGTAATTCTACAAACCCCAGAGGATCTGGAACAGAGTCGGGCACACAAGAGATGGTCAAGAAATAGCTGTTGCTGGGGCTCAGTCGATTGAGCGTCTGCCTTTGGTGGCTCAGTTGATTGACGTCTGCCTTTGGTTCAGGTCATGATCCCAGGGTCCTGGGATGGAGCCCTGTGTCAGGCTCCCTGCTCAGCGGGGAGCCTACCTCTCCCTCTCCCTCTGCCCCTCGACCCCCCTCCCCAACTCATGCTCCCTCTCTAATAAATAAAATCTTTTAAAAAAGGAAAAAAAATTGCTGTTGCTGGCAAAAATCCCTGGGATGGCTCTGTTTTTCTTGTATACTTCCGTAAGAGTTGGGGCAAATATCCTTCTCCCACTAACTGGCTTGAAACTCAAAGTGACCCACAGGAGGGCCTACAGCAGACCCTTCAGCCACTGTATTAGGGTACAAAGTAAGGGGGAGCCTGAGCAGCCAGCAAAGGGCATCTTTGAGGGATGCCTGTAGACAAGACCAAGCTCCCTGCCTGGCCAGCGCAGACACCCATGATGGGTGGTTTCAGGGACTAGAGAAGATCCAGCTTTTTGGCCACAGTCACATCTTCACTCCAGACCCACAGTCCTGGGTAGGAAGCAATCAGGATGATTGACTTTCCGTCATTCCTACCTACCCACCTGTCACTGTTAAGGCTGCCCCAATCCTTAGCGGGCCTGGGGAAGCAGGAGGTCGCGGGGCACAGAGACCAGGTATGAAGCACACGTGGCGGCCCGTACCTGACCGGCTTCTTCTGCTGAAGCAACAGACAGGGCTCCCCACATAGGACAGCAGCACTAGAAACAGTGCCTGACAGAACCCGGGCCCCGCTTAGTTCAATGACCCCCCTCCCCCCCATCACCACCCCCTCCTCCATCCTCCATGGAAACAAACAGAGAGGAGCCTGGTGAGGGGCATGTCATCATTTTAATGATGTAGATCTTTGGTGTTTCCCTCATTAGCAGTCAGACTATCCCCTCTCCTCCCACCACAATGTTTCTATGATGAGTTACAAAGAGAAAAGAAATCACATTTTCATACTAAAAACAAAATAATCAGAGCCTTGATTTCTCCACTAGAAACTACACGTACAGTTCAAGATTCCACATGCAACACCTTAAGTCACAGACCGAGACCTCACACACTGACCTGGAGTCTCACCCCCTCCCCCAGCCTGGGGCTGGCTTTGGCCTGGGCTCACATAACACTGCCACCCACAGGTGCTGCTCTGGGGGCCGGGCGGGGGGCAGGGGGAGAGGAGCTTGGTGGACAAGCCCCGGGGGCTGGCCAGCCTACACCCCCCACTCCTGAGTGAGGACCTGCCCACCATCCCTTGACCCCATCCTGTATCAGGCAAGCAGGCTGCCCCCTTCACTCCACGGTTGTCCCCCCATTTGTAAGTGCAGGAAGTCCCTATCTTCAGGAATCTGGGAGCCTGGCCTGACCCCTGACTGTGGTCTCTGTGGGGTAAGATGATAGAGGCTAAAGCTCTGGAAGGCTCAGAGATGGAGGTGGTTCCTGGGGGCCAGGCTGCTCCTCCTGCTCTTGGGCTCCTAGTGGCTCTGCCCATGCAACAGGGGGACAGGGCAAAGCTGCCCCACTGGCCACTGTCCCGGATGGTTTGGCCCAGATCTGGAAGACAGTTCACCCTTCTGGGGCTCTCTGCCCAGGGGTGAGTCTCTTAAGCCATGTTTCCACGAGAAAGGGGGGTTCATGTCAGGGATACCCACTTCCTCCTTCATTCACACAGAGCACAGCAGTATGGCTCCCCTGGGCTCCAGATCCTGGAAGGTTCTAGTCCCCTGAGGCAAGCCTTGCCCATTTGACTGCCTCAAGCCCACTGCCTCTGACTTCACTCGACCCCCCACCCTCTTGCTCCTGTTCCCTGATGCAGCCCGCAGCTCTTCCGCGTGTACAGTTCCCAGTCAGCTGTGAGGTCCGGTTTCTGCTCAGCGGTTCGAGGGGGAAGCACCAGTGCACACATGTGTCTCTACCTGTTCCGGGGCTCCCTGCTGGGGCCTGCAGCTTCCCCCCTGCCGCTGCCACCGCCATCGGCAAGGTGGTTGTTATTGGTCAGGTCGCAGTGCAGGGTTGGTCCTTCGGTGCCGGGGAGGGGGGCGGGGACAGGGGAGGAAGGCGGCAGGGACGGCTCCCGCGCGGGGGCGCCAGGCTGGTCCCAGGAGGCTGTCCGGGGGCTCAGGCCCCGCTCTGCCAGCTGCCCAGGCTCCGGGAGCAGTCCCCGAGAGGCAGAGGGCCGGGGAGAGGAGGCGCGGGCAGCTGTGGGCTCAGCGCCGGTCTGGGAGCCGCGGTGGATGCGGTGGCTGACAATGATGCTGTTGCCGAAGCCGCCCATGGAGGCCATGGTGGTGCTCTGCTCCCGCTGCACCACGGCTGTCATGCCCCCTTCCGCCATCAGCCGCTGGATCCTGCTGAGGGCGTCTTCCCCGCTCGCACCAGACTCCGAGCCCTCGCCTGGAAGGTAGGGAGCAAAGGACAGAGGGAGTTCGTGGCTGACCAGGGCCACTGAGGCAGGCAGGCCACCGTGAGAAGATGGGGGATTCTCTGCCAAAAGCAGAAACGAGAAGAGTCCAATTCCCTCCTTCAGAGAATCAGACACTTGAAAGCTAGACAAGACTCCCCAGAGGGTCATAATTCCCATTTCTCTTCTATTGGTGGGGAAACTGAGGCTGAGGATGGCACAAGGTGGAGAAGGCCACTCAGCCAGTTAAGAGGCAGAGCTGGACAAGAAGGCAGGCATTTGGCTTCGACCCTTCCGGCACAAGTGGCAGGCTAGTCACTACATGAACGAACGTGGCCAGGGTGGACACAGATGGCTTGCTTTGTTTGCCCTCTCCCTGACCGGGTACCTGGGGGACCCGGCCCAGAGAGAGGGCGTGCTGCCTGGTCTGTGGAAAGAGAGGGCAACCCACAGCGTGTGGCCCAAAGGCAAATAGTCCACTCTGCCTCGTTTCAAAGCTGTGCTGTCTTCTCTCAGTGTTATTCTGTTTACTTCCTAAAAGCCCACGAGGAAGACTAGATTTTTAACTGTTCCCTAGAAGGCATTCTGTCTCCTCTCTTCGTCTTTCCAAAACCACCAGCTTTCCCAAGCTGTTTCCCATTTACCGTTCTCCTTGGGTTGGGCTGGATGCCTGATACCTTCATCCTTCCCTGGAGACAGCCAACTGCCCAGGCCTGAGGCTTCAGCCCACATCTTCAGGTAGGGAAGAGAAGGTTCTGTTCCTTCCCCAAAGGCCTGGCCATTCCCACTCCCCTTGTGTGGGAGCAGAGGCGGCTCTGGCTCAAATCCGTTCTGCACTCACTAGCTGTGTGACCTTGGACAAGTCCCTTAACATCCACCTTGCACGGTGCCGGGCCGAGGAAATGGGATAATGGGCACGGTGGGCACTTGGTGGCGGCTATGGTGATTAACCTGGGGTCTAGGAGTGGGGTTCCGTCCTGAGGGCCCCTCCCTCTGCCTGTACTCAGTTCCCTGGCTGCCCCAAGCCAGTGGGCAACTACAATCAAGGCCCCCAGGCTGCCAGGGCTGGCACTACCTATCAATTTATTTCCTTCAGCTACTTGCTGGCCAGTTTGGGATTTTGCAGATTTGGGGGCGCTGATGGTGAGGGTTTTTCTTTTTTTGGATACTTATTGTCAACAGCTATTTTTGTAAGACTTTTTTTGCTCCCTCCCTGTCCAGTCCCTTTTCTCTGCTTGCCTTGTTAGAGCTGGATTTCCAGCCAGCCAGTTTCACAGCTTCGCGTGTCTAAGGCCCCATTAGATCTTTCCCTCCTTGTTAGTGCCCAGCAGCCCCAGGCCATGGGCCTTCGTCAGGCGGTTCTCTTCAGCGCTAAGCAGTGGGGACTCCACCTGAATTGTCACTTGCCTGCGGCTTGCTTTTCTCCCCTTTTCTCCCCATCAATGCTACCCATTCACCCCCACCCCCTAAGGCGGCTGCCCTTCCCTGTTTCCCCCTCAGATAGCTCAGTGCCAACTCCCAGGGCAGAAGAAAAGACTCCAAAGGGCTCTCAGCACTTCTCTCAGGGGGGCAAAGCCTTCTAATAGTGGGGCCGAGGGTAAGAGGAAAGGTCAACTAGGGCCTCAGTGCCAGCACAGCTTCCACCCTGTGAGCCCCGGGGACCTCTCTGAGCTCGCCGCCACCCCCGCTGCTTTCCAAGAACTCTGCACACTGAGGCCCCCCCCCCAGCTGGGTCTGGGATGTGCGGGGGGCTGGCCCGAGGCCTGCTGGCATCGGAGCTCATTGCGTTGGGCTCTGTGCCTAATGAACTATCAGCTCTTTTCACAAAAGCTCACTTCCAGGGGCAGGACAGGGCTGCCTTGGGGCCCTATGGGCGGTGCCACAGCCAGGTCCTCCGGGAGGCCCTCCTGCCCGTTCCAGCTGCACCCGTGGCTCTGGCCTCTGCCACCTCTCACCCCGACTGTGGCTGTATTTCTTGACTGGTCTTCTTGCTTCTTACCTCTTCCCTTTCCACCCAGCCTCCATGCTGCTACTATTACCATTCTAATTAAGCTCAGATTTGCTGAGTTGTAATTAAGTCCATAATCCGTCTAAAACCCATAGCTCTAAGAGTCCTCAAAGTTGTCAAGACTCCTTAGCCTGACATTTAAGGGCCCTCTCTGGTAAGGTCCTTGCCACTTCCCTGACCATCCTCCCTTCCTGCACCAATAACCTTACCAAAGCCAACGGGGCACACTGTGTGCCTGCCTGCCCCTGCTCACACACGCTGGGGACACCCTGGGAATGTCAAGGTCAATGTAAATACCATCCCTCCCACCTGGCCTTCTGTGGACCTCAGCCGGGAGTGGCTGCTCCCTTCGAGCCCTCGCAGTGCCCCATCCGTCCGTGCGATTATCTGTGGCTGGGGTATCTCCCTCCTGGGCTGGAAGTCCCCAAAGGTCTCAGAGTAAGTTTTATTTATCTTTCGGTCTGGTGTCTAATGCATGGTCTTGCACTTGGTGTCTGTCACATGAATGTGTGGCTGAATTAAAGGGCTCCCAGGCTGATTACAGGTGCTCCAGACTAAGGTAGTGTGTGAAACCTGGTCACATGTCACCCCTCTGCTGTTAGAGAAGTACTTAAGCATTTGTCTCCTTTCTGGACTTGCTTTTGAAGGAAGAGACAATGGCTTCATCTCTGAATCTGCTTCTCTCTGCAATACCTTTGGATTCATGGTACCTTATGACTGATACCGTGTTAGGCAAGTGCTCAAAAGAGACTAGACGGAAGAAGTTAAACTTATTCCCATGGACGGCTTCCTCACACAGCTGTGAGCTGTGCTTCTCTCTCGGGGACTCCAAGCCAAGGCTAAGAGCCACTGGAGGCACTGGCACATTTTTCAAGAAGAAAACACACTGGAGCCTGTGGGAAGAGGCAGCTGTGGCCAGGGATTCAAGCTATTAGCTCTAGGAGCAGGGGTGGCCACAGAGGTTAATTCTGCTGTCTCCTTCCCTAGTAAGAGCCTTTATCTTTGAAAAATGGGAAACTGAGTTAGTGTTGACAGGACATCTTTTCCTTGGCAAGTTCTAAGGTGCTTTCTGGATGCAGAGGCTAGGATGGGATCAGCAAGTTCCCATAATGCCCTGTAACTACATTTAATTCTGGGGCTTTCACTGCCCAGAAGAGGGAAGCCAGGCTGAGTGGGAGGAGGATATGCCCTTCCTGCCCTCAGGGGACACTCCAGCCTTCTAGCCCCTCGCCTTCCACATTTGCTTTTTCTCTGGCACAGGGCCCAGGCTACGGCGGCAGGGCTCTCATCTTCACCAGACAAGAAGAGGCCCAAGCAACCTTTCTCCAGGGTCAGAGACAGAGAGGAGTGCGGTGCAGCCAAGCTCAGGGGTAGGCCTTTGCCTTCACTCAATCCATTCATTCTACGAACTTCCTGAGTGCCTACTGTATGCCGGGCAGGCACTGTATCAGTGTGGGGAGCAAACAGCGAGCCCACGGAACGCTCCCTTCCTTTTCTGAGAGACGGGGTAGGGAAGCTTTGAAGGTGGCCAAGCTAAAAAGCGCACACTTGCAAACTCCCCCTGTGGAGGGCTCTTCCTGGAAGTCCTGGGAAGAGCTGAAGAGACTTTAATACAATTTTTATAGAGTCAGAAAATGAAGAGTAGCCTGGAAACCCTTCTGTGCTGACGGGGAAAGGGCTAAGGGAGGCGCAGCCCCAGAACGTGAATTAGTCAGGCGGAGCCGTTTCCCCCACTAATCCATCCGGGCCTCTGGTGTGTATGGGTGCGCAGGTGGTACCCGCCCTGGCCCCACCTTCTAGCTAAGCCCAGGAGAAGGGTCAGCCAAGTGAAAGGAGGGAGGGGTCAGAGTGGAGGTGGCGGTGTGCAGAGCTGGGACACCTGCCTGCCAGATGAGGAAGGTGGGCCAGAGAGCACGTCTGCGCCCAAGGAGATTCTTGCTTCCTGGTCCCCTGCCTTGCTACCGGAGTGGCGGGAGTGGCTGGTGGTCCAGTGCGATAAGCACCTGAGAACAAGGCTCTGGCACCAGGAGAGATGACGCTGGCCAGTGACATACCTCCCCACAACCCACGCCTTTCCCCTTCTATGTGAGGGGCTCTCTGAAAGGGACCGCGATGCTGAGAAAGCCTGGGGTCCAGAGCTCGAGGCAGAGGTCCCAGGGCCCCAGGCAGATGCAGCAAGCGACCCGAGCCCACTCTGCCCGCGCTCCAGTGCCAGACGGCTATACCTGCTGAAGAGCGCCTCCGGCCTCTGAAGAGTTCGCCCTCCGCCACCTGCTCTGCTCTGCGGCCAGGAGACAGGAAGGGAGTGAGGTGCTGGTCTCTGTAACTGGCCAGAACCAACAAAGAGGCATGGGCCTCAGACGGGGCCGCGGCCTGGGCCACAGACCAAAAAAAGGACTCAACTTTTAAAAAATCTCCAGCTGTGGTGGTGACAGCGGCCACTGTGTTGGGGGATGGGGTTACTCTGCCTCCCGCACACCACAGCTCTTGAGCAAATGGCTCAACACAGACCTAAAGCAGGTGTGTCTGGCTTGTCTGAAGCTCCGACCAGCAAGGGGCTGGGACGGCGGGGGTAAGGAGAGTGACTGAGTGAGAACAACCTGCTTAACACAGCTGCCGACAGACTCCAAAGTGGCTCGAGCTCTGCCGCTGGGAAGTGCTAATTGGTTCTCAGAAGTGCGAGGCCAGCACAGAGCCGGGGCTGAGGCTGGCTGAGCTGCACCTGCCGGAGGTGAAGGAAGGCCTGGTGGTGTGCCGGCTGCAGCCGGAATGGAAGGAGCCGCGGGTGTCGTCGCGGCTTGACAAGCTACCCTGCGGGCTGGTCCTGGAAGCCCAGGCCTGGCGTGCTTGTCCCCAGAACAAGAGCCTGCAGCATGGAGTCTCTCTTGCAGTCTTTTCCATCTAGGCCACTTCCTACGTGCTCTCTCTGGAAGAACAGCCTGGGTCCTCCAAGTTTTATAGAAGAGAGGTCAGGGGACTTGGTGGGAGCTGAGCAGAGCTGTAAGAGCAGCTCAGCCTGCTGGAAACAGTGACCCAGATCAGGGAAATGCTGTTCCTGCCTGAGGAGGCTCCTCACGCCACCAGGAAACATTCCCCAGGCAGGTAAGAGGGTGCTCCTTCGGAGAGGGGAGGGCCCTGTCTCAGCACCACCTGTCTCTATGAAGGGACCGGGAGGGGTCAGATGACCCCCAGTCCTATTTCCCCTCTAGAATTATGTGACTCTTACCTTCACCAGGACCCGAAGCTGCTGTCCCTGGCTCTTGTATCTCCCTCTCCGTCTGTGTTTCGGCATTCTGCAGCTGAAGGGCCAGAGTTTGGGTGCCCTGAGATGTCACGGAGGTGGTGGGGTTCCGGGGCTGCAGCCCAATTGCATTCATCAGACCCATGTCTCTGTCTGTCCTCCATGTAGCTCTGCTGGTTCTAGGGAGAGAAAGGCAGACGGAAGTCAGGCACGGCTTGGGACAGCACACCTCACAGAGTTCCACTTGTTCCCCATCAATCCTCAGGGCACAGCTCCCTGGATCAGAGCCTGCAGGCTCAAAAGACAAGCCCTATGCTCCTGCAGCTCTCCGCCCCCCCCCCCCCCCCCGATGGCAGGTAACTCCTCCAGATCAGGCCAAGCTTGGGGACAATGAGAGGAGGCTGCAGAACCACCCGATTCTGCAAACCAGCTAGTTCCGTCACTCCCTTAGGCAGTGAGTGTCCTTTTGGGGAGGTAGAGGTGGCTGACCTTATGACTCTTACTTACATTCAGGAAGCCACCAGCTGACATCTGTGGGACAAAGGGTGAGCAGCAGCAGAAGGACCTTTCCTCTGTTAGCTTTCTTCCTTCTAACTATATGCCGACAACATTCAGTTTAAATTCTTGGCATTTTCCCTGGATCTCCACTTTAGAGGAAAAGCCCTTCTGGGCTCCTTCAGGGCCTTCCTGCAGCAGACCCTTGAAGGTAGGCAGCACAAGCTGACCTATGAGTAAGGCCCAGGCCCAAAGCTAGCACCCCTCTTCCCTTGGGCATTTCCCAGGCACTGACCCCTTGGGATAGTGAGAGCTGGCAGCAGAGGGAACCCAGGACTTCCATGACAGGCACCAGCCACTCATTTCTAGCTGCTTCTGGGGACTGTTCCTCTAGCTGTGCCCTGTAATTCCTCTAGGAAGCAGTGATTGCCTGAGGTGTACTACTGACCCAGCACTTTCTGTCAGAATGTTTCAGTCTACATTAATAAATTAAGTGATAAGAGGGTCAGTACCAGGTTTCTACTCTCTAACTGAACCCTGGGGAGGGTCTGTCTCTGGGCTACAGCTCTGAGCAACTTGGTCCCCGAGGCCCTGGCCACCTGCCGCACTGTCCACAGATTCTCCTTAGGCCATGAGCACACTTCCTAGAGACAGCACCCTGCCTAGTGCTCTGTCTTCCCCACCCCACCCCGGGGTGCCCAGACACACGGCCAGGATGGGAAAGGGCCACAGGATGTCCTAGTTTGTTCTCAATCAAGACTCTAAGAGCAGAGGTTTTATTCTCCTTCTTAGTCATAGAATCCTTTTCTCAAATGAAGCTGCAAAAGCTCTCAATGCATGAAGCAGATCAAAGAGGAGCCGCTGTGGCTGGGGGGAGGCGCCCAGAGAGCCCAGAGCAGTCTGAGGGCACTGCTTGAGAGCCCATCTGAACAGGAAGAAGGGGACAGGCCTCCAGCAGCTGTGCCCTCCTCCTTCCCAAACTCACCCCGGCCTTTCACTGCTCCTGCTGCCGGAGTGGACCGTGAAGACAGTCTCGTTGAGCTGGTCCCAGTAGTACTCAACACCAGAGTTTAAGGCCCTGGAAATCCATTGGGAAAGGTGGAGGAGAAAAGGTGGAGAACATTAGAGGGAGAATGGCCAGAACTCCTCACACCTCCTGGGCTTTGTGGACTGTGGCCCGGCAGCCCCCTGTAGTCTCTCATGGGGCTGAGCTGAGAGCAGGCCTAGAGATTCCCACCAGGATGCTTAGTACTGGAGCAATGCAGATGACTCTCCAACAGCCCAACTATCTGTAGTGGTGGGTTTTTAGCCTCTTTCTTCGTCTGAACAATGCCTAACCAGCTCCTCCTTGGGCCTAAGAGATAGCTGAAAAACAGCCAGCCCATACGTGAACAGTGGGCTGAGTGTTCTGCAGACACAAAGAAAGGAGCTAAGATGGCAACTGAGAGGTGGGGAGGCCCTGGAGAGACAGGGTGCTACAGACAGCCCTGCCTAAAGTATGGGCTTCATGCTCCAAAACGGAGAAAGTGCAGGCTCTTGCCACTGGGTCTTCCCTGCTGCCGTGGGGTAGGAAGATAGGAAAATGAGGCCCCTTACCATTCTATCTGTCCAGTTCTCCCGCTGCCAACCTTGCCCTGCTTCCTCCTTTCCCTGTAATGGACCATCAGGCCATTTCTTCGAATCTCACATGGGCACCACTACCAGAAGGGAAGCAGTAGCTTCTCATGTTTCTACAGTGACCTGCCACCCCGGGCAGCAGTCCTGTTACACAGACTGCTTTGCTTTCAAGAACTCCTTCTTGGAAGAGGTGTTACCTAGCAGTCACCGTGGTTGAGCGTGGGGTGCTGTTAGTGAAGGTGGGGACAGGAGATGGGCAAGACGTGTCTGAGCCCATCAGAACTCTGGTGTCCCTGGGGCACCTGGCCAGCTCCGTCGCAGAGCACGTGACTCTTGACCTCGGGGTCGTGAGTTTGAGGCCCACGTTGGGCACAGACCTCACTTAAAAACAAAAAGAAAACTGGGGTCCTTTTGGAGACTGTTAAGAGATATTAAAAACAACCGGCTCTTCTCCTAAATGGGATGGGGCGTGCACCCGTGCTTGAAGAGCTGTGCCACGGACCGAACTGTATCCCCCTCCCCCAGCGTGACTGCAGCTGGAGAGAGGGTCTTTAGGAGGTAATTAAGGTTAAATGAGGCCGTAAGGGTGGGGCTCTAACCCAAAAGGACTGAGGCTTTGTAAGAGGAGTAAGCAAGTGGGGCACCTGGCTGGCTCAGTCAGTGGGGCGTGCAACTCCTAATCTTGGGGTTGTAAAGTGTGAGCCCCATGTTGGATGTAGAGATTATTTAAAAACAAAATCTCAGAAAGAAGAAGAAGAGTAAGAAAGAGATCTCTTTCTTCACCATGTGAGGACACAGTGAGAAGACAGCCCTCACCAGAACCCCACCCTGCCGGCTGCTGCTCTCAGACTTCCAGCCTCCTGAACTGTGAGGATGTAAATTTCCGTTGGTTAGGACCCCCGTCTGTGGTGTTCTGCAATGGCTGCCCGAGCTAAGACAAGCTCTGACAAAAGCCAACTCTTCTACCTAGAGGTCTTGGCCATCTTCCTTTAATGGCAGAACTTCTTCAACAAAGAGCAGAGAACTCAAAGCCAGTGGGTCACGAGGAAAAGGCCAGCTGTAGGGGGAGCGATATCGGGATTAGCCAGGATGGGCACCTGACAGGGCCTGGATGACGAGGGGCCATGTGTCAGGAGGCCATGCTACTGCAGGTGAGAGGGAACAGGCCTAGCCAGAGCCCCTCATCTGTCTCTCGAGGGTCATGAAGATTCTGGGGACTGGGCTTCACCTGAGGGAGCCGCAGCCAAATGCAGGTGCTCTTCCTTCCCTGCTCTGGTCTAACTGCTCTTGGCTATGCCGGGGGCCCGCAGGGCTGGGAATTTGGTGTGATCTTCTTCAGACCATCCTTTAAAAAGGAGCAGCTCCTTCCTCTTCAGAGCATTCAGCTATTTTTGTGGGTGTTGTCTGAGAAGAGCAGCGGCACTGCAGGGCACGGGTGAAAGGAGAGGACCTTTCACGAGGGAAGAGGCAAATGGCCAGAGAGCGACAGCAGAGGCCTCCAAAAACAAAGCCATCACTGCAGCTTTTGCTGAGCAAATCCTGGCTGCATGAGGCCCCATATGAAGCCAGCTGCCAGGGAGCCTCTGATTTACAAACTTGTCAAGATTTATTGACAGGTGGCAGTACCATCTGGGGCCCTGCCAAATCCTTCCTCTGTAATTCCTGCTAGCCAGGGCTGGTTAGTGACAACAAACTGTCCACACTAGACCTACACTGAGCCATGCACTGCACGACCAGGAACCTTCCTTCTGGTCTCAGAAGACAGGCCACCTGAAGGCCCACTCTCTGGGCTGGGACTGTCAGTGTGATGCTGATGGTCAAAGGGTCCCCTCAAACACTTTCCACCTGGCAGCATGCATCGTCAGCTCAGAGCTGCAGAGTTGGGACATTCAGTGATGAGGTCGACGGCCAAGCCAAAAGAGACAACGGAGACTGGCAGATGTGCTGCTCCAGCCGCCCCATCCTTTCTGCCCCCCACCAGCAAGTCTACGGGAGCCCGGACCTGCTCTACTTTCTGCAGTCAGAGCAGCCTGACTACAACAAGCTCATATTTTTGAAAGTTTGATTAAAATTCTAGGTACTGGACCAAGGATCAGAGCTGAAGACACCCTCCCTACTGAAACTCCAAGCCTTCAATAGCCAGTATCACTGATTTCCGTCTACAAGCTGAAGAATGCTCTCAACCATCTCCTTTCTCCTTGGGTCTTAGTAAGGATCAGTGAGTCACCATTGGCTCCAGGTTCTTCCTGGAAGTCAGGCAAACACACAAAGGGATGAGGAAGCAGGGAAAGCCCGAGCACGGTCAGCCTTTTCAAAGGGACTGACTTCCCCTTCATCCCGGTCTTCCTTCAGCAGCATCTGTAAGTTGTGCTTCTGGGCTGGGCTCAGTGACTCCCTCACAGGTGGGACCTTCTGGGCTCCCTGAACATAGCTAGGAGCCGGCCTGGCTTTCTCAGTGGCGACCACACTCTCATGCAGATTATGGCTCTGAACTCAACTTTTTTTTTAAGATTTTATTTTTAAGTAATCTCTACACCCAACATGGGGCTCAAATTCACAACCCCGAGATCAAGAGCTGCACGCTCCACTGACTCAGCCAGGCAGGCGCCCCTGAACTTCTAGGGAATATTGCCTTTGAGAACATTCTTCTTTCATCTATCACTTACATGGCTGTCTCTTTGGAAAGAAGGACAGGCATTTAGCCCCGCTGTCTCTGCAACGCGGGAAAAAGTTGGCACCTGGCTCTTGTGGGACAGCCGCAAAGATGAAGTCTCTGTAGCTCCCCTTTTGATTCAGGGGTGTGCCTTTACCTTCCTTGGTCAGTGATGCTTGACTGCAATCACTGTTTACAGCGGTAGCTTCCTCTTAAGGGAGAGAGCCGGGGCCTTGTCAGGGGTCCCACACTCAGCCGGGGGGCCAGACGCCCCACAGTCCTGGCCTAGTTTCTTCTGGCATGAGTCCCTCAATTCTGTCTTCAGAGCTGACTGTGTGAAGCGGTGGTCTTCCCAGCAACACCTCCCCCCCATTTGTATGGCTGATCTATGAAGCCGGAAGTGAGCAAGCACCCCCTCACATCAATCTGGTACTTCACTCCCACTATGGTTATCGGTGGGGGTGTTGGCTGGGCTGGCAGTCAGCCAGAGGCACAGCAGCAGCTTGGGAGGAGTGGCGGGTGGGGGAGCAAAGCCAAGGAGAAAGGAGTGCCTCACTGCTAGGAAGGGTGGGGTGACCGGGCTATCAGCCACCCTAATGGCTCCATACATGGGCTACGAGGCCAGTTGTTCATCTCTTCACCTGTCATCAGAATTTCTTGCCCTGGAGCAATGGGAGTATTTCCTGAGGCCTTGTTCTACTGTCAATGGGGTTTTAGTGCCACCAAGAGATGCCCAACGGGCTTGTGACCTCTGTCTTTGTGCTTGGAGAGAGTGTGGAAGCTATGACAATGGAGGAGAAATCAAGAGGCAGACTGAGGGCACAAAGCGGGTGCCACTGCCTGTGTCTGTGGACAAAGGCAGACAACCACCTGTTCCAGAGGGAGGGCTGTAACCCCGGCCTGGCCGGCCGGCTGCCGTGCCCTGGGGAACAGGTGTGCCGGAGCTCTGTCACAAGGGGAAGGGCGCTGAGCCTCAGGCAGCTGCCCACCGGAGAGGCGACAATCCCGAGCTCCTACTGCCCTATTCGTTTGTTCTCCTTGTTCTAGGCCAGAGACCGACCACAGACTGTTCAAAAGACGTGAACATTCTCGCTTCTCCTCTCTCATTTCCCTCTGTGTCAATCACCTGGCCCGCTGACATGCCTCAAAGTGATCTAGAGCTGCATTCTTCACCTGCGGTCTTAAGGGAGCTATGAAAAGAGCGTATATGGTTTCCATCAGAATTTTACAGTTATTCATGATAGAAAAAAGGTTAAAAAACCAACTGTAGGAAAGAGCTCAAAACTGGTAAGTCAGGAAGCCTAATTCTGCCACTGATCCTTTGGGAGGCCTGGGTGAGTCTTCCCGTCTTTACCTGAATACTGAAGCCAAATACCACAGATATGAAGGGGACTGAGAAGCGGAGAAGCTCTGAACAACTTACGACAAAGTCATGTCTGTCTTAATTTATATAGTTCCCTCAAATATATAGCCCTAAGACATGGGGCATTTGCCAGAATGACCCAAGAATTCAAGAGAAACAGCAACCCCACACAGGCCGGCCAAGCTAGCTCTCTCTCGGGCCAACACACCTTGGGGTGAGGTGGGCCACTGTTCGTGGCGTCCAATGCTAGTGCCCCCTTGCTCGGTGAGGAAGAGGCCTGGGTTCCTGCAGCTACACTCCCCAGGCAGTCCAGCATGGCTCCAGCCTGCTGATGCTGGATGTTGAAGACAACATGTGGGGAGAAAAGAGAGAAGAGAGGCCAAAGCCAGCTTCATGTTTGGCTGAGGTGTCTGTGACTCACACCAAGTGTAGAGGCCGGGGTTACAGACATAAAAGCCTTTGTGGGACCACAACGAACTGGAGGTAGAGATCCTGCCTCTGTCAGAGCAGGTCACTCTTACAAGGCTAGGGGTTGGGAGTTTGGCTGGAGCTACAGATAAGACAATAACGTTGAGGAGGGATGTCTTGGAGAGACAGGGAAAGAAAGGCCTGTGACTACAGTGTTGGTTAAGAATGAAATTATGGTCCAGAATTCTGTGCCAGTTTTGGAAAAGATGCCATCAGAGGCCTCTTATGAACTCCTAAGAGGGTGAGATAAGATAATCAGTCTCATGTGCTCTGGGGAAAAAGAAAGAGTTCAGAGCAGACTGACCCCAGGACTATGGTCAGGCCAGGGGGAGGCAGAAATGGACGGATCCCACACCAGGACTAACAGTGGCACAGTCATCAAAGAGGCAGGTTTGCTTCTGGAAAGGCACTGAGGAGCTAGTGAGAGGGGCCCTCTGGACACAGAGCCTGAGGAGAGTGCGGCTGACAGAACCGCAGTCTCTGACGGCAGCCTCTCTTTGGGAAGGGCTCCAAAAATGCAGGATAGAATGAAAGAGCTGCCCTTAGAATTGGGTTTCCTTTCTCCTGAGCCACTGACCCAGCTCAGCTGACAAGAGCTCAGTCACCAGTCACCTACCAGGCACCAGAACTGACCCAAATACACACCCTAGGAAAAATCACCAAAGGCCCCATCAAAAGGCAACGCAGACACTTCCAATAGCTAAAGACCCTACCAGACCAGTCACACCATGCTCTGTGATCTGCAGAACACCCCTGGAGAAGACTCCACACCAAGTGAAGGACAGCATTAGGACGGCCTGGAGGCAGAAGTGGCATTTAGTCGGCTGGAAGCCTGCGGCGGCCCACGCAGCAATCAGCCTGATCCTCACTGAAGCACAGAGCTTCACGCACCCCACCTGGCTGGGTCTGGAAATTGATGACAGACCTGGCTGACTCCCAGGGTCTCCAGTGAAAGAACAGACCTCTATCCTCCAAAACACCAGGGGAAGGGGCAGGGGTGTCATCAGAACCTATGACAGAAGTCCTTTGGTTCCCTGTCCCCACCCACCCATTACTTCCAGACCAGATAATAAGCATTTTGATTTTAAATGGAGCTTTTCAATCTGCCTTCACTGTTATGAAGCGCAAGCAGAAAGGAAAACAGGCAGGACACAGAGCCAGGCTGCTAGAGATCAGTGGCCTGACAAATTAGGGCTTTAACAATACTCTATTTCCAATTTTATTTCTTAAGTTATGTCTGTGGCATTTACACAAACCCAAGACCACCTGTTGAATTTTTCAAAAAGCGTTTGGAAAAGAACCTTTGATATCTATGCTTTTGCCTGCAGGGAAACTTTACTATCACTAGGGAACCAGGGAACAAGAGAAAACAAAGGAAAAAAATACTGCCTTAGATTTAAGAAGACATAACAACTAAACCAGGCTTTTGAAGATTTCTGGGACGGAGAGCTAACCCTAGCAACCCTAAGTGAATAGGGCCCTTTATGGAGTGATGCAGAGAATGAGGCAAGTTCTAGCAGAACTTCGATTTCCCATCTACAAGACCCCACCTCACGGCCAGACCCACAGATGATGCCAATTACTCCCGTCCTCAGCCTGGATGACCCCCTCCCGCCCATGCTGCCACCCACCCTGGGCCACTCACTCTGGTCGGCAGATCACCAGGTCTCCTTTGTTGGTACCATAGGCCAGCCCAAGCCCTGGCTCGGGCAGCCAACGGGCAGAGTTGATGCTGACATGTCTCCGCTGGTCGGCAGGCATGGGGTAAAGGACGTTGAAAACTCTCTGGGTGGGGGAAAAAAGAGGGAAGAAAAGAGAATTCGAGGAGAAACAATTTGTTACCGAGAATAACAAAGTCCCTTTTATGGCTGGAAGCAAGTTAACGACAGGGAGGAAAAAAGGCCTCTTACACATACTGGCAAACCTGGGGTAGCAGGGGGAGGCTGGGCCCTCTTACTTTAGGAGGAAGGCTAGAACTCTCTCGAGCAAGACTAGGGGCACACTTGGACTTTTTCTGCAGGAAGCTTGCTCATGCTCTCCTTACAGCCTTTTAGCTCTTTTTATTTCATGGTTTTAAGGCAGCCCTCTGGAAAGGCAGTCAGAACTCCACTCACCAGGAAGGCCTGCCCCTAACTTTCCCCTGACCAGACAAACCAGTGAGAGCCAACCTCAACTGGGAGTCCTGTTACCATGGAAATCACAGCTCTCACAGCAATGGGGAATTGAAGGTGATAGGGGGGCGGGAGGGGGTGATAACACCAGAGAACATTCTTAATTCATCTAATTAAAAGCAATGTTAAAACTGCTATTGTTAAGGAAACCTAAAAGGTGCACTGAGATGTAGGAAGCAGGGGAGAGGGGGCTCGTGAACACATAGGTACGTGATTCCTTTCTAGCTTATATAAATCACCATTAAATAGATCGTTTCCATTTCTCCAAGGGAGAGAGTCCCCTTTCAATAGTTGGCTTATTTCCAAAGCTACTGTTTTCTCAGGAGGCAGCTTAGCTGTGGCTAGGGTTTGAATCAGAGGTGAAAGAGAGTCTCCAATCTCTCTGGCCACTGAGCTGCACAATATTCCACAGCAACTTTAGTCAGAGACAGGGGCAGGGCAGTGGGAGAATGAGGGATGGGGACTTTCTTTCGAGTTAGAAAGCCCTGGGTTGGAGTCCTGACATCACTTCTCTAGAATAGCGACTTTTCCAGATCTCAGTTTAAAAAGAGACAGCACTTGGGGCAGCTCCGTGGCTCAGTCAGTTAAGCATCTGACTCTTGATCTCAGCTCAAGGTCGTGAGGTCAAGCCCCACACTAGGCTCCACTTTGGGCATGGAGCCTACTTAAAAAAAAAGAGACACACACCAACATCCAAATAATTGGAGAGATGAAAAGACATGATGTGTAGAAAACGCCTGGCACAGTGCAAGCTCATAGATGGTAACTGTCACGATCATTATTAGGAATCTGCATCTGGGGCTTCAAAAAAGGTCATTAGGATCTATGAAAAGCATGAAACCAAGAATCTATAAATTGGAGTTTTAGTCAATGTTTTCCCTTTCAGCCTCTTCAGGTTTTAATCTATAAAACAGGGATGAACTACATCTGCCTTTCCCTGCCCCCCAATGAAGGAAAAAAAATGGAAGACCACATGAGATGTGGTTTAGAAAGTAATACTCAAAAATGAATTTAGGGCGGTATAATAATTATTACTTTTCAAATTATCCTGATGAGAGATGTAAAGAAAAAAGAAAAAAAGAAAAGAAAAAAAAGGAAGTACAAATTGAGCTAAGGGGTCTGCTGCACGTACACAAATGGCGTGATAAGGCCCGGATGTGGGAATGCTTGTTCACGTGTCTTGGGTGTCTACCTGAAAGGCCTGCACCAGGACGGGCTCTAAACGGAGAGGAGAGCAAACAGCACAAGTACTCAACATACTGACACATACACAGAGAATCCTGTTGTGAAGAATCTCCCAGGCTTTGTGGTGCTGACAAATGTGCCCGGGCCACCAGTGGCACCCTGCCAGAACGGCCCTGCTATGGTCCTGAGGTTGAATGGATCTCTTACAAATAAGGAATTGGCTCTGTTTTGAGGCGTAAGACTGCCCCATGGCTGCTACTTTAAGAACCTCCTATACCCTCCCTTTCTGACTCAACTCCAAATGTAAGAATGAGCAAGAGTCTTTGGTCTAACTGAGGAGACTACTAAAAAAGAGCCCAGTGGAGTTTAGGAATGTCTAAACTAGTCATGTACAACCTGGCTGCTTGGGCGTCGGATCGTCTCTTCCCTGCCTAGACGTATCTGGGAGGCACCTTCAACCCACGGCTACGACTGCTACTCTCTACCAGCCTCAAAGACTCTCCATGAAATGGCAATATCTGCCTTTGCCCTGTGCACCTAATCAACCCTTTTCCTTCAAATCGGGGGACGGGGTGTGGTGCCTTCCCAGAAATCAATGATTTCTGTCTCTATAGGTTATATGGTTAAATATGAGTTAGTAGATACACTCAGAGAACAAAATGGCTGGGATCTAACCACTGTGACTAGGATCACTGACTTTTTAATTTTCCTTCGCCCCAAGGGTAGGTGGCAGTGGTGGGACACCCAGGGTTGAGGGATGTATTAATCTCAGGGGGTTGGACGAGGGGAGCTTTGGTTTTGGCCTGTGGCAGCGCTACAAAGCTTCACAAGGGGGTCTCACCTAAAGTCACAATGATTCATAACTGCAGGGAGCTGGGCGGAGAAAGCAGCCTTGCAAGAAGGGGGATAACACCGATAGTAAAGCAGATGCTTTAAGGTTGTACCGAGTTTTTTGATGGAGGTCTCAAAGAAAAGCTAAGAGAACTCTCCTAGAAATGTTCCAGACCAGTAAAGAAGCAAATGAACCTCTCACATGTCACAAATTTATCTTTTACAGTTGCTGCAGAGGAATTAACAAGCAAATACTGTGAATTTGCTTCTAAGTACCAGAACCTACTCTGGAGACAAAACCCTCAAGAGACCAGTATGACGGATGATCCAGCTCTGGTGAGGCAAGGTCAGATGGACTGGGGGGAGGTCATTAAAGGCTGAGACCCCCATACCCTGCCGCACAGACATTCACAAGCTCCATGGCTATAGTAGTCATGGGGCATCGATTTGTCCTCAGACTATGGCAGTCCCCCTGGTCCCCGAACCCTGTCAAGGCCTTAAACACCGTTGAAAGGGCAACTCCCAAGTGCCCATCTCTTCCAACGTTTAGGTATTAGACTAAATCCTGCTTTGTGGCAGGAAGCCAGAAAATGCCACGTGAGGATCAGCAGCCTCCAGGACTCCTGATAAGCACTTGCTTGCTTATCACACTATAATGTGGGGGTGGGAAGGAGGGAGGAGACAGCAAAACATATGGGGGGGGTGGGTAATGAGAGCACAGAGGATGTGGGATAGGTAGGACTCAGATTTACAGCCCTGAGTGGCCATCCAGTCCAATACTTCTGATTTCACACATGCCTGAAACTAAAGGAGCCCGGGGGAATGAGAAGCTGGCCCATTTTCAGAACCACCCAGAGATGTAGTTTCTACTCCATTCTCTGGCTGGAACTCTCAAAGCACCCTCACTGAGGGGGGTATACTCCTCACAATTAGTCAGCCCCTGCGACAAGAAAAGGATCTGCTCAACTAGTTTCCCAATGCGGCAGGAGGTTCGGTAGCTCTGGCTACTCCCACACCATTTAGGGTTTTGGGCAGCAGTCTTTCCGACCCAGCGGCTTGGGGAGCAGCTCTGGTTCTGTAATTTCAAGGTTCATCGGCACTGACAAGACAGAAGATCTGAGATCGTGTTAAGGGACAGCTCTGTCCTTCCCTAAAAGGCACCCCAAATATATCTCAAGTAAAGGTTTCCTTAACACTCGTCAAGGACAAAGCTGGGTGGCCTGCCAAAAACCCTTCTTTCCTTCTTCCCCATGAAGCTGTACCACCACGTTCCATGACACTGGAGGATGGTTCTCGGGACCTGGAGACCCTTTGTGGGGCTGGATGTAAAACCCAGCTGCTGATTCGTGTTGACAGAGTCCTGGTTTCACCTGTCTCGGCTTCAGCTGCTACCTGGTAGATGACAAATGCTCACAGCAACCCCCCTCCCCAAGCAGACTGTTCTCATTTCTGTCTAACATCTAGGAAAGGAATTGGAATCAATATGCTAGAAGGAGAGTCAGTGCAGTCTCAGCACGTCACCAGGGAATGAGTCAGGTCGCCGAGATCTTTACGGTTCCAAGGGAGTGGGAGAAGATAATGCTTCTTCTACTTCTGGGATCCAAGACCATCTCTTGTACTCCTTGCCCTTCCATCCCTCAAACTCTAACAGCAAGTAGGAGCAAAAGAAAACAGTTCCCACACCAAAACTAAAGGGGTCTTGTTTCTTGTTTAGAGGTGGACAGGAAATGAATGAGAGGCCGCCAGAG
>NW_024424786.1:29931715-30076858 GCF_017311325.1 Ursus maritimus
GGAAACCTTCTTCTCCACCCTTTCAAAACTTAGAGGAAAAATGTATTGCTGCCCTCAACAAGATGTTTTCTTTTCACCTGCATATCAATAAAGCTTAGACCATTAGTCCAAGCAGCAAACAGCACTGTTCAGATCAGCTCCGATAAGAAGCCGAAAGAAAAAACTTTGTGGCTATCCTGTTTGGGTTTGGGAATCTCATCTGTAAAACTGGAATGGCTCCACGGTGGCAAGAGGTCGCGTGCACTCAGCAGATCTTTCCTCTTTTAACTGAGACAATGGAAGCTGGTGGTAGGAAGGGGACAACTGGAAATGGAGGCTGGAAGGGCCAAGACAGAAGGTGCAAGCCAAGGGGGCTGTGAGGAAGAAAGGAAATGTGAAGAGGAAAAACGCCTTCTCGGTAATGATGGAAATCAGGGGAGGCCTTAAGCTTTTAGGAAGGGTTACTAGAGGAAAATTAACTCTCTGGGAAGAGGGAGAAATCAATGGAAAGCAGATGATAAGAGACAGCTGACCTTTCCACTGGAGATGGATGGCTACACATCTTGTCAGAGGCTGAGAAATGCACACTTCTCAGAGCAGGAGAGGGGAGAGCCTCTGGTCGTCCTTTCTTCCTTTCGAGCTACTGATTTGCTTAGATTCATGAATTACTGAAGTTTCTTCATCCCTAGGAAAATCTTGATTGTTTTTCAGAAATTTCCATTTCTTTTCTTGTCTCTAAGCCTTCTTTATATTCTACTTAGGAATTTAGAACTTGTAGGAGGTTGATTTTAAAGTGACCATTTAAAAATAAGGGGCTCCTGGGTGGCTCAGTCGGTTAAGCGTCTGCCTTCGGCTCGGGTCGTGATCTCAGGGCCCTGGGATCAAGCCCCGCATTGGGCTCCCTGCTCAGCGGTGAGTCTTTTTCTTCTTCTCCCTCTGCCCCTCTGCCTGCTTGTGCTTTCTCTCTCTCTCTCTAATAAATAAAATCTTAAAAATAAATAAATAAATAAAAATAAGAATCAGAATACCAGCTCACCTACCTCTCCCCTTTATTCAGCTGAAGCAGGAACAAATCTGCCTAGACCACCTTGTCCAAATCAAAGTTCTTCCAACAGAAAAGAAGAGCAATAGCTCCTTCTTCTTCTTCTTCGTCTTCTTTTTTAAAGTAAGCTCTAGGGCGCCTGGGTGGCTCAGTCAGTTGGGCATCTGCCTTCAGCTCGGGTCATGATCCTGGGGTGCTAGGATCAAGTCTCACATCGGGCTCCCAGCTCAGTAAGGAAGCCCGTTTCTCCTTTTCCCTTTGCCCCTCCCCCAGCTTGTGCTCTCTTTCATTTGCTCTCTCTCTCAAATAAATAAATCTTTAAAAAAATGAATAAAGTAAGCTCTAGGCCCAAGGTGGGGCTTGAACTCAAGACCTCAAGATCAAGAGTCACGTGCTCTATGGGCTGAGCCAGCCAAGCACCCCCTTTTCTTAACTTTTGGAATGTGTTGCCCTTGGCTGCCATTGATAATCTGCTGCCTTGGAGTCATTTCTACCCAACCTCTTGTGATTTATTGAGACCTGTAAACTCTGTCTTATTCACTTACTCCTCTCGAAGAGATCCCACAGAGACAGTCAGAGGACAAGAATTTTATTTTTCAATTGGCTTGATGCTTTCCAAAGGCCATCTCAGGCCATTAAGATCAAAGCAGAGGGGTTCCTTCAGCTGAAGGACCTACTTTGGTGCTAAATGAAATACTGAGGCACTTAATACTCCTAGAACCCCCCAAAACAATTACTTCCTCCTGTTCCCACATGTCTGTGCACAGCACAGGTTCCTGAACTTCCCTTGGCTTCACAAATCTCAAAGGAAATGGTTAAATGAGCAGTTGTTCTAGATACGCACCTTGGATAAGAGAGTCTTTCAATATATTCCAACACATTCAACGTGTTTTAGTTGATATATATTTTTGGAAGAGGAGTGTTGTGGATGGTTGAACATTAAAATGCTTTGTATTTTATACTTAAAATACATTAATATACTTTCAGCTTCTACAAAATGCAAGAATTGGTTCTCCTACCAATTCCTGAGAAAACAAAACGTTTTGCCTTTTGCTTTTGAAACTATCTACTGGGAATCTCTCACCATGTCTCAGTGCTGGGACTAGCACCCCAAGAAACTGATATTGGGCACAACAGTGAAATGAGCAGGACACTCCGTATTTTCATAAGGGTTATCTCCTTGATACTTTCACTCAATTATCATCACTAAGACATGTGCTAGACACACTGATGGTGCTGGTGAGCAGGGGTGTGTGTTCATCCATGTGTAGNGAATACACAGCGCATAAGATATCAAAGGGACACACGTTCCTGGAGCAAATGCTGAGTGTCTCCTGTGTGCCACATGCAGTGAAGGCTGGGAATGCAGCAGTGCAAAGACCAGTGGAGAAGCCAGTTGTGGGGGTGCCTGGCTGGCTCAGTCGGTTAAGCGTCTGCCTTCGGCTCAGGTCATGATCCCAGGGTCCTGGGATTGAGCCCCAAATGGGGAGTCTGCTTCACCTTCTCCCTCTCCCCCTACTTGGCGCTCTGTCAAATAAATAAAATCTTAAAAAAAAAAAAAAAAGCCAGTTGAGTGGCAAGAGAGCAGGGACCAGGTCCACTTTATGCACGGCAGTCCCCGACCTCACAAAATACCTGGCCCATAGTAGAAGCTCAATAAAATTTTGTTAAGTGTTAAGAATAACGCACAGAATGGGCTGTGCTCTACTAAGAGGCCATGGGGGGAAAAGAAATCATCAGAGTTACCCTAGAGGAATCTGTCATGGAAAAATTCACCTAAACTAATTGTAGCTCTACTGTTATTTTTAATGTTTTATCTTGTCCCCTCCCTTCTCTGACAAACTGCATCAGAGACACCCCTGAATTCTCCCCTACTCCCTCCCCCTTTCCTGCAATGTGCTGAAGAAAGGAACTTTCTGAGGATAGATGCTTTGTACCAGATCTCAGAAGTCAACTTTAAGATAATTGCAGCGGAAGCAGCTTTTAATCAACTGACAGGCAGCTTTAAGAAAATTAATGAGGACAAAATCTTGGGAAGGAGTAAATCATTTCTGACAACAAAGCTGTCTGTCTTTTATCCCAATCTCCCCTTGAAGAAATAGTACCCTTCCAGGATACAAAAATAAAATATCTTTATTTTTGGTTTTTGCCACTCCCAAGGCCAGACAAGATTAAGAAAGGCTCATTCTCTTAGATTCCTGGAGAATACTCTGGATTGAACTGGAGTTCTAGGTCAATTTTGGAAATCAAACTTTCAGAATCTAGAGAAGTAGAGATGAATGGATTATGTCACAGGCTAAATTCAGGGCAAGGAGGCTACAGTGAAGATCACATACTGAAGAATGGAGCTAGGACAGGCCCAAAGAGCCTGTACATGTCAGTTACATAAATGCTGGTCAGTGCCGACAGCGCTGGACACCCATCCTGCCCCAGGATCTAAGCTACAATTTAGCTGTGACTAATCTGAACACTCTGGATACCAAGCCTTTTCTGTGGTTCATTTTAATGAACTTATAACAATAATCAGTCATCACTGGGCTCTGTGAAGATGGCTGTAAAAATGACAGAAAATGGCTATAAAAAGACAGAAAGACAACTGATATTTCTTTATAATCAGGATGACTCTAAGATATCCATTAACGGGCATCATAGTGACGTATCCCAACAAAGGATAACAGTGAGTGGCATGTTGGAAAAGGGAACTCCAGAAGTACTCCTTCAGATGGGGAAGGGCCTGGAACGAAAGATAAAGATACTATTTCTCACTTTTTATTTATTTATTTATTTTAAGATTTTATTTATTTGACAGAGAGAGACAGCCAGAGAGAGAGGGAACACAAGCAGGGGGAGTGGGAGAGGAAGAAGCAGGCTCCCAGCGGAGGAACCTGATGCGGGGCTTGATCCCATAATGCAGGGATCATGCCCCGAGCCAAAGGCAGACACTCAACGACTGAGCCACCCAGGCGCCCCTATTTCTCACTTTTTAAGCCGAAACATCTCTGTATTCTATAGCATGCAGGCAAGCAGGTATGGACTCGCAGTCAAGAGCTCAAGTCAAGTCAACTGTGGGCAGGTAAGAATTTTAATCAGAAATGGAAAAAGGCCTCATGGCATTAGTTCTTAAAATACTATCACTAGGATGTTAGCGTCTTGGAGATACTCATCAATTTCTCAACTTCCTGGAAATATCTGAAACATCTGGTTAATAGGAGCTATATAAGTAAATCAGATGAGGTTCCAGAGACAGGGTAAGAGCAAAAAAGAAAAGGACAAAGTTACACTGACAGGTGAGGTCTAAATAGAATCCCCATGCAGTCAATGGCTGGTTTTCCATCTTTACTGAGTGTGCACAGTCACAGGGAGGGCTTGGTAAAACAAGGATGGCTGGGCCCCACCCCTAGATCCTCTGATTCAGCCGGTCTCACGTAAGGATGAGAATCTGAATTTTTTTCTTTTTTCTTTCTTTTTTTTTTTTTTAAGATTTATTTATTTGACAGAGAGAGAGACAGAGAGAGAACATAAGCAAGGGCAGCAGCAGGCAGAGGGAGAGGGAGAAGCCGGCTCCCTGCAGGGAGCCCGATGTGGGGCTTGATCCAAGAACCCTGGGATCATGACCTGAGCCGAAGGCAGACACTTAACTGACTGAGCCACGCAGGCGCCCCAAGAATCTGAATTTCTACTAAGTCTTCTGATGATGTTGATGTGGTCCCAGGGAAGTACATATTGAGAATTACAGCCCAGTTACTTTTGAAAAGATCGTAGGTCTGTAAAAAATGGTAACAAATCTCCTTTCCTTCCCCGATGCCTGGGATCGCTTGAGGATGAGGGGGATGCATATCTCTAGAGCCAGAGCTCCAAAGGAAGAAGGTGGACAATGGGGACAGTCCACCACTGAAGAGCAGGACTCTCAAGGTAAAGAAGTAGGGGAGGAGGGGAGTGAAGAAGAAGAGAGAGAGCGAGAAAAGAGGAAGATTGGGGAAGAAAGGGGAGAGAAGGGAGAAGGAAAGGGGAGAGGGAGTGAGGGAGAGAGGGGCTGGCTCTCTTTCCAACACCCCCTCCCAACCAACAATCTATCTAGGTAACAGTTGCTCAACACTTGAATGCAGTTTTACCACATAGCCACAAAGAAAAAGCTTTCAATAAAATTGACCCTTAAGTATCTGAGGCTTTGCCTTAAAGAGCACTATGCTGTTCCACAGAGAAAGGAGAGCTAATTGCTTTCTGTCCTAGAGCTTCTTCCATCCAAGCCAGATGACGGTGTCCTCATCCATCAATTCTGCCAATAAAATGACCAGAGAGAAAGGCAAAGCAGCACTGGTGAGATCCAAGCAACCACTGCCTCTAGGACCTGCAGGGATTATGCAGTGAGGATCTGCTTCAGTTAGTACTAAACCACTTATGTACCCACATCCCCTACCTGTTGGGGGGATGGTCTATGCATCTGGGAAAAACAGCAGACAGAACTTTAATTCCTGTGCTGAAAGCATTAGTCCTTATTCTCGGTTTCCAGCTCAAAATGCCCCAGAACCAATCCCACGGCGCCCCCTTCCCCCGGCTGCTGACTTTTGCTTTAGGTAAAACAGCAATTATTACTTACACAAAAGTGGAAGAGCAGTCTGGTATAGGACTATTTCTGGTGTCATTAGTAATTTTATATTTTTGTTATTATGCTTTCACTTGGTTACAACCAAAGTTATTATAATGTGCAAGTTGCCACTATTTTGGAAAATTAATTGCAGTTTTCTGTTACAATATTATGCCTTCTTCCAATTAGAAAATGAAAGCAGAGGGCGCCTGGGTGGCGCAGTCGTTAGGGCGTCTGCCTTCGGCTCAGGGCGTGATCCTGGCGATCCGGGATCGACGTCACGTCACATGAATAAATAAAATCTTTAAAAAAAAAAAAAAAAAAAAAAAAAAAAAAAAAAAAGAAAATGAAAGCAGAGAGGGCACACAGGCAGCTTAGTGTTTTGAGAATTCAGCAGAACTTCAGCTCTGCATTCTCCAAATGCCTAACTTAAAAAACCAAACAGAAATGAACAAAAAGCCCTCCCTGGTTCCAGAACCAGGGAGTCAGACAGAAAATAAGACCCCAAAGCAGAGTAGCATCTCCAGCCTAGAGGAGCCTGGAATGGACAGAGGGGAGGAGGAGATAAAATATGTGCTGAGTATTATTTTTCCAGACTTGCCAATCATACCAAAATTGGGAAGACTGAGCCTAGCTTCAGAAGCAGAGAAGGGAAATATCGAAAGGACCCTGATCCTAGAAACAAGGGTAAAAATTAAAATGGCTCAACATGGGGGAAGAACAGAATCCAGCACATGGACATTCAAGGGAGCGCCCTGGAAGGCAGCAACAGCTGAGAAGAGATGGGAGGTGAAGCACAGACAGCCAAAAAGCCAAGTAAGAGTCTGGTGGAAAATGGAGCCCAAAGGCTGCCATGGCCGCAACAAGATTAGCCAAGAGTCAAAGTACCACGCATAAAATCACAAGTAAACCCGAGACTGCGTCTCTTCCTTGCTGAGGAGGCCGAGGGCAGAGACCTCAGATGAAGAAAGCAGTCATTAAGAACAGCAGTTCTCAAACTCGAGTGCGTATCAGAATCACCTGGAAAGCCTGTTTTACAAATACAAACACCTGTGCCCCTCCCGCCCCATTCTTATGGGGCTCTTTAGGCCTGAAGTGCTGTCTGTTTCTGAGAAGGACCTCGTGTGTTCCAATGCAGGTTGTCCAAGGAGCACAGTTTGAGAAGCACTAATCCAGACGTCTGAAGAACCGCTTAGAATAAATGCACCAAGGTGAACCAGCAATTAGCAATTCATTTTCAGAAGAGTTTTCATATGGGACTGGGTAACAGATCATCTCTTGGGCAGAGATGTCACTTAGTAGGAATTAAGATCAGTCAGTGCTCTGGAGGACATTCTCCTGGGAATGTCTGTTGGTCCAACAAGCTCACCTCTCTGAATATTACCATAGTGAATTCCAAGAGGTAAGACTAAAATGAAGGGGAATTCTGGGTAGAGAAGCGTGAGGACAGGCCCATCCCCCACAAAAGCGTTGCTTCAATGCTTCAAAGACAGAACTTGACGTTACAGATGGAGACACCCACCTATACTTACCTGTGCAAAGAGGGAGATGCTCTACTGTCCCATTAAACCCTCGCTCCCTGTTCTCAGACAAAAAGGCACTTCTTGCCTTAAACGGTGGTACAGCACAGCTATCCAAAAAAGCTGGTGTCTTCCCTCCACCAATGACTGAATTCGGGGACATGTGCTGAATGCTTTGGTGCCTCTGGATGTAAGGGGCAACCAAGACCTGGAAAACCAGAAACCTTTCTGTAGCGCAGGGGTTTAAAGTGAGACTCGGTGGACACAGGGTAAGCAAAACCTTGTTCAGAAGCCTGGATCCCATCTCCTGGGTGAGAGGAACACTTCCCAAATGGGAGCTTTCTAGTTACTTCAGTTCCCTAAGTGGCAGATGGTGCCTACTGAGAATCAAAAAAGCCTCACTAGGAGGCCTGAGAAACAGCTCTTGTCACGAGGCATGCGGCAGCTGGCTAGCTGCCCTGAGCCCCCAAGCAGGACAGCAATGGATTACCACATCTCCTCAGCAGACTCCTCCAACTGCATTCCCGGAGCTGCCGGCCCCATATGTGACAACATCTTGGCTTCCGCCCTGTAGCTGTTTGCCCTTAGCCAGATGTTTCTAGCTACTTATGGGGAAGAGGAACCTTGCTACGATGGAGGACTGGCAGGCTGTGCCCAGGAGCTGGGCAGGAGCCCTGGCTTCCGGATGAGGCTGGAGATGTCCATTAGTGTTGCCGAAATCAGATCCTGTCTCTTAATGATTATAAACAATTATTCCACAATTAGGCAGGAAGGGTTTAGAAGAACAGCTGTTGGGACCAGGATTCTAGGTAGTGAAAGGCAGACGCCAGGTACTTTAACCATCCAAATCTGCTGAAAAGAAGCAAAATAAGAATATTTAAACTAAACCTCGATGTCCATCCTCAAATATCTAGATAAGAAAACAGGCCTGTGAACTTCCCATAATATCTTCTCCCAAGCACCTAATACCAGACACTTCCAAAGTCATCTGGAATCCAAGAATCGGGACTTTCCTGTCAGTATGATGTCAAGAGCACAGACTGCCTGTTTCTACCCTTTCAGAGGCTTGGTGGAACATGCTGTCACCGATCACTGGTTCTGCTCGTTATCACCTAGAAATGCTAAGGAGGACGCTTTTCTTGAGATTCTCTTCCATTCATTCAGCTTCTCCTAAATGTCAGGTTCCTTATTAGGTACTTGGACTTCATAAACATGGCACAGATATGGTCTTCACTCTTGAGGAGCACACAGTCCAAAAGAGAATGACAAGGAAACAAGTAAGTGCAGTCTGCTGTGATGAGTTTTAACACGAGCTCGAGGAACCAAGTAGGGTGGTGGCCCAAGGAGAGTTGTTGAAGTCAGGTTTGAGAGATAGGAGGGCAGGCGAGGTAAAAGGCACACTGGCAAGAAGAGGCCTTCTGAAATTCAGGGTGCTTGAAAAGTGAGTAGAGTCAGATAGAGGGGTCCCTGTAGGAGATGGGAGGAAGAGGCTGGCAACCTCCATGCTAGGCCACCCACTTTCTACGTAACAGATCCCATCTCCAGCTTTTTGTTTGAAACAAATGCTTTCATTCCAGGCATCAAGCATCTACATGCATCGCACTAAATGAAGGGCCCTGGGGGATATGCCCCTAAGGAGCTTACACTGAACCTAACTGGGCAGATTAAACATACACACCACTCAGCTAAAGAAAACACAAAACAACACGTAAACAAGTGCATAAAACTATAAATGGCACAACACAAAGTGCTAAGGGAATTAACAGGTTCTTAGATTGAGACACAGCTTAAATACCATCTAATTAGAGAACCATTCAAATGCTCAATTCCCCTTGGCAAAAGCAAATGAGCTCCCACGGGAACTCAGAAACCAGTATGGTTGAGTCCAGAAGGCCACTAACCCCACGATGCCCAGAGGCTTTTAAGGCAATACAAGAGAGGTCCACCTCAGACAAGAGAGGGTCCCAATAGGACCTTCCTCTACTCATGAAATGGATGAGACCATTAAGAGCATAGCAGCTACCCAAAGGCCTCATCTTCCACCATGACTACAACCCATAGAAAAGAACACTTCATAGTATACCATATATCACTTTTTATAGCTTGCTTCCTCAAAAAAAAAATTTTTTTTTAAATAAGCATAAATATTTCATTGGGTCCTTCATGTATCTTCAGACTAAAGGTCTCACACTGAGGTAAGGAGGTATTCAGTTCAGGCTTCATCCAAAGATGCTTCCAGGCCTCTGGGGTGCTCGGCTCAGGAACTAGGGTGTAAGAAAGCTCCTGCCTTTTAACAGTCCAGAGCTTCTAAAAGTGAAGTCTGCTGGTCACAGATGGGCTGGACTGCAGTCTTTCATACTCCTTACGAACATGCTACCTCTAGCCCGGGCTGGGAGGTCACACCATTGTCCAAGTCTGGAGAGCTGCCCTACAACGCAGGCACGAGCTATGGCACTCACCCTCATGGAGGTCTCGCCACCATGGGCCTGTTGCAGCCTGAAGACCTGGGCCACCATGTGCTCTGTGGAGGGATGCAGCAGGATCCTCCTCGAGGCCAAGCCCACCATTACGTATCGGCCCATTGGGGACAGGCTCACCGAAATGGCATTGGGACCTGAGAGCCAACAGAACAGAGAGACGTTTCCCAGAGTTCTTGCCATTACAAGGAAATAATGTTCCCTCTCAGTCTTTTCTTTATTTCCAATTTGCATCTTTGGTTACCCAGGGGCTCTCTCATAGGAGTGCAGCGAGGAGGACAATGAGAAGGCATGTCAAGTATTGAGTACAATGTATGACATACAGAAAGTACTTGACAAATGCTAACCATTCCCATCATAGCACCACATCTTAAAAAACTGGCACCATACTGTAAATACTACTTTGAAATCTACTATTTCCATTTCATACATAATGACCATTTTTCCACCATTAAATATTCTTCTATAAGAACATTTTAAAGGCCAAATGGTATTCTGCCCTTCTGGTGCACCATCATTTATTTAGGCAATTCTTCACCGTTTGACATTTTTCTCTATGATAAGTAACACTGCTATGAACATCCTTGTATATAAATCTTCGTATAGTTCTCTGATTATTTCCTTAGAAGTGGGGCTGCTGGATCAAAGAGAACATACATTTTAGGGGCTTTTAATACACAATACCAAACTGCCTCACAGTGTTTGAGTGTGCCCGCATCCCCAGGCCGTGACAAACGCTCCTCCTTTCTCCATGGCCGTCACAACAGGAGCGTGTTGGTGATGCTATCATGGCAGGAAGGACTATTACTCTGAGAGTCTTCTGCAATGCTACCAGCCAGGACTCCTGCAAAGCAATCTTCCTCTGGCCGGTGCCGCAGGGAAGCAGGGGCAGGATATGACCATTCCTCCTACCTAAGCTGTGCCTCACCTAGGAATGCACATGCCAGGGCACCAGCGTCCCTCTGTCACTAGGTTGGGCTTCCTATCCCTTACCAAATCGCTTGGTGTAGAGCATTTCACCCAGGTTATGGGGGGCCAAGGAGTACACCGCCAGGATGCCTTCATCAGGAAAGCCCCTCTGGCTGCTAGGGATGAAAGCGGCCAGGAGCTGGCCATCTGCAGAAATGTCACAGCTGGCATCATTGTAGATCTTGCAGTTCTGCACCAGCACGTTCACGGACGCTGCAGCAGACAAAGAAAGAAAAGAGCGTAAGAAAGTTTGGAGTGGATGGCGTGAAAAATTCTGGGCCAAGAAATTTTGGGGCCTCTCAAAGGGCCTGAACCCTCTCTAAAATTGCTAAAGGCCTCCTTGTCAATCAAACTAAAATGTCATGGAACAAGGAACACAAGAGACAGGAAAGAGATGTGTCTTTTACCACTTTAACAGGAAACAACAGATAGTCAACACAATCACAACCACCTGCTGAGTCTGAGCCCACACTTAGGAAATATCACTGGAGAGAGATAAGGAAAAAGTTATTAAAAATTGGTCCTAGAGAGCCACTCAACAGCTGTTATTGTCCAAAAGATCAAAACTAAGATGAACGAAAATGCAAAGCCACTGATTCCAACAGAAAGGTGATCCAGGTAAAGCTTCCCTGGGGTGAGAGTCTTGCCGCATAGCTGCTATGCGACTTTGGAGAAGGAAGTCATTTCATGAGTTTGTTAAGTCTTATTTTCTCACTTCAGAGAAATGGAACAGTTAGAGACTTCAGTCTTCTGGACAGCTCCATGCTAATATGAATCCCTAATGCCACAAGAGAGGACAAAGAGAAACACAGTCCAGCCGTGGCGGGATGGCTGGAACTCTTCATTTCTCACTATGCTCTTATCCATACCATAAGCAAACATCCAGGGGCAGCCCCAGCCTGTACTTAGCAGCTACTAAGAATTAAGCCCAGGATCAGCCAGGCAGCAGGCTCTCAGCTCAAGGGAGTGGGGTGGGGGTGGGGGTGGTGGAAGAATGTGTTGGTGGGGATGGGGAGATCCCGCTCCATATGACAGGACTAAGGAGATGTTGGCCAGCACTGGGTCTGTGCCTGCACGCTTTGTTTTGGTTTTCATTCGAATCTCCGAAGCCCACTGTGTAATTCCCTGACAGGAGGAAGTGGCTTACCCTTGATGTGAGCCTGGGAACACAATGCCCAAACCATGGGCACAAGCAGAACAGCACAATGCATCCAAAGGGACCAAGCTCCTCTGGGCTTTGTCTCACTTAGACCTACTTCAAATGTACATGCAAAGAAACCTTTTGGTCCTTCTCTTATTTGGAGATTACCTGGATGTCCACTGTCAAATGCATTATGGTAAAGAAAAAGAAAAAGGAAAAGGAAAAGCAAAAGAAAGAGAAAAAGAAAAAGAAACGGCAAGGAAGGGAAGGGAAAAGAAAGAAGCCAAACTCAGCTGTCCTCATCAGATTCCAGGTGATCTATTCCAGGAAGCCCAAAGGCTTGCCCTGGAAGATCAAGGGCAAGTTTCCCCAGGAAATTACTTTAAGGAAAACAAAACAAAGAATTGTTTTTCTGGGGCCTTGAGGCTTAGGGGCTCAGGGACTCAGAGAGATTTCTAACACTCTATACTCATCCTCCGTTCCCTGTGTGTTGCTAATGAAGCCACAAAGATGACAAAGTAGATCAAAAAAGACATCAGAACACATTGATTAGGCTACTGTGCCAACTCTCGGGGGCTGACACCTACAGCACCATTACACACAAAACCGAGAAGGGACCACAAGGATGGCTCTGTTTGCTAACTAATAAAATAATGACATCCAAATATTCACTGCTATCACCATTAGGGCTCTGTACTGCTCAACTTCCAACCCACCATCTGCTCCACCCTGTGTGGCTAGATTTATCTAGTTAGCACTGAGACCGTCTGCTCCTTAGTCAGGGTCCCAAGCCTGGTGCCAAAAAGATGACAATCTTTTCCTTCTTCCCTGAATTGACACATGATTCCAGTTGGGGATACATAAAAAAGGGGGGGAAGGGAACGAGGGAAGCGTCAGGAATGAGTCCATCTTGATTTTCTAACCTTGAGGCTGGTACAACCTTCAGAAAGATAAAAAGAAACTGACAACTGAAACTAACCACCAAACTTTAAGACAGTTTTGCACAATTACCATTTATTCCATATTTAATGTCTCAAAAATGCATGGTGGGTGTTTTATGAAAGTATGCTCTTCTATCTTGCTGTTGCATAGATCTTACTCGTGTGTGTTAACATGCAACTCCGTCAAACGTATAGAAGCCTACAGGAACCCATAAAACTCACCACCAGTGTAAAAAAAGCATTTAACTGCTTACTGCCAGATTAATTCCTAAGCGGGGCCAGGGTGGGAAGGAGAGTACAAGTAAGGTTTTCCTTTTTCTGGAAAGCTTGGCTCTAAGCCCCTGAAAAACTGGGCGTATAGACAAAAATCATTTTGTCAGCCTCCAATCCAAGCCACTGTGTTTGTGTTTACTACATTATGATTCCAAATCAGTGGCCACCTCCCAAATTGCGTCCCCTCCCCACCAACTCCACCCAGTTTCAAAAGCACTCCCAGTCATTGCGGTGAGCACACAGACAGACATGCAGATGACCAATGAAAAGAGAAGGCTGAAAATTCAAGCAGAGCTTCTCTGGCAGCAGGTTTAACTGCAGAAACTGTGCAGCTAGTGCTCTAGGGTTTCACTCCTGCCCTAATGAAGGGGATGTGGCAGGCACACGGTGATTTGGTAGCTTCGTTTCTGCGAGCACTGGGTGGTGTGTTTACAATTTCATTTTTATTTCAAAGTTCCAATTAGCAGCTTACATTTGCCACTCGTTGTCTATTAATTTCCCACGTGGAAATGGAAATGTTCAGTTACAACGGTGAGTGGTCACTGCTCCAATTCACTTCTGCCGCTTCTCCTCACAAAGCTGCAATTTTGATGAGTTAATTTACACAGGACGAGATTTCTTGGACCTGTTACTTGTTTTCTTGGGCCACAGGAAAGTAATGCACTAATGACAAGGACAACTCGCTCTTTTTGGACTCAACAACAATGTAAGCAGGTAGAGAAAAAGGTGAAGTGAAATAAAGCCTAAGACACTGGCAACCCACTAAGACACTGGCAACCCACACACCACTAGAAATCGTTGTTCTGTTCCCTGCCTGGCCTTACGACACTGCTTCTCAAGTGTTAGCATGCAGCAGAATCACCTGGAAGGCTTACTAAAAACACGAAATGTTGGGGTGAGGTCTGAGAATTTGCATTTCTAACAAGTTCCCAGGTGTCTCTGATCCTGCTGGTCTGGGACCACACTTGACAACTGCTGCCTTACCAAACAGTCCTTGATCCCTGAGCTGTAGCTCCAGCAACGTTCCCTGCACTTACAGGCAAAATCACATGTGGGGAAGGGTGATGGGGCAGCTCGGGATGGAAATAAAGGTTAGGAAAGAAAGGATTTTTCAAATCAAAGCTGCTTAAGAGCTTCAGGGGGCAGCTCCAGGGAGAGAAAAAATGATGCAGAAGACAGCAGGAAGCCATGTTCCAGACTCTGCAATGTAATCTCCTCCTAATTATAAATGATTTCCAAGTGAAAATGCCCTAGCAGGGAATGGGAGGGGTTAGAAATACTGATGCCTGGAGGAGCAGATGGCTCTGCCTTCCTATCAGCTCCATAAATTATAAACAAACACCTTGTACAAAGATCGATTTGTAGCCTGTTGCTGGCTGGCCAGATGAGGCCATGGGAGCGATTAGCAGTTGCAGTACTTTTGCAAATGCATTAGATACTGATTTGGAAAACTCGAAGGGGTTTAAATCAGCAGGAAAATTTCCTTTCGGCTATCTCTGAGCCCCTCAAGTTGCAGAATAAGACCTCCTACACAGTAATCCAGATGACACTACAAGTCCTCCCCAATGGCACCAATCACTATATCTCCTGGGGCATGGTCTGTCTTATACCATTCAGCTGCTGGATTTCTGAAAGCTGGTGCTGGCAGTGCACCCAAAGTGACCAATGCTCTTTACCTATAAGAGCTCACTCTTAAAAACCAGAATGAACCCAATGAGCTACTTTTTCACGAAAATGGATTCAGAATTATCTACATCTGTGAGGCCTTTTCATAAACTTCTAAACTTTAGAGAGTAATTCATTAATGCTGCATCCCAACTGAGAGAAACATGTGGCAAGAATCTTTAACCTAACTCCAGAAAAAAGTTAAATACAATTCAAGTAAGTCAGATGACCAAAAACATAATGGCTGCTGAACACATGAGTAAAACTCAAGACCAGTGGCTCCCAGGCATGGGCTGTGCCAAAGCCAAAGGCTACCCTTCACTGAGAGGTATGTGGTGTTCAGAAATGAATCCTACAGCAAAAGAGATTCCCTACTTACTTTTCTCACAGCTGAATCTGTCAAGAGTGAAGCTGCCAACCGTAACTAGACTTTATTCAGACCAACCAGCAAACACAGTTAAGAGCTAATGGCAGGACACTCAGATAAAAGCGACTGTCATTCTAGAGGGTAATACCATTGAAAGGAACAATGGCTATCATTGGACATATATGCCCTAAACTCCCAGAATGCAGTTTTTCTTCTAAGGTCAAAACTCTAAGAAAAATAGGGCCCTATTAAGAAGCAGAATTCTAATACCATGCATGAGCCAAACGAGTCCATCTGGTTGCACATGATGCTCTCTGATCAACTCAGGTTTTACAAGAGTCAGGATCAAAAGATGTAAGAAGAAACACAGAAGGAGGATTATAAGGAGTTGTAGTTGGAACAAGTTGAGGCTTATACAAAACATGTTAAGGACAACCAGAAAGGCCATCAAAGCTATGCTAGCAGCATATTCAATGCCTGTATTCTGAGTATTTTGCTTCTCTATCAAGGCAAATGATCTGCGACTGGGCAGAAATGACATGCTTGAGAAGGACAGGAAGCCCATTACAGATAAGGCAACAGGGTGAGAGCAACACCTTGTTCACATGAACATCACTTCCCAGAGAGGAAGACTACATACCTCAGAGTAGTAAAGACGGGGCAGGTGGGAATTTATAGAGTTATGGCCATACTCTCAAAGAATCATCTCAAAGGTGCAATTTTCTAGAAAAAGACATGCTGAAAATAGCTAGCACTTACTGACCATTTACTTATGTCAGGCACTGTTCAGAATGCCTAACATTATTAACTAACTTAATTCTCACAACAACCCTATGAGGTTTGCACTATTACAAGTCTCATTTTATAGAAAAGAAATTAAGGTGGAGATTAAGTAGCTAACCAAGGTCATACTGCTAGAAGACGGCTGACCAGGGATTTGAACCCAGACAGTGTAGCTTAAGAGTTCACGTGTTTAACCATCATAGGACAGTTGACAGAGAAAGTTATCAAAGAACTACCTCCCCCTACGCATGCAAAAGCAAGCAAGCTAACAAGCAAGCAAGTAAGCATGCACCAGGCCCAGACCTTTAAAGTATAAAAAGTATAAATAATTCCAATTCTTAAACTTTTCCAAAGAAAAAAAGGAAAAACTTCCAAATTACATTTATAACACAAGCAAAGTAACATTGATACCAAAACCCATAGATTTCATAAAAAAGAAAGGTCTGGACAGAGCCATCTCACTTAAAAACATCAGTGAAAAAAGTCTATTTAGCAAGCTACAGGGAAGGAATTTTACATTAAAGAATACTCCACGAACAGGTGGATTTTAGTCAAGAAATATAAGGATCGGTTCAATGTTACAGAATCTATCAATATAATGATTATACTATTAGATCAAAGGAGAGGGAAAAAACCCACAATTATCTTCATAGATACTGGAAAGTCATGACTAAATTCAACATCCATTCTTGATAAAAACTCTTAACAAAATGGGAAAAGATGACTTCCTTAAAATGATAAACTAGCTCTAGTTCAACCTAAAAGCTGGCAATATGCTTACTGGGGAAAAAGCTAGGGGCACATGGCTAGCTCAGTCAGAGAAGCACGTGACTCCTGATCTCAGGGTCATGAGTTCAAGCCCCACACTGGGTGTAGAGATTAAACAAATAAAACTTAAAAAAAAAGTACTGGGAAAAAGAAATTTTCCCACTAAAATCAGGAGCAATATGAGGATTTAACACTGTTTCGATGGTAGCCAAAGCAAATACACAAGAGAAAGAAATCACGAATGTGAAACTTAGAATGGAGAAGGTAAAATTATCATTACTTACAGATAACAAACCTAGAACACCCAGATTTACCTGAGTAACAGCTACAATTAGTAAACAATTCAGTAAGATATTAGTAGGATTTAAAAATAAGCTTATAACAGTAAACTTAAGAACTGTATAGGATCTAGGGGTGCCTGGGTGGCTCAGTAGGTTAAGCATCCAAGTCTTGATTTCAGCTCAGGTCATGATCTCGGGGTGGTGGGATCCAGCACCAAGTCTGGCTCCATGCTCAGCAGGGAGTCTGCTTGGGATTCTCTCCCTCTCCTTCTGCCCCTCCTCCTGCTCACATGCATGCACGCTCTCTCTCTCAAATAAATAAATCAATCTTTGAAAAAAAGAACTGTATAGGAACTATATGAAGAAAACTTTATTTTTTTAAAAGATTTTATTTAGGGGCGCCTGGGTGGCTCAGTCATTAAGCGTCTGCCTTCGGCTCAGGGTGTGATCCCGCAGTCCTGGGATCGAGCCCTGCATCAGGCTCCCTGCTTCACTGGGAGCCTGCTTCTTCCTCTCCCACTGCCCCTGCTTGTGTTCCCTCTCTCGCTGGCTGTCTCTCTGTCAAATAAATAAATAAAATCTAAAAAAAAAAAATTTTTTTTCTAAATTTATTTATGTGTGTGTGAGACAGAGAGAGAGCATAAGCAGGGGGAGTGGCAGGCAGAGGGAGAAGCCGGCTCCCTGATGAGCAAGGAGCCCGATGCAGGACTCGATTCCATAACCATAAAGATATTTAATCTCCTTAAGTTAACTTACAAATTTAATGTGACTTCAGTAATTATATTAATGGGATTTTTTCAGGGGGGTGAAGGGAAGAAGCAAAATAGTTTTAAAGTCCATAAAGGAAAACAAAACTGCTTGAGCAGACAGGAAAAATTGGATTTAAAAAATGACAAGAAGAGAGGAGTCCTACCAGATTCTAAAACACAATGCCTGAAAACTTAAACCCCTGTGGTACTCTCACATGAATAATCAAACAGATCACTAGGACAGAATGGACAGTCTAGAAATACATCTAAATGTACACAGGAAAGTAAAAATAGGATCAAAGTGACATCCCAAATCAATGGGGGCAATTAGTCTATAAACGATTTATAGACAATCAGTCTATAAACTGGTTGGGACAAATGAGTAGCCATATGGGATAAAAGTGGGATCATATTCTGCTTATTTGGGACTAGGTTAAACTTCTAGTGAATCTAAGACATAAGGGTAAAAAAAATAAAATATAAAAGTATTAACTGATTTTCCTAACGATGACACAAAATCTGGGAACCATAAATGGGAAGCTGGATAATTCTGACTACTTAAAATAAGTTCTATGACAAAAATAACCTCAGCAAAGTCAAAAGAAAAATGACAACCAGGAAACTCCTATTGTAAGTTAATTTTCTGATTTAGAAAGAGCTAGAACTGATAAGGAAAAGATCAGCAACACAATAAAAAATAGGTAAAGCACATGGACAGGTCAAGAAAAGACAAGATACATGAACTAAGTGTATGAAGAGGCACACGACCTGGTTTGTAATATGAGAAATACAAATTTAAAATACCTGCATACTATTTTTTACCTATCAGATTTGCAAATATCCAAAAATATGGTGACACATTCTGCAAGCAAGAGTTTAGGGGGAACAGGCATTCTCATAAACTGCAGGCAAGAGTATAAATTGGCATAACCCCTGGAGACAGTGACTTAGCAGCACCTACCCAATCACAGGTGTATGTACTCGTCCTAACTACAATTCCACTTCTAGGGATTTATCCTGTAGATAATCTTGCACAGGTGCAAAATGACAAACTGCAACATGTTTTGTATAGGAAAGACTGAAAACAATTTAAAAGTTCCTCAGAGGAAGACTGGTTGAAAAATGACTGATTAAAAAATGGAACCCAGAGATTCCACTTAGACAATGGAATACTAGGCAGTCATTAAAAAAGAAAGAGTAAACTCTTTATATACTGGTATGTAAAGATCACCAAGATATACTGTAAAGTACAGAAAGCAAAGTGCAGAAAAAAAGAGTGTATAACATGTTACCACCTGGGTTACACACAAGATGGAAAAATATACATTTGCATTTACCTATATATACACACATACAATATCCTTGAAAAGATACATAAGAAACTGCTAATTGTGGTTGCTCTGGGGAGGAGTGGCCCATAGCTGGGAGCAGAGCTGGGAAACTTTTCACTGTCTATTATTTTATAGTATAAAATTTTTTGAATGGTGAATGTATTCAGATTATAATTTAAAAAAACAAAGTAAACAATATAAATAAAATAACTGGAAATAAACTGTGGTAAAGAAGAAGATCTGGCAAAAATCTGGAGATGAACAAGAAGACCTGGTATTCAATAAAGGAAAAAGTAGATCGCAGTTGGTTCCCAGCAGAGTTAAAGAAAAGATTATTGAACATGTGGCTTATAAGCACTTAGAAAGAAAGAAACGATTGCTACTGTGGTTTCACTAAGATCAGGACATGAAAAATTAGCCTCATTTTCATGGTCTGATAAGAATACCAAGACTGGCATATCGGGAAATAGCACGGATAGAGAATATCTTGATTATTTTAAGGCATCTGACAAATTCTTACAATACCTTGCAGACAAGATTAAAAAAAAAAAAAAATGTGGCCTTCAGTTGTGAGGACCATGCCCAGGGTGCTAATTCAGGAACCAAAGTCAACAAAGAGGAAGTCCACAGCAACATCACACAAGGCCCATCACACAGCAACATCATACAATGTCCTGACTGATCGACCATTTTTCCTAGTATCCAAAGGAAGACAGAGAAAGTGTATTTATCAAATTAGTAGGTGATGTAAGCCTAAGAGAAAAGGACTGAATCCAAGGTTCAAAAAGACATAGGAAGTGCAATTGATACTATAAAGGTAAAATTTAATAAAAGCAAATACAAACCTGTTTTGGTTTTTAAAAGATTCAAACTGCACAAACTAACACAGAATGGTAGAGCCTCAATTTCTTAATAATTATCCAGGAATTTGAAGTGACCACAAACTGAAAAGCGGCTTCAGGAAAAGCTGCTGAAATCTCAGGCTGAATTAACAACTGTCCAAACCACCATTGTGCTATGTACTGGACAGCTACCATCTGGAGTTTTCTACTCTGTTCTGGGCCCCCAAAGTCAAAGGGGAAGGTGAACAGAACTGTCAAGTATTTGAAAACCAGATCAGTAAAAGGAATCTCAGGAAGGAAGTCTGGCCTGAGAAGAAAGATTCAAAGGGAAATGACAATTTATCTTCAAACAGCTGGAGGATCATCAGAAGAGGTATCATAGACATACGTTATGGAGATTCAGAGGTAGAACCAGGACCAACGGGAGGAAATAACAGCAAGGGAACAATAACAGGAGCTTATCAGTGATGGATCAGGCCATCTCATCAGATAGTGTGACCTATCGCTTTAAGTATTCAAGCAGAAGCTGAACTGCCACTTCTTAGGAACGTGCAAGTCCTTCATCAGATAGAAACTGAAATAAGTTGTCTAAAATGCTGCGATGGGGGGCACCTGGATGGCACAGGTGGTTAAGCATCCAACTCTTGGTTTCAGCTCAGGTCATGATCTCAGAGTCCTGGGATCGAGCCCTGAACTGAGACTCCACGCTCAGCACGAGTCTGAGATTCTCTCTCTCACCCTCTCCCTCTGCCCCTCTCGCCCATACTGTCTCTCTCTCCCTCTTAAATAAACAAAATCTTTGAAAAATAAAATGAAATAAAATAAAATAAAATAAAATGCTGTGATGAACAACTGGGATACCGGACTGCAGACTTCCCTGGAAGCTGGGAAAATGGACTATCAGAGAGACATGTTTGTAAATCACATACCAACCATGTCACTCACTTTGTTCCATCCAGCTCGGGATTAATAAATGAGTTTAACATCATCATAGTCTTTCTTCAAGGGGCACAAGGACTAGTTCTCAGTTCCTACACTCCATTCTCTTTCTCTGCTTCTCAGTTCCACTTAAACATTGAGGCTTAGGACAATGAGCTACTAGTTGGTGAACTCCCCAGAAGAGAGACAACTTCATCTTTGTGTCCATCTTGGCACTGCTCCTAGCACCACAGCTAGCATGGGTCGCTGCTCAGGGTGGGTGCTCAAAACATGTCTGCTGAATTACTGACGGAGAGCTGCAGAAATGGTACCGGGCAATCAGTGGCTCAACAAGATGATGAAAACACCAGTGCTCTGTGGGTTTCTGAGTTCAGGCTCACCTGTAAGAAATACCCCTTCCACCAGTACGAGCTCTACTTTGGCTTACCATTACTGATTTCAGGGAGGTCGAACTTAGTGAAGTCCCACCACTGGAGCCGGTAGGTAGTATTGGCAATGTTACTGGCCACAGCAGACTGTCCATCACCAATCACTGCCCCTGGTGGGGGAGAAGACAAAGAGAGCACAGTATAGTCTTTATCCATGTTTCCTCTGCAAACATTAAACACTATGTACTGGGATTAGCAGGAGAGGGGGAAGAGGAAGAACCATCTGCCAAGTCCCCATCTCACAGAGAAACCAGACATATCTCAAGAACAATTCTACCGGAAACATAATCCCATTCATCAGCCCCTCCCATGATTATTTAACATCTCCTTAGTGCCAACAATGTGGCAGGTACCGTATACGTCCTGTCTGGTAGACTCAGTCTAAAGAGACAGATGAGTTTCATAAAAATGTGTGGGGGCCGAGGTGGGGGGAGTGAAAAATGGGAGGACAACATTAACACAGAAAAGCCACACAGAAAAGCATTTCATTCCTGGATGTCTTTGTAGTAAGCAGCACTCTTTGGGAGAAAGCATCTCCTCCTTTGTACACGACCTTCTTCCTAATAAAACATCTCAAAAGGAGGCTTCCTCCAGGGAAGAGGCAGCCAGTATATAGCTTATTGGACAGACAGAGACGGTAAAGAACAAATGAAGTCATGTTTGTTAATTTCTTCTGGACCCCTGGCATGTAACACAGCAGAAATTTATGAGTCTGGCTTTTCAGTATCAGAATATTTTTATTAAGGCAATATTTTACAAACCCCTCCCCACTCCGCCCCATGAGAACTTCCTTGAATCCGGATTCACTTGAAACATCTCACGGTTTAACTTTCCCTGAGATATACACTTCTGTATGACATTTTTTTCCTTGGTAACCAATTAAATAAAAAATGGATTTTTTTTAACAGGGTGACACTTTAATTTGCAGTTGTATTTCATTTACATGAACATGTCATTTCCTCCTCCTCCTTCCGAGGTGCATTTCATACACAACCACCCTTTTGATCAGACAGAGCCAAACCCTCTTGGGAGAATAGAACACTGTTGTATGCTAGACAACCTAAATGGTATTCTCTGCTGCAAATCACCTCCTACTTTAAGAAACTGAACTTGTTAGAACTTACTAGCCTTGGAACAATGGACAATTTTTATACCTAGATTCTTCAGTATCACCATCTTCCTCCTCTGCATATCACTGAAAAGGGTCCTGTCACCCGTTTTGTTTTTTTCCCCCTTTTGGTAAGCTGGATTTCCCTATTCTTTCCTCAAATGGTCAAGAAAGGTTGTTCAGAGAGAAAATGTTCTCCATACGAGCCAGAAAAGTACTCTTCTCACTCTTCTCCCGTTGCAGCAAGCTATTACATGAGAAGACTCTCTTCAACATTAATGGGGGCAAAAACTGGTTCATGGGGAAATCTTAGTGCAATCCAGCTTACCTCCAATATACTGCAGTATATGACAGATATACAACCTATATGTGATATTAAAATTTCATGGGCAGGGGGAATGATTAGGGAAAAACTGTCTATGAAATCTCCTTAGGAGCGTAATAATTACAGTAAAGGTTGAGGAATATGGTTCTAGATAAACCAATACCCCCCACCACAATTCATTCTTTAAAATCTTACAGATTCAAAGACATAGGCCCAAATGGTTATGATCTCCCTGAAGGCCTGAGAATGACAGCATTCGGGGGTGCTGTCAATGAGCCCACTGACTTCAAACTCCTACTGAGGGTCCTGTGGCATATCACTCAAATGAGGTAAATAAATGTATGTTCTTAATAATTTTAACCTTTATAGAATATTCTATAATAATTACACCTGATTTGAGAACATTTGCTGAACTTCTTCTGGGTCATGAGGAGGGTAAGCTACATATAGGACTTTCTTAATAGGAACTTTTTGTTTTTAGGCCCGCTTGATAATGAAAGTCATTTTTTAGTTCTAAGGTCTACCACCTCCTTGGAAAGAATTACTTAGTTTCACTGTGATCCAGGCTCAACATCATTGAGATTATGAATTGTTGCCCTGGTTTATTTATCTAGATAGCCGACATCTCCCTCTGACGACTAGTCTTTCTCACCATTGTAGTTCCTTATCCTGTCCTCCAACTTTTAAAAGGAAAGCATAAAACACAAAATAATAGAAGGTGATTTCTCAGTTGATGATGAACGAAATGCTAGCTGCTAAAAGAGAGTAGGAAATAAACTGAAGAAACAAACTCCGTACTCTAGGAGCTTAAAATCTGGGGGAGAGGATGGGAACTACAATCAGGAAAACAGTTAAGGAAAATACCAGATGCTTTAAGAGTGCTATGGATCTGCAACTGGGAACACAATGATTAAGACTCCAACCCCCAGCTCCAGAAGCTCCTGTGCCATCGATGCCTCCAGAAATGTCTTCTGGAGAACAGCTGTGCAATGTAATAAACATGGATGGGTAGCACTGTGTGGAAGGGATTGGGGAGGTGTTCTCTGCCAACGGTGCCAGAGCACTGAGGAGAAATGGAGCCTGGCACCATGGAGTCGATTTTCAGCGCCGTGTAAACATAGATTAGGAAGCAAAAGATGCCAGCAACAGATTAGCGTATTGTCACCAGGTTCTCTTCTGCAAGAGCTGCAAGCCAGCTGAGCCTGTCTCTCGGAAACATCAGGAAGAAAAAGTATCACCCTGTTAAAAAGCCCCAACCATTTAGTAGGCCTCTGGCCACTAAGCTGAAGGTATAGGAAATGTGCCAGAATGAGTTAATGGACTAAGCTACAAAGTATTTACATAGGAGGCACTTAGCCTCAGAAGCCAAATCCTGAGAGACTGCAGAGAGATTTCTGAGGCCTCAAGGTTTTCTCAGTAATAACGGGATGGAACAAGCTAGACTCAGGATTTCTCAACTTCCACTACTGATATTTGGGGCCAGATAATTCTTTGTTTAGGGCGTGGGATTGGTCTTGGGCTTTTGGAGGATGTTTAGCAAAATCCCTGGCCTCTGCCCACTAGATGCCAGTGGCACACTACCTCCTCACCCAGTTGTGACAACCAAGATTGTTTCTAAACACTGCCAAATGTTCCCTGGGGACCAAAATCATCCCTGGTTAGAAAACTCCAAGCTAAATAAATATAGCCTACATTTTAACTCCAAGATAGGCGTACTTAGGAAGTACCACTAGTAGAATGCCCACTGCTAACAGCATGCAAACTCTTAGTGATACTGATTTTGGCAAGAAACTAATCAAAGGCATAGCATTATACAAATATTCCCTTAGCAAACTTAGTTTCCCATTTCTGTCATGGATTAGAGGCTAGCCTGAACTGGGATATTATGGCTTATAGTTTGTTTTTTGTATGGTGTCCGAGAATACAGGCTTCCGAATCAGACAGACCTGATTTTGACACCTCCTCCTACCTAGTACCTACTGTAGTGTGACTGCTTTAATTAATCTCTCTGAATCTCAGTTTCCTTATCTGTAAGAAGGGTATAATAATAACACCTATAGGGGCATCTGAGTGACTCAGATGGTTGAGCATTCAACTCTTGATTTTGGATCAAGTCAACGATCTCAGGGTCGTGAGACTGAGCCCTGCATCAGGCTCTGCACTCAGCATGGAGTCTGCTTGAGATGCTCTCTCTCCCTGCCCCTCTTCCTGCTTGCTCTCTCTCTCTCCCTCTTTCTCTCTCTCTCAAATAAAACCTTAAAAAAAATAATACCTACAATTTATAGGGTCATTAGAACTTATTGAAACAGTAAATGTAAAGTGACAGCAAATAATAAGTGTCTAATAAATGACTACTATTAAAATTATTTTAATTATTTATTCCAATCTCTGTATGCTTTTCCTCTATAGGTATAGCTCTGTAATCAACAAGTCATAGATATAGGTCCTTTTATAAGAGACTGGTGCAAATTATGTGCCAGGGCCAAGAGATAGATGCATTTAATTTTAGAACTAAGGTCAAATGTCAAGGCCCTGGACTCCTTAGTAACTTTCTCCTTAAAAAACAGCCTAGGCCAGAACACATCACATTCCGGGCCACAAAACCCACTGTAACACATTTAAAAGAATAGATATCATACAAAGTATGCTGTCAGATGACAGGCAATTAAACTAGAAATTAGTAGCAAAAAAATAACTGGAAAATCCCCAAATATTTGGAGATTAAGCAACACACTTTAAATAACACATGGCTCAAGAAGACATCTCAAGAAAAAATTTAAAATATTTTGAACTAAATGAAGATGAAAATATAACTTATTAAAATTTGTTGGATGCAACAAAAGCACTGCTTAGAAGGAAATGTACTGCACTGAATGTATCTATTAGAAAAGAAGAAAGATCTAAAATCAATAATTTAAGATTCCAACTTAGGAAATAAGAAAAAGAGCAAATTAAATTCAATGTAAGAAGAAAAAAATAAAAATTAGAGAAGAAATCAATGAAACTGAAAACAGGAAATCTATAGAAAAAATAATAAAATCAAAAGCCAGTTCTTTAGAAGGATCAATATAATTGATAAACCTCTAGCCAAGCTAACTGAAGAAAAAAGAGCCCACAAATTATCAATATAAGAAATAAAAGAGGGGACATACTACTGATGTGCAGACACTAAAAGGATAATAAAAGACTACTATGAACAATCTGTTAATCTAGAAGAAATGGACAAATTCCTTGAAAGACACAGTCTCCCAAATTTACACAAGAAGAAATAGATAACCTGAATAGGCCTATATCTATTAAGTTGAATTAATCATTAACAATCTCCCTGAACAGGGGGTGCCTAGGTGGCTCAGTTGGTTAGGCATCTGACTCTTGATTCCGGCTCACATCATGATCTCAGGGTCATGAGACAGAAGCCCTGCATCAGGCTCTGTGCTCAGCAGGGAGTCTACTTAAGATTCTCTCTCTTCTCTCCCTCTGCCTCCCCCTCCACTCTAAAACTAACTAACTAAATAGATACTTTAAAAAAAAACCTAAAACGTCTCCAAACAGAAAGCACCAGGCCCAAGTGGGTTCTCTGGTAAATTCTATCAAACATCTAAGGAAGAAACTATATCAAATCTCTATAATTTCTTACAGAAAACACAAGTGGGTCTACTTCCTAACTTACTTTATAAGGCCAGTATTGCCCCAACACCAAGACCAGACCAAGACAGTGAAGAAAGGAAAACTATAATATCTCAGAAGCAAAAATCCTCAACAAAATATCAGCAAGTCAAATACAGTAACATATTTTAAAAATTATATGCTATGACCAAGTGGGATTTATCCCAGGTATGCAGGGCTGGTTCAACATTTGAAAATCAATAAATATAATACAGTACATCAGTGGGTTAAAGAAGAAAAATCACATAATCATACCAATAGATGCAGAAAAAGCATGTGACAAAATCCAATACCGACTCACGATAGAAACTATCAGGAAACTAGCAAGAGAGGAGAACTACCTCAACTGTATAGAAAATGTCTACAAAAACTCTATAGCTAACATCATACTTAATGATCAGAAACTATATGATTTTCCCCTAAGACTGAGAACAAGCAAGGATGTTTCCTCTCACTACTCCTCTTCATCATTTACTGGAAGTCCTACCTAATGCAATAAGAAAAGAAAAGTAAGGAAGAGTAAGAAACAAAACTTAGAGAGGAAGAAACAAAACATTGGAGAGGAAGACACAGAACTGTCTTTTGTTCACAGATGACATGATTGTCTATGTAGAAAATCCCAAAGAATAATAAAAGTAACTCCTGGAACTATTAAGCAATTATATCAAGATTGCAAGATACAAAAAGTCAATAGCTTTCCTACATACCAGCAATGAACAAATGAATAATCAGAATTGGGATTAGAAGTTAAAAATACAATGCCATTTACATTAGACACCCCCCCCCCAAAAGAGAGAGAGAAATATTTAGGTACAAATCTAAAAAAATACGTATAAGAGCTATATATGAAAACTACAAAACTCCAATGAAAGCAATCACAAAAGATCTCCAATATTTATTGGAGAGATATTCCATGTTCATGGATAGGAAGACTCGATACCGTTAAGATGTCAATTCTTCCCAAATGGATCTACAGATTCAACACAATCCCAATCAAAATCCCATTACTTTATGAATACTGACAAATTCTGAAGTTCATCTAGAAAGGCAAAAGATCCTGAGTAGCCAACACAGTATGCAAGGAAAGAACAAAGTTGGAGGACTGACACTACTTGACTTCAAGACTTACTATAAAGCTACAGTAATGAAGATGGTGTGGCACTGGCAAAAGAATACACAAATAAATCAATGGAGCAGAACAAAAAAAAAACAGAAATAAACCCAAACAAATACAGTCAACTGATCTGTGACAAAGGTGCAACAGCAATTCAATAGACAAAGACAGTCTTTTCAACAAATGGTGCTGAAACAACTGGACATCCACATGCAAAAGTATGAACCTGGATACAAACCTTGTACTTTTCACAAAAATTAGCTCAAACTGGATTACAGACCTGGATGTAAAACACAAAACTATAACATTCTTAGGAGATAATATAAGAGAAAATCTAGGTGACCTTAGGTTTGACAAAGACTTTCCCACCAAAAGCACAAACCATGGAAGAAAAAATTGACAAAGTTGACTTCATTAAAATTGAAAGCTTCTGGGGCACCTGGGTGGCTCACTCAGTTGAGTGTCTGCCTTCTGCTCAGGTCATGATCCCAGAGTCCTGGGATCGAGCCCCGCACTGGGCTCCTTGCTCAGAGGGGAGTCTGCTTCTCCCTCTTCCTCTCCTCTGCTCCCCCGCCCCACACCACTTGTGCTCTCTCAAATAAATAAAAAATTAAAAAAAAAAACAAAAAAAGTAAAGGCTTCTGCTCGGTGAAAGAGACTATGAAAAGAGAATGAAAAGCCAAGCCACAGACCAGAAGAAAAATCTTTGCAAAACACTTACCTAATAAATAGGACTAGTATCTAAAATATACAAAGAACTCTTAAAACTCGACAATAACAAACCACCTGATTTGAAACTGGCAAAATGTTTGAACAGACACCTCACCAAAGAAGATACACAGATGGTAAATAAGCGTATGAAAAGATGCTCAACATCATTTCTCATTAGGGAACTGCAAAATAAAATGAGAAACTACTACACACTTATTAGAATAGCTAAAATACAAAACACTGATCAAACCAAATGGTGAAAAGGATGCAAAACAACAGGAACTCTCATTCCTTGCTGGTGGGAATGCAATGGTACAGCGGCTTTGGAAGACAGTTTGGCAGTTTCTTTGCAAAACTAAACATACTTTTAACCATATGATCCAGAAATCATGTTCCTTGGTATTTACTCAAATCAGCTGAAAGCATATGTCACACAAAAACCTACACACAGATGTTTATAGCAGCTTTATTCATAACTGCCAAAACTTGGAAGCAACCGAGATGTCCTTTAATAGGAGAATAGATAAATAAACTGTGGTACAACCATACAATGGAATATTATTCAGCTCTAAAAAGAAACAAGCTATCAAGCCATGAAAACACATGGAGGAAATTTAAGTAAAAGAAGCAAAAAGTTATATATGGTGTGATTCTAACTATGTCATTATGGAAAAGCCAAAAACTATGGACAAAGTAAAAAGATCAGTGGTTGCCAGCGGTTTGTGGGGGAGAGAGGGAGCTATATAGTTGTAGTACCAAAGAGATGTTTGGGGGCAGTGAAACTATTTTGTAGGATACCATGATGGCAGAAACATGTCATCATACATTTGTCAAAGTCCATAGAACTTAACAACATTAAGTATGAAACTTAATGTTAACTATGGACTTTGGGTGATAATGGTGTGCTGGTGTTGGTTCATGGATTGTATATAACAAATGTACCATTTTGGAGAAGAATGATGATGGGGGGCAGTCAATGGGTATGTGTGTGGGAGGAGGTATACGGGAACTCTGTGCTTTCCACTCAATTTTTCTGTAGACCTCAGACTGCTCTTTAAAAAAAAAATTTTTTTTAAATTAAAAACAAAAACAGAGAGAAAGACATAAAGAGCCCCAGACTCTCACTCATGTTCTAGGAGACAGTGGAAACAGCAGCTGTCTATAAGGATACTGGCAGTCACAGCAGTTCACTCTCTATCATATGACCACAGAGTTTTTCCTTGGTGCCTCAAAGCAAGACTAAATAAGGATGATTCTAGCAAAAGACAAAACAAGGGGGAAAAGAAACTTAAATCCAGTGATCCTGGCCAACCATCAGAGAACAACAGCAAAACCAAGCTGCCAAGTCTCATTCTCTCAATCGGGTCTTCAACTTGTAGGCTGGAAGCCTTGGGAATGTGTCTAGGGATGAAATCTTAATAATCATGACACAATCACGTGGTAGGTGAGCTCTACCAAACCTGATAGCCTGCATGCCTCTCTCTGCCTCTGCTTCTCTGACTCTGTTCTGTTGCTTGGAAAGGAGAATTAGAAACCTTTTCTCAAAAACAGCTTTTAGCCTCTCTCCAAGATCTGTTCTAAGAGCAGGAAAGTGAAAAGTATGATTCAACAGTACAGTTAAAATACGGAACAATGGGAATCATTAGCAAATGTATCAGAGAAGCTAATTCGGGAGGGTAAAAAAGGGCAAGTTACAAAGAAGGAAACGATTAAATTATATTTCAGTCCTATAAAATTGTTCCATTTGAGGCTGCCTAATTCAGAACGGCCATCTCTGACTGTGCTGCTCCTGGGAAGACAGAATGAAGAATGGGGCTGGGGCCCAGACTCATCAGCCTGGAAACACAATTACTATCCTTCTGCTTAGTTGTGATATGAAGTCAAGAACCAGCTTGCTAATTGTCAGTAGAATAGAGACCAGAAACTCCAGGGCAGGTCCAACTGAACAATTTATCAACTTTTCAAAATTCTTTTTAGAAAGCCAGTCGCAAAAAAACACATATTGTATGATTCCATTTACATGAAATGTCTAGAATAGGCAAAGCTATAAAGACAAAAAGTAGATTAGCGGTTGCCTAGGGCTGGAGGAGGCAGGGGAAGGGAAGGGGGAAGGGAGAAGTGACTGCTAATGGTATGGGAATGTGATAAAAATGTTCTGAAATCTACAGATAGTGGCAATGGTCGCAGAACTCTGTGAATATATTAAAAACCACTGAACTTTAAATAGGTGAACAATATGGTATGTGAGTTATATCTTGATAGGGCTATTGCTAAAAAATACTACTCAATATAAATTTTAGTCAATTTGGGAAGCAAAATATGGCATCCCATTTCCAGTATCCTTTTGCATTTAATAATTTCAAGTACTGGTGAGTATCTTTTGTTTACTGGCTCACTGTATTTTTTTTAGTGTGTACTGTGCCTACCCACATCTTACGTGCATTTTTATGTTTGGTTAAGTTTTTTCTTGCAGACTGTCTAAGCTCTTTGTAAATTAATAAATTGGTTTCTGTCTATGAAAAATAATTATTCTTAGAGCAATACAACATGGGATTATTTGGACATAAAAAGCATTCTTCCTCTCTAAGTATATACTGAATGGCATCCTAGGAAGAACACTTATTCTTCTTTCCAGAAAGCTTCATTCAAATGCAGTCTTTAAATCTGCTTTAAGAAGGAAATATAACTAAACACTTTGTCATACTCACTTTGTCATCTTATCACCATTTAAAAAATCTCATCTAAGACTATAGTCAATTATTCTATAGCCTGGGGACCTGGAAAGAGGCCCTGGTGGCAGATAACAAGACTTCCGCCAAGAGTAGAAGTCTCTCTTATTCCCATTTACAGTTTTGACACTGAAGAAAATGACCAAACTATATATAGTTTGTTTAAAAATAAAAGCTTTATGAGATGTAATCCACGTACCATACAATTCACCTACTTAAAGTATACAATGCAAGGGGTTTTAGTATATTAACACCAGTGTGCAACCATTATCAAAACCAATCTTTTACAATGACCATCACTACTATCTGATTTCAGGACATTTTTATCCTCCTCCTCCTTCTCCCCCCGCCCCCCCAGTACCTCACCCATTAGCAGTCACTCTGGCCCACTCTCTCCCTCCTAGCCCGAGGCAACCACTAATCTATTTTCTGTCTCTATAGTTTTGCTTTCCCTGGACATTTCATCTAAATAGAAACATACGACAGGTGACTATGGCTGGCTTCTTTCATTTAGCACCATGTTTACAAAGTTCATCCATGTTATAGCATGTATCAGTACTTCATCCTTTTTTATGGCCAAAGAATGTTCTGCTGTATAATAGTTTTTATTTATAGAAAACACACTCCATGGAACCTAGCAATCATAAAACTGTCTGAGGGAAACAGAACTATTTCCTGTGGAAGGAAAAAGTGTTTTTTGTTTTTTTTTTAAGATTTTATTTATTTGAGAGAGGGAGGGAGGGAGAGAGAGAGGGAAAGAGAGAACCAGCGGAGGGAGAGGGAGAGGGAGAGGCAGAGGGAGAAACAGGCTCCCTGATGAGCAGGGAGCTGGACAGGGGCTTGATTCCAGGACCCGGGGATCATGACCTGAGCTGAAGACAAACGTTTAACCAACTGAGCCACCCAGGCGCCCCCAGAAGTAGGTTTTTAAAGAGGTTTTCAGGTTTTCAATTCTGAGTATATTACCTATAGCTGAAACCAAGTCTTCACTTTTTCCTGAGGCTAAAATAAAAAAAAAAAAGAGTATTAGGGGACATCATTTTCTATAAAAACAAAAATGAACAGGTATCATGTAGATGTCTATAACTCTGATATAGGAAATGTTCTGAGTAAGGTATGTGGTCTATCAGATTTAAGCTGTTTAATAACTGCTCTAATTGGTCACTTAAACTGATCAAGATAAATCACTACACAATATAAATTTGAAATGTATTTAACATAAGCCAAAGAGTAAACATTTTATAGACAAAGATATCAATGACTACACATGGTCTTAGCAGGAACTGGGCCCCTAAATCAACAAAATTTTATTGTCCAATAAACTCCTAAAGGCTCTAAAAGCTCCTACTCTTTAAAAACAAGGGTAGCATTAGTCCACAGACAAATCACGAACTTTGGAGGCAGATCCAAGAAAGATAAGGCAATGCCTTATTGTTGAGGTCAAAGGCATTAGATGAAGCCAACAAAACAACAAATCATAGTCTGAGAACTCAACAAAGAAATCAGCAAGGCCTGGAATACAGAACGTGTGCAAGGAAGGGAAAAGAAATAGCTATGAACTATTTCTACATATCATCGCAGCTTCATCAAAAATTTTCTCAAAATAACAATTCAAACCAGGATTATGTGACCACAGCAGAGTACGTTTTATAACACCTGAAGAGAGGAAGAGATATTAATCTTACATTCATTAGGGCCAGAGCAATGGATAGAGCCTTCCTATCCAGAGCAAGAGGTACAAAGAAACTGGTATTAATTTCTTAAAAAACTGTGACAAAAAGCACCTAACATAAATTTACCATCTTAACTATTTTTAAGTGGTTCAGTAGTGTTTAGTAGTTTAACCAGTTCAGCAATTTTAAGTATATTCACACTGTTGTGAAACAAATCTCCAAAACTTTTCATCTTGCAAATATGAAACTCTATACCCATTAAACAACTCCCCTTCCTGCCCCCCACCCACCCCGTCCCGGCCCCTGTAACCAAAATTCTCCTTTGTTTCTATGAATTCGACTACTTTAGAAACCCGTGTGAGTGGAAGCATGCAGTAACGGTGTGTGTTTTAGCATGCGCTTTAAAGTAGAGATGCATAACTAGATAGCATGCACCCGAAGTCATTCACAGACAAGGTGGTGAAATCCGGGCATACTCAAATCTACAGGAAGCAGTTAGTTCTGATGGGAGCAGATAACCTCTAGGCTGGACATGGCCATTTTCCCTTAAAAAGCCACTCGGAGGGGTCAAACAGATCACAGGGCTCATGCCGCTACAACTAGTGTTGTTCAGAAAAGCCCAAAGGTGGAAGAGTTGCCGTAAGGATACTTTGCTTTCTGATCCAGGGATCACCAATGATTCAATCACATTGCCTTGAATGTACCAATGTCATCTGGAGTTCAGCACTGTATTCCACCCTAAAGCAAAGAGAGTAAGTTGCTCTTCACCAGGTCCTCACACTCCTTCCTCCCATCGTATCAAAACCCAGGATTAATCTTGACTGTTGGCTGGGTGACTGGTACCTCCTAGCTCTCTGAAATCAAGCTAAGATGCTCCTGTGTGGGTAGATGAAGAGGCTGAGGCCCATTTTCATCACCATTCTGCAGACCTGCCCTTCTTTTATATATATATATATCTCCTAATGAAGCAATTATCTAACACTTACACTAATGATGTAATTGGGACAAGTAATTATGAAAGCAGAACATCCATTTTCAAAGAAATGAATATCATTACCTTTCTTCCACCCACAAACATTATTTAAGACAAAAACAAATAAGCTCACAAGAACACATGCTACTAAAAGATTATCAGGAACAACATTCCAAAACCCACAAAGTTTAGGAGAAATGCAGAAAAAACCCCAACAACCCCCAAACAAAAACAAAAGTTAAAAACCCAGCATTCACTCCCACCAGGCAGGATTTCCTCAAAGCCTCTACCTCTGACGGAAGACATACAGGGGGATAAGAGCAGTAAGAATTACTCTGCCTCCACTTCCACAACGCCCACAACCTGGCACTGACTACAGGACCCCGCCACCTCTGCTGCTGGGAGGACACTGGCTTAGGCAGGTCCCTGAGAGAAGCCTGGAAAGAAGTCGGGGAGGCTGTCATCCTCTCACTGATGCACAATGGAGCTGCTCAAGGGGTTGCTCAGCAGCAAGAGGATGGGCAGAGAGAGGGGGGAGGGTGGGAGAAGGACTGAGGGAGAAAGAGGTGAGAGAGAAAGATGAACAGAGCATATGACTGACTCAAACACTGAATGGCTCTCATCAATCACTTGTCTTAAATTGCTGAGACTCCTGCAGCTTTTATTGTCTGGTGGAAGCACAAGTGAGTAGAATTGGACCAGAGGGTCCTGGGCTTGTCAGCAGCAGGAGGGAAACGACCTTTAATGCTGCAAAGAGGATGCAGATTTCAAAAGCCTAAAATCTGCAATGAAGGGAAATGGAAATGTGCTGAACGTGGGTTTGACTGGCAGCTTTCCTCATCTGTCGATCACAGGGTAATAAACACTGGGAGATGGCAGAAATGAAGATAAATGCTTTCAGCAGCGCCATTCCCCACCCTCCCCTCCTCTTCCGCCCCCACTCAGCACATGACAAGAGTTAAAGCAAGAAAATAAATCAGCTTCTTAACCAACTCTTTTGTTAAAACTTTCCTTACAGGCCACCTACACGTGAATTATTGCTCTATGAGCCTACATTCTCATTAGGGAGCCCAGTTTGTAAAGGGTGAAAAGCTCCTGTCAAATCACACCTGTACATTTCAGGGTACAGTATTACCCAGCTGAGTCAGTCTGGGCCAAAGTGTAAGAGGCCAGGGCTGCTCCCTGAGGGGAAGGCAACCCCCCCCTCCCCGCCCCGGGGTAAAGTTCTCTAATCCAAAGTCTGGCTCACTCAGTTTAGAGGAGACTTAGGAGCACCAAGGGCAGCATGCTGCCACTTCACCGCAACCACTGCCACATTACTACTGAGCCAGGGACAGAAAGGCTAAGCTCCAAGGGCTAACAAAAAATCCCCTGGGGCTTGGCAGTCAAAGGTAAAATCAATGAGAAAGTGGACTACAGAGTAGAACACTCAGCCCTGAGCATCAGCTTCACATTCACTTTGGAGTGAGAGAAACCTTTAAAAGGTGGACGATCTTACAGGTTTCCCACAAGTAGGTCCAAAAGAAGTATCGTGTATTTTGGGACTTGTGACACTGAAATAAAGCACCCAGCAGACCTGGTTTTTGTAACAAGACTTGGGTTTTTAGAGTAAGATGAAAAGGTCAGCAATTCCTAATGCTTGTGGCAGTTACTTGTAAGAAGATGGTTGGAATTCTGTAAAAAACTACATCCTGATTCTGCTAAAAGTGGGCCTGGCAAAAATCTTAGCAACTAGATCATTTAAGACATTTGAAAAGACACTCTGCTCTACTGGCCCAGCCAGGCTATTTCCCTCTAGATCCTGAAATCCTGGAAAAAGATTTCAGACCTTTATTTTAAAGAACAGGCACCAACTAGTAGAAAGTCTGGAGCAAAAATATGTGGGAGAAAGTGTGGTGACTGGGTCTGTTTCAAACCACAAACTGCTCAGAAACTTGAGTAGTCCACACAGTCATGCATATGCTGTGGGATCCTAGGAGATCAACACTTGTCACATGAAGATAGCGAATTCGAAATAGTTTCTAATTAAAATCTGCTGTTCAGGGGCGCCTGGGTGGCTCAGTCGTTAAGTGTCTGCCTTCGGCTCAGGGCGTGATCCCGGCGTTATGGGATCGAGCCCCACATCGGGCTCCTCCACTATGAGCCTGCTTCTTCCTCTCCCACTCCCCCTGCTTGTGTTCCCTTTCTCGCTGGCTGTCTCTCTCTCTCTGTCAAATAAATAAATAAAAATCTTTTAAAAAAAAATCCACTGTTCAGACATTAATACCAGGCACAAAGTGGAAAAGCAGTATTAACGAGCCCCATATTGAGACACAGCTAAAAGGATGTACCTGGAAGCTAAACAATAATCCAAATTAGCCTTTCCAGTCTGTAAACCTCAATAAAATCTTATCTCCTCCTGAAACCTTTTCTGAATTAGAGAGAAATCTCTGCCCACACAATATTAGCCATTTGCATAACACAAAACATTTGTCACCTTTTAGGTTACCTAAGTACATAAAGTTTGCTCTGAGTTCAAGTGTTTATAACTCTGTATACTTAGCCATCAATTTTTAGTTGGTACTGCATGCTTTTTCCTTTTTTTTTTTTAAGGAATGGTGCAGAGGGAGAGAGAAAATCTTAAGCAGGCTGCATGCCCAGCACAGAGCCCGACACTGCAGAGCTGGATCTCATGACCCTGAGATCATGACCTGAGCTGAAACCAAGAGTCAGATGCTTAACTGACTGAGACACCCGGACAACCCTCCTTCATTTTTAAGATGACAGAAGGGATCAACTTTTTACTCTCATTTTAAATACTGTACAGTCATGGGACTTAGGATATCGTCATATCATACAGCAAACACGAAATACACAAGGGTGAGGAACATTGATGGGAACTGCAAGGAATGTCATTGCCAGACTTATAAACTGTTCCTTCTACAAGTGAGAAAACATGTCCTAGTCAGTTTTTACTGCTTATATCTATTATGGGGACAGGCTGAATTATGAAGAACCAAATCATTTGGGAAGGGAATTTCCATTCCAATGTATACACCCAAGAATGGGACTAAGGAACTACAGTTTGTAAAAAGAGCTTGTCTTTAATTGTAAATAAACCTAAACATCCATCAAGAAGAGAACAGTTAGGGGCACCTGGGTGGCTCAGTCAGTTAAGCGTCTGCCTTCGGCTCAGGTCAAGATCCTGGGGTCCTGGGACTCCCTCCTCAGCAGGGAGTCTGCTTCTTCTCCCTCTCCCCTTTCCCCCTGCTTGTGCTCACACTCTCTCTCAAATAAATATAATCTTAAAAAAAAAAAAAAAAGAACAGTGAGACTATAGTCAATCACACTATGGAACACCACACAGCCATTAAAAAAAAGTCTGCAAGTACTGACAGGGAAAGATGTCCTTATCTATCATTCTGTAGGATCTCATCTCTATTAAAAAACAAAATGGAGAAAACCACATAGATGAGTAAATACACACACGTATTTGCTTGTCCATAGAAAAAATTTTGAAAGATACATTCCAAACCAACCAGGAATAAGATGAAGAGATGTTTAAACTTTTTACAGTATATTATAGCATATTTTGGTAGTATCTGAATTATTTACAATGAACATGTTATTATTTTACGGGTTTTAAAAGGGCAGGAAGGGTAATAAGTTACCTTTATAATTATCTATTAAAAAGTTATACATTTTGCTATTTAATATCCCCAAATTTAACACATACATTTATCTGTTCCATGAAGCTAACTAGTTGAAGGACTGAGAAAAATTCCTTGGTCCTGGGTTTGCAATAAGGTTCACAAATCATGAGTTTCCCATTTTCACTGAGTGCCTGTCAGAATGGTGCCCTGAGATGCTCTTCATACATCGAAGAAGTTAGGTCTTTTTCAGCAAAATAACCTGTGCTATGTGACTAAAAAGAAGCCAGCACAATTCCATCTCTGGATAAATACCTTAGAGATAATGCCACACATATACACAAGGAGATATGTTAAAAAAAAAAAAAGTCTGAGGCATGCTATAAAAGTAAAAATCTAGAAAACTTAATGCTCATCAGTAAAGGAATAGATAAGGAAATGCATACAAATAAATATAAAATACTATGTAACAATTAAAAGGAACAAATCAAATTAATCAAACTGTCAATGTGGATTGATAAAAACATTAATACTGAATTTCAAAAGTTATAAAATGACACATGTGGTATGATACCATTTATATAAATACAACTCTTAAAACACAAAACAGGGGTGCCTGGGTGGCTCAGTTGGTTAAGAGTCTAACTCTTGTTTTCGGCTCAGGTCACGATCTCATGGTCCTCGGATCGAGCCACACATTGGGCTCCTAGCTCGGCAGAGTCTGCTTGGGGTTCTCTCCCTTTCCCTCTCCCCCTGCTCGTACTCTCTTTCTCTCTCTAAATAAATAAATTAAAAAAAATAACTTTTTTAAAAACCACAAAAAACAATGATATTTTACTAATATATTAAGTTATAGGGGCACCTGGGTGGCATAGTCAGTTAAGCATCTGACTCTTGGTTTCGGTCCAGGTCATGATCTCAGGGTTGTGAGATCAAGCCTGAAGCTGGGCTCCGTGTATGCAAAGTGCAGAGTCTGCTTGAGACTCCCCCTCTCCCACTGCCTCTCCCACCCCTGCGTGGGAGCCCTCTCTCTCAAATAAATAAAATAAGTCTTAAAAAAAAGTTATAAAAGACAGACTGCAATTATTTTAACCAAATTCATGATAGGAGTTGACTCTATATAGAGCAGGAAATATAATTAAGGAAGTCAAAGGAACTTCAACTTTATCTGCAATGATTTAATTTTTAAAAATTGAGGCAAACAGGGCAAACTGGTTAACAACTCTTAAATCTCAGCTGTGGGTGGATAAATGCTTGCTATATACATACATGCCTGTATATATGTATTATGCATTTCTGGAGTGTTAAAGTGTCTCACTGTTGAAAGGAGGGAGAAAGGGGAGAGAAGGGAGGAAGTAAACAAGCAAGAAACAAGCAACTAGGGACACAAAAGAAAGACCTTTAAATGCTTTCCCACAATCTTAATCCTTGCCCAACAAGGTACGGGCTAGGCAGTAATTGGCTGAAATGAAATAGTTTGGGATATGGAGCCCCACAAAATTCCAAAGGTGGGCAGAGATGGCCACATTTCATTTACTTGGAATTCCTCACATAAAAGATTTTGCTCACAGAAACATGTCCTGAGACTTGATGAATCAGGTCTCTACCACGCAAAGCCTACTACACTGGTGAAACAATCCAGTAGGCAGCTATGAATGGCAGATGGTCACACAAACTTTGTACCTCACCAAAGCAGAGGCTCTAAGGCCACGGGCTTCCTGGGTACACACTAGGAGCAGTCTGTCTGCATCAATGAAATGTACAAACAGATGCCCAGCCCCAAGCTTTTCTCTTAGAAACCATCTCGATGCCTTCTAATATTTTACCTTGAAAGGTTTACTTTTTTTTTTTAAAGATTTTATTTATTTATTTGACAGAGATAGAGACAGCCAGTGAGAGAGGGAACACAAGCAGGGGGAGTGGGAGAGGAAGAAGCAGGCTCACAGCGGAGGAGCCTGATGTGGGGCTCGATCCCATAACACCGGGATCACGCCCTGAGCCGAAGGCAGACGCTTAACGACTGCACCACCCAGGTGCCCCAGAAAGGTTTACTTTTAATGCCAGGTTAGATAAATTTCTGAAAGGGGCCCGTGGCAAAATTTTAGTTTTAAAAAAGAGATATTTCACAAGGGAAAGCAGAAGGAAATTAAGATATGTTTTAGTCTTGTCTTTTCTGCCAGAACTGCTTATACGCATTGCTCAGAAAACACTGGACCTGCCCTAACACTTCAGGGATGCCTGCAAGCCAGTGAGCACGGTGGCACACACACCTTTTTAAGACTCTGTTGCTGGTCATCATAAAGAAAGCATAATAAGATGCTGACTTCCCTGTAAGGCCCTTGGGGTATGAGTAACGTGAAATAATGTTGGCAGTTAACACTAAGCCATGGGCTCTGTCCCTTACAAAATAATCTAGCTTCCCTTCTACTATTCTTGCTCTGATCCATCTTTCAATGCCAGATTATTCTTAAAAGCAGAGTTTTGACTGTGTTGCTCACCTGTTCAAAAGCTTTAATGGCTCCTCGTTGCCTAAATCGAGCAAGATTCCTTGGTTTGCTATTGAAGGCCCTCAGCAATCTGTCTGTCACCTACCTTTCTGTGCTTATCTCCCATTGCTTGTTATTCATATCATTTTGGAAATATGTTTTAAATATATCCCCACTTTTATACTTTTGCTCACACTGTTCCTACCATGTAGATTCCTTTCTCTCTCCTCTAATAAATGCTTACTAAAATCCCCTGATCCCCTAGCCTTATTCAAGGACTCTCTTAATCCTTTTTTCTGGGATGCCTTTTCTGATCTCACTAACCTGATATGATTGTCTCTTTGGAAGCCCTAAGCATTTTGCTTAATTTCTCTTATTCTGACATATTCCTTCTGCTCACAGCCTGCCCTCCTGTCCAGGCTGGACTCTCTGTCATTATTCACTGCATTTGAGGATAGGTATAAAATTCAGTCCACCAAGGGCGCCTGGGTGGCACAGCAGTTAAGCGTCTGCCTTCAGCTCAGGGCGTGATCCCGGCGTTATGGGATTGAGCCCCACATCATGCTCCTCCGCTATGAGCCTGCTTCTTCCTCTCCCACTCCCCCTGCTTGTGTTCTCTCTCTCGCTGGCTGTCTCTATCTCCGTCGAATAAATAAATAAAATCTCAAAAAAAAAAAATCAGTCTACCAGAGGTTCAACTCGAAATCTACACACCAACCACACTTGTTCTGTACCCACTCAAAACTTTCCCAAACCTGAATCCCCACAGTACACTGAAAATGGATTCTTTTGAGGGGAAGGACACAAACAATTTTCTCATCTTCAGATGAACTATCTTGATGCGCTGCCACAGAAGGTATACAGTAACTCCATTATTAAATACAGACACAAATGGGTACTTGAACATGTGTGACTCTCACCACTAGGTTGTTGGTCCCTTAACAGTAAGGACTATCTTAAATCCCTCTGAGAGATTTAAGCACCTCTCAGTCCTTGTACCCTACGGAGCACCTTGTACAAAGCACATAGTTGCAACTCAATTCGTTGACTTGGAGCCAAAGTACCTTTGCCTTTGAGAAATATCGACTCAACCAGCACAAGGACACTTCCCAAATTCCTAAAACCCCTTTTGTTCGATTGCTAAAACTCTAGGAAAGCACCCAACCTCTGGAAACCTACAGAGTATAGTAGTCAGGGCACTAAGAAATTGATGGTTATATGCAGAGGACACACTCCAAGAATTTATTTCCTTCATAATTGCAGCCAAAACAAAGCAGGGGTGGGCAAACTTTTTACTGCAAATTGGTATAACGTTAAAAAGTTTCTGCCTCTGGCCTCTGGAAGATCCAAGCTGGGAGCAGGCCATCCCCTTTGTCTGACTCTGCAAGGCTCTTGCCTTAAGGCCAACAGGATTAGTACAGCCATTTCATGCTCTGAAAAGTCAGAAAAGGCAAGATGGGGAGCTTTTCACTCGAGGAAATGCCTAGTAGTCAGAGATGGTTCTGTTTTTGTTCAAAAGATAAGCAGGGATGCTGAGGTTAAAAAGCAAAATTTCCAACAATGCTTAATGAAAGGTTTGGAGACAATGTACAGAATTAGGCAATGAGATAGATTCCGAGAAGAGAGGAGCAGGTGCCAGAGCAAAAATGCAGCAGAGAATCAGCACTAGATGTTTTCATGCATTCAAAAATTTCCATGTATTTAAAATGTCATCAGGACGCCCTGTGAGCAAAGACTTGATGCAGCAATTAGGGATGCAGGCTTATCCCTCTTGGCATAAAATACCCACAAATAAAGCTCCTGGTATAAAAGTCAAAAGAAAGCAGAAAGAAAAGCTTTACCATAAAAAATTGAGCAGTTGCTACATTCTCTAGGTTTAACAGATAATTAACTACAGACCTTCTTATGAAGAGGAAAACTCAACTCAAATACGGTATTCAAAGGCATGGAGCCTGCAGAGCCCGAGGCTGAGTTTAAACCTGGGATCTACAGATGGGGCTTCAGGAGGTCAAAAGACCACTGAAACAGCAAATAAAATTGTGTCTGTACAATATTATGTTAATCGTGTCTTCTGTTTTCTATATTTTATAGTGCTTTGACATCTTGGTTGCCTTGTCTACTGAGGGACTGCCCCTCCCTGGGCCAGCTAATTCCTGGAGACAGCAGCAAACAACTTGCCTGCATGCATGCAAACCAACCGAGCCCATTCTGAGAACCCCTTTCCATACTGACAACCACTTTCTTTATCAAACTCTCACACAACAAACCAGTATTTCCTCTGCCCTAAACTACCCCAGGCCCAGGTATGGACAACCAGGGACCACCTCACAGCCCAGAGTCTGACAAACTTATTCAGGCTACCTAATCCTAAACTTACTCAGCACATCTGCTCTGCCTCACCCATTCCTCCTGAAAACCCCAAGAAAGGCTCTGGCTCACACTTTCTCCTCACCTCCCTCTGCCTCCTGACTGACCACCATACTTCCCCCACACCTGCACAGTATGGTGTGTCCCTTTACTCTGGGAATTTAAAGTAACAAACTATCTTGGCCTTACCATACCTGAATAAAACCAAAATCCTGGGTACACTTTAATACAGCTACCTGTGCACCTTTTAGTCTGAGAGGAGAGTCCAAGCTTTTAAACATACATTCTCACAGAGCTCATTGTCCTCTATAAGATTAAGAACTAGTGACTTAAATGTTTCAGGTCACACTGGAGCGCTAGTTCATTGGAAGAGGACATATCACTGATGAAGCCTTTCTAGGGCACATGTAAAGCCAGGTGGTTGTTCTTTGAGTGCCAAGAGAAAATGGAAATTGCAGAGGGCTTTGTTTATTTTGTTTTTCTTGGCTCTTTGCAGTGCAGGGGATCATAAGGCAAGGGCGTATAAAGAGAGAAGATTCATAAATCCCTGAAGTGGTGATGGTGGTGATAAATGATCATTTCTCTCAAATAATACAAAACTTATGAAAGGCTTAAATATCCACAGGGTTTGGGAGATGAGGGATTGTCTATGTTATGTTCTATAAAACGACTAGCACACTGTGCCAATCAACGACAGTATCACTGGCAAAGAGATAACGCCTTGGCCTTCAACCTCACTAAGGCTGACAAAGATAGAGAGATTTTTTTAGACCAAAGTACAGAGTCTTGAGACATGCCCAGAATAAAGAGCAGTGATCTCAAAACAGAAAGCTTTTTGATGGCTAAGTGAGGACTGAATATTAAACAGGTATCTATCAAACATAGCACTGTGGAAGATGTATATAAAATGGTAATAAGATGTCCTTCTTCCTTGCTTGGAGCCTATAATACATTTGGAGAGATAAGACTTACATCAAAAACATTACAAACAAGAAAAAGACAACGTGTCTAATGAGTAGTACAGACAACTAGAGCTAGAGCTGCTTAGGAGGGGTCACTGGGCTTGAGGAGGGGAGATCTGGAAAACTCAGGGTGGAAACAGGAGCTGGGCTTAAAGGAAGGAATGACAGGATTTGGAAATTAGGAGAGGAGAAGGGTTCAGGGTAGAAAGAGGCCACTGCTCAAGGCAATTCAGGGTTCAAGGGCTATTACCAGTTCCGTGGAAGCAAAGGCTCATATAAAGAAGAATATAAAAGTCAGGCTGAAAAAAGACAAGGAATTTGTCGTCAGTGCAGCAGGAAAGAGAAATCCTCTGAAATTTTTGAGTAAGGGAATTATAAAGTGGATAGCTTTTAAATTTTAATTTTTATCAAAGCACTACATACACATAATTTAAACAGTTAAAGAATAATACAAGACTAATAAAGTCAAATAGCAGCCTCTTGCCCCATCCTCTCCCCTGATTTCTGCTCTCCAGAAGCAATTACTTTTCAAATCTTTCAGCTGTTTTTCTTCTGATAATTAACTGTCATATTTCTACTGTCACTAAATTTTCCATTTCGGCTATTATCTACCGGCTTCCTATGATGGGAGATGATTTCTCCCACCCTCTTTCCTCCCCCATCCTTCCAAAATAGCTATAACACATTTTTAGGTTAAATAATGTTAATTATTTACAGTACTAGGACTATATAAATATTCACAACATACAGGAATAGTATAGTAAACTTGTATTTCCTTTCACATACAGTTTTGTTTCTTCTGCAGGAGAAAGACTCTTGTCACTCACTACTCATCTCCCTCCCTTTCCCTTTCTCTTTCTACAATGAGCATGTATTTTTGTCTAATTCCTTCACTGTCATTTTAGAGGGAATTTAGGAGAGGGTAGAGATAAAAACAGGTGTTCATTCCTTCACGTTTACCAGCAGTCTGGTCACATTTTATGAAGAGTACTCTGGCAAGTATTTCAGAGGTGGGACAACAATAAGCAGAGCAACACCAGTTAACAGAACCAGGGTTAGAACAGTGAGACAAGAAAGGAAGGAACAATGAGAGATTCCATCAGGGATGAACCATCTCAACACAGCAGGAGAACAGAATATGGCAGAGCTGGTAAGAAGTAAGAATCCAGGGGCGCCTGGGTGGCTCAGCTGGTTAAGTGTCTGCCTCCGGCTCAGGTCAGGATCCCAGTGTCCTGGGACTGAGCCCGCACAGGGCTCCCTGCTCAGCAGAGAGCCTGCTTCTCCCTCTCCCTCTGCCCTCCCCAGCTCCTGTGCGCTCTCGTGCCGCACCTGCACACACTCTATCTCCAATAAATAAATAACATCTTTTTAAAAATCTGTAAAAACTCACAGGCCTAGCACCTGGGGTCAGGAAGAATGTTGGCGGCATTAGCAAAAGCAGGGAGGGGAAGAACGTTATAAAAAAGAAAGTTTGGTTTTTGACACATTAAATAGAGGATGGCTGTGGACCATCCAAAGTGAAAAGAATTTAATAAAATGTCAGTTATTGGAGTGCCTGGGTGGCTCAGTCAGTTAAGCATCTGCCTTCAGCTCAGATCATGATCTCAGGGTCCTGGAATCGAGCCCCGTGTTGGACTCCCTGCTCAGTGGGGAGTCTGCTTCTCCCTCTACCTCTGCTGCTCCCCACCCCTGACCTCCCTCCACCCCCACTCATGCTCTCTTAAATAAATAAGTAAATAAAATCTTAAAAAAAAAAAAAAAAAGAACATATATCACAGTGATCAGTTATACCAGAATGCAAGGTATGGATATTAGATGACTGTAACTTTAAAAAAGTGTTGCTATATGTTGCTCTGTCTTACTCTTAGATTTTACTGTCAAGAAAACTTATCTTCACATTGTACTTAGGGTGTACAGTATATTTACAATATTTTTCCTGCCTTCTCATATTTGTGTACATATTTTCTCTCTCCTGCTAGGTTATTAGCTCCCTCAAGTCAGGAACCTTGTTGGGGCTTGGGTTTTTTTTTTCATATTTCGAGTCCCCAGTGCTTCTGTCACAGCCTATTTCGCTGCAATGCAAGGGTTAGATTCCTAAAGACATTCAAAGTAATAAGAAAAATCCTGTTATAAAAACAATGTTTTTTTGTGGAGAGGAAGGGTTAGGCGCTAGAGAATTTAACATACACCCAAACCTATTACCTGGGGCACTTTAAATTAAAACATATTACAACTATATGTATAGAAGTACAAGCCTAAACCAACTAAATCTAACATTTGATTACATCTTCCTTTTCCTTACGAGTGATGCATGGGCCTTCTTGGTCTGTATAACTACCAGCACACACTGCTTCCTGCGCGGTCTTCTCACCTTTGCCACGCATTGCTCTTACAGTTCACAGACCACTCCCGGAAGGCAGCACTGGTTTTCAGCCAACTGCCTTCATTCAACAAATGTCTGAGGGCCTCCTAGGTACTTCTCACCGTCCTGTGCCCTGCGGGTAGGGCATTCATGTTTTTCCTAAGTGAACCGCATGTTTAGGGTTTGGGATCAAATTGTGGTTCCCTAATTGATGAAATTTAGGTTGTAAAAATTTGCATTTTGTTTAAGTTCTTATACGTTGGTATCATTCAATGCATATAATTAAATTAAGAGCTCACAAAACCCTTTCTTTCTTCTGTACTAAGGTGATTTTAGAGCTGCTTCAAATTCTTGGGACAGATATTTGAAGAACATATAGTTACGCTGAGTGAAGCAGTGTTTTAAAATTTCCTCCTTACTTTGGTTCTACTGATTTGCTCTCAACTTCATCTATAAGAATATGGATGTCTCTTACCTTTTTTGTTCTGTCACAGTAACGTAGCTCCTAAAACAGAGACCTCCTCCTAGGCCCTATTCATTCTTTTTGAACTCGTCTCTTTCTTTTTTTTTTTTTTTTAAAGATTTTATTTATTTATTTGACAGAGATAGAAACAGCCAGTGAGAGAGGGAACACAAGCAGGGGGAGCGGGAGAGGAAGAAGCAGGCTCACAGCGGAAGAGCCTGATGTGGGGCTCGATCCCATAACGCCGGATTCACGCCCTGAGCCGAAGGCAGGCGCTTAACCGCTGTGCCACGCAGGCGCCCCTCGTCTCTTTCTTATTAACTGAGATACAACGCACGTGTAGAATTCACCCTTTCAAGGCATACACTTCAGTTACTCACAGAGTTGAGCAACCATCATCACTGTGTAATTCCAGAATATTTTCATCAGACCAAACAGAAACCTCATACCCATGAGCAGTCACTTCTTATTCCTCAGTTCCTACCCAGTCCCTGGCAGCTACTTTCTGTGTCTTTGGATTTGCCTCTCCTGGGCATTTCCTATAGATGGAATCATACACTATGTGGCCTTTTGTGTGTGGCTCCTTGCACTTAGCATCATGCTTTCTGTGTTCATCCATGTTGTAGCATGGATCAGTACTTCATTTCTTTTTGTGGCTGTATGATAGTCCATTGTATGGATATAACGCATTTTATTTACCCGTTTATTAGGTGATGGACATTTTAACAGTTTCCACTCTGTGACTTGTTAGGAATAATGAACACTGATGTACAAGTTTTTGTGTGGACATATGTTCTCAGTTGTATTGGCTATATACCTAGGAGTGGAACTGCTGGTTCCTATGGTAACTCTGTGTTTAACTTCTTCAAGAACTGCCCTCTCTTAAACAGTGTTCCTTTGATCACTTCCCTTTGAAAAGCTTTCCTTTCTTCCTGTCCACCAGCCCCACCTTTCCTGTTTGCTTTTGTCTTCTTCAGCTTTCCGAGTTGTCACTTTAATGAAAATAACGCAGACATTTTAATTTTTTTAAAAGATTTTATTTATCTGAGAGAGAAAATGAATAACCAGGAGCAGGGGAAGGAGAGGGAGAAGCAGACTCTCCGCTGAGCAGGGGTCCAACTCGGGGCTCAATCCTCGGACCCTGGGATCATGACCTGAACCAAAGGCAGCTGCTTAACTGACTGAGCCACCCAGGTGCCCCTTATATTCGTTTTTAAAAAATACGTAGCAAAATACTTTTACACTAATCAGTTATATAAGTAAGACCTATACTATCTTCTGAGGAAAACTTCATAATTACTACCATTTTCTGAACGCTTATTATGTGCCAAGGGTCACGATAAGTTCTCATTCAATGAAAGAGTCTCATTAAACCTTCAGAGTTACCTTAAAGGAAGTTTGGTTATTCATTAAACAAATACTTATTGAGTACCTACTTCCTGCCAGACAATAAACAAAACAGACAAAAATTCCTGCCTTCATGGCAATTACATTCTGGGAGGAGGAAGAGGAGAAACATAACAGAAATGAGTTCACCACATAGCATGTGAAATTATGTCAAGTACCACAGAGAACTACACAACAGGGAAGAGAAATGGAAAATGGAAGGGGTGGCGGGTTGGCAATTTAAATAAATAGGGTAGTCGCTGAATGGCGTTACTGAATCCCTACTCTACAGATGAGGAAACTGAAGCTCTGATAAGTTCAACAACTTTCCCATGGTCACCCTGTTAGTAAGAAGTGAGAGGAAATCTGAATTCAGCTGCCCTTATTATTAAGCTATATGGCCTCTCCCCAAGCTAGTAATAAATTCAGTTATAAAAGTTTACTTTATCAGCTATTTCCTTAAGATTATGTTGGCATTTTTAATCTTTCAAAGGGGTTAAGGAATAACTTTTTATTTCAATATTTGAGGTTTCATTTCACAACCACATTAACTTTTACAAAGGAGTGACAAATGGCCTAAGATCTTTGATTAATGTTAAATTCTTGGAAAAGAGTTCAAAATAATAATTAGCCAGGCATAGTCAGGACATGTCACAAACTACATTCAGCCTGAGAAGATGATGCACAAACCCTGGACAGGCCCCACCTTCCTCCTTACTGTGGCTGTGACCACCTCTATTGTGTTCCAGAAGTATTTATTTTATGTCCCAAGGGTGCCTAGCACAAGTCAGATGTTCTCTAGTGATTCCTTTTTTTAAGCGGAGATGGATCCTTTTCAGCCACCTGAGCCTGTCTCTTAGCATTGAGGTGTTCCTGTCACCAGAACATCCAAAGTTGGCAGTCCCAGTGTGTCTTAAGTAGTTTAAGTACTTTAAATAACCTGAGTGCTAAGGCATAGATCTACTTTTATTCCTTTTGACCTCAGATAATATCTTGTCCAAAGGAAGTTAGAGTACTTTGCCATTTTTTCCTACTTAATCCCTAGAAGGAACATGGAGGTAAGCATGACATCCTCTCCTGTCAAGTGGACAAAGAGACCAAATGACTCACTTAAATTATATAGTGAACAAGGCAGAATGACAACAGCCAGGCTGTCAACTTCTTGTTCAGCTTCCAACACACAAGATCAGTAGTTCCCAAGTCTTTCTGTGTTTACAACATACATCTGGGTACTATATTTTGGGGCAGTATATTTGAAGGGATTAAAAGACTCAAAACAGGGGCGCCTGGGTGGCTCAGTCGGTTAAGCATCTGCCTTTGCCTCAGGTCACGATCTCAGGGTCCTGGGATTGAGCCCAGCATTGGGCTCCCTGCTCAGCAAGGAGCCTGCTTCTCCCTCTCCCTCCGCCTGCTGCTCCCCCTACTTGTGCTCTCTCTCTCTCTGTCAAATAAATAAAATCTTAAAAAAAAAAAAAAGACTCAAAACAATACTCAAGTCAGTAATAATAAAAACACAGTCACTATTGTAATAGGACAATGTCTCATGGTGCCTATCTAGTGGACTTTGGTACTGTGTCAATGAGCAGACTGTTGTCCCAAGCCCAGACTGTTCACTCACCTACTCACCAGGCTAACTTCTCACATGCTCTGGGAAACAAAAGCTCTTCCTTTGGCACCAGCCTCTTACCTCTTGCTCCTACCAACTTGTATCCTACTCTAGAACACATATGTGACTTCCTCAGTCCCTAAATCAACAATTTAAAAAAGTTTTTAGCAAATGTGCATTTTATACACTGATCTAAACTTGGTGGCATGCCAGTGTGCTAGGCTATGCAACAAAAGTCAGCCTGCCTTCAGGAAAGGAAAGCTGCCTCAACTAAGAAGTCAACTCAAATTCAGTGGTTAATTAAAACTTTAATGCAACATCACGGGGAAGTAAACAACTGACAAACAGTGCCAAAGGCACTCATTAAGGACTACATCCTCCTGTATCACAACAGAATGACAGCCTCTGTGATAGCCAGGAAGAGACGACTAACTTGATCTAAGGAAGCCAAAGCTGGAAAGACACTACACTTTGCCAAAAAAGCTTGTTGAGGAAAAGGAGACTAATGAAGCCTGGTTTGAGTGGCAGGAACTTCAGATGTGGTGAAGAGACACAAGGAAAACGAGAGAAGTGATAGCTTGCATTTTTGTAACACATTTTAGGATAAACTATTGACATCTTCTGGGTAAAGCTTTGTCATAGAACAAAGCTAATTATTTTCCAGTTACTTGTGGGGAAAATTGTGACAGTGATGTAATGATCAAGGGTAGGAATCACCTAAAATCTAGTACTTCTGGACACAGAGTAACAACAGTAATTCAAAGTACTGAAAAGGTAGGAAAATAATTAAACCTGAAGGATTCTTAAGTTAACTTAACTTTTTTTCTGTTGAAAATTTCCCAGCACTTCGCATGGGACCTAGCACATAGTAGCACTCAAAAACCACATCGAAAACCTACTGTATGGTGACTAACATAATATAATAAAAAATCATTATTAAAAAAAAAACAACAAACAAAAAAAACAAAAACGATATTCCATTTAATTTATTACACACAAACGTGAAAACAAGACTATATTATCCATTCGACTAGCAATGGATGGAGTAGTAAAATCAGTCAGTTTTGCTATTTTTCCCTGTTGATTAATTTCATAATGAAGTTAATAAATATCAGGACCACTGAGGTAAATAGTTTTCAATGAATAAGAGAATAAATGAATAACTGTTCTGAGATATAAGATCAATATGAATAGAATAGGTCCATTCACACACTTCTCATGTACAAAAAGAAACTCTAATTTCTACCCCAAATTCTACCCTTTGTTCTAGTATAGCTAAACTGTCTGTTGGACAGAGGTGGGGGGAAACCTACAAAGGACTAATATTCATTTCAGATTTTTCCCCATGGCTAGCAGATAAGACTAGGCTCAAGAAGAAAAATACAGTCCTGGTTCACTAAGGATACCTAATCCCTATCTACCTTTTTCTAAGGATATCCCGGACATGGTCTTTAGAGCAGAAAGATGTGAAGAAAAAAGAAAAGTCAAGGAAGTTCAGAAGAGAAGCAATACAGTATATAGTTGAGAAATGGAAATTTTAAAGCTCAACTTGAGATGTTCCATAGATCTGTAACATGAGGAGGGGACCACACTATGTTCTCATAAGATCAACCTGAGTGCGTGGAGAAGAGGAGAGGAGAAAATGAGTCAAGGTGGACTGAATACATTGTTAAATGGGAAAAAAGTATTATCAACAGCATAAATAAAATAAATAAATAATCAAGTACATTAGATCCTTCTGAGAGTGAAACAGTAACCCGATTAATTTTCAATCCTAGTCAACCTAGGTGGCAGGCAGCCTCCAGGGCTCAATGCTAGGTATAATCTGGAATACAAAGGATTAATCATGATTAAAAGAATTCAAACCTTTGGTTTCTCAAAAGCAAAGGTTTTTGACTCCTTGAGATTTCCTAATGTTCAACATTTAAGAACACCAAAGCCAAAGGAGACCATAAGTAAAAGAATCAACAGTTTAATGCCTAGGTCCTAGGTTGAAGGAGGAGAAAAGAGGCATCCATGTCATTGGGAGGTAAGCTGTACCTTAATCTCACCTGTAGTTGTTTACAATAATCTTTGACTGAGTTTATTAATCACACAAAAAAGCCCCTCCTAGGGGCGCCACTGAGTGGGTTAAGCTTCTGCCTTCCAGCTCAGGTCAGGATCTCATGATCCTGGGATCAAGCCCCTCGGACTCCCTGCTCAGTGGGGAGTCGGATTCTGCCTCTGCCTCTGCCCCTCCCCACTGCTCTCACGCTCTCTAATAAATACTTAAAAAGAAAAAAAAAAAAAGCCCCTCCCATCACAAACTGTCCAATGAAGGAAAGATATAAGAGGAGATCTGAGCATAATTCAATTGGCCACAATTAAAAGGCCTAAGGATTCAAAATTCTCATTTTCCTTCAGAGACAAGGCCCTTGGGCCATACCCAGTTTGATAGTTTGTTTCAGTTCTACTCCCCACACAAAACTTATGAGTCATGTAGAACTGTAAGATGTAAAATAGTCAAATTCTGACCAACATTGCTTAGCTCTTGATATTAAGAATCCTCTAACTTCTGGGGTGCCTGGCTGGCTCAGATGGTTAAGCATCTGCCTTCGGCTCAGGTCATGGTTTCAGGGTCCTGGGATCCAACCCCACGCGGGGCTCCCTGCTCGGCGGGGAGTCTGCTGCTCCCTCTGCCTCTGCCGCTGCCCCTTACCTGCTTGTGCTCTCTCTCTCTCTCAAATAAATAAAATCTTAAAAAAAAAATCCCATTATTTCTTACCATTACTTTTCACTTTTATTCTAAGGTCTCAGATCTGGAAGGAGGTGGAATAGGAGACAGTGGCCTTCAACATGAGGGCAAAGAAAGCAGGCATCTTTTTTTTTTTTTTTTTTAAAGTAAGCTCTGTGCCCAATGTGGGGCTTGAACTCACAAACCCCAAGATCAAGAGTCACATGCTCTACCGACTAAACCAGCCAGGTGCTCCAAAAGCAGGCATCTTTAAATAAAGAATATCCCAAAATACCAAAACTAAGATTATTTTTTTCCCAGAACTTCTAAACTCTAACAGCTTTTCGTTGGGTATCAGAAAAGAGCACATACAGTCTCTCTCCCCAGAAGCTGCATTAACCTTTTTGTTGTTGTTTTGTTTTGTTTTATTTTTAGAGATTTTATTTATTTGACAGAGAGAGAGAGTACAAGCAGAGGGAGCAGCAGGCAGAGCGAGAAGCAGGCTCCCTGCTGAGCTGGGAGCCCGATGTGGGGCTCGATCCCAGCACCCTGGGATCATGACCTGAGCTGAAGGCAGACGCTTAACCAACTGAGCCACCCAGGCGCTCCTGCATTAGCCTTTTTGAAAAAAGCCCCTCTCCCACTTGGGAGAGACACTAGTAACATAAAGGAAAAGGTAGACAACTCTACCTAGTGCCTGAAAACAAAGACTGGTAAGTCTATGCTAACCAAACTTAAAAGACGGAGTACCTGGAAATAAGAGTAGAGAGGGACAAAAAGTACACATGAAGGCTGAGGGGAATGAACAATCTCCAAATTCTATGGCCAATTCCTGTTACTTGTACCAAGTGGCAGCCTGAGAAAGTCTATAAATGAGGCTCAGCGACAACTGTTTAATGGGTGGGGTGAGGTGGGGACAAGTCTGGAAGCTGCCAGCAGAGCAAGCTCACTGTTTTCATTTAGATGGCATATTTTCAGGGGTGGCTTGGGTTGAATAATAGTGGTAGAGAGGTATCCAAAGATTCCCAAGCTAACCCGTGGTGCTGGCTGCTTCTACCCAAGAAGACCTTAAAATTCTTCCGAGGTAAGACAAAGATGAGCATAGCTGGAAACTTCTTCGGAGCAGGTGTTCCTAAGCTATCCCAGCAGTCTTTTCACCTAGAACACGAGGGTGGAATTGGGTGTTTGAAAAACTTATTTCAGCTTGACATTGATATTTTCGGTTTTAATTAGTTTACCTAATAAGCAACAGCACATTTTACCACTTTTCCCCAGTCACCTCACTTCAGCAGAATCAATGAAAATATTTAGACCAAGAAACAGTCTGTGGCTTTTATAAGGTCTCAATTACCTCTTATGTTAGCTGTATTCATTTTACCTTAAAGAATATCAAGTTCAAATTCTGTGACTCATGAAGAGATAAATGTAAAGATAGAGGGGGAAGGGGACCCAAAGAGCAAAAGCAGAAGAAAAGAAGGATATTGGCTGGATCTCATCACCACAAACTCGAGCCTCTTATCAGACAGTAAGAGATAAGCTCTTTAAACAGGCTGTACATTTCTTAGTGCTGTTCTTCCTTCCCAAGGTACACCACTGCTCCCTCTCCTCTTGGGAGTGGAATCTGCATTTTCCCCATCCCAGGCTCAGCTGAGCATGTCACTTCTCTTCCCTTTCTAGTAGCAAACATGGTCACACGTGTACATTTCAAGTTGTGGCAGCAGCTCCCTTTCTGCCTCATGGTCCTTTCCTGAATCTTGGCTAAGCTTTGAGGCAGGGCAAAGAGATGCTTAGTAAGCATACTGGGTGCCTTGTTGAGCTGGATGATCTCATCAAAGCCAGCTAAAATTCCCAACGGTAAGTATACATACACCTCTCTTGTGCATAGGCTGTCCCATTTTGAACAAAACTGCCCAATACAAAATCCAGGGCTCACCCGCAGCAGAGTCTACATCCTACTAGTCATTGAGATGGCTCTGAAAGAACATCAAGGAAGTCCTAAAAGAACCACTGGTGAATATGAGATTTGCCTCTACATGCGTGAGGTCCAATCCATGCAGTCACATTCGGAGCCCATAACGTAGTGTTTTGTTTTGTTTACGTCTCATAAATAAAGTCAAACAAAAGTTAACTCCTATGCTTGAGGAGAACTCAATTCTAGATTCTCCCAACTGCTGGTATAAAAAAGCACAACATGCTACAGTGACTGGGCACACAAAGATCCCTTGCCTTAGTTTTCAGGAACTTTTCTTCCAACTTGCCTCTGTTAAAGGAGCTGCGGATTATAAATGATGCCACAGGTACGGGTTCACTGACAGCCGATTTAGTAAGTGCTCGTACTGTTAATTCTGCCAGTCTTACTCCTACACAGAAATACACGTGGCCCCGAGGGGCCCAACCACCCACACGTTTCTTCTGCACATCTTTTCACCCTCCAGCACACAGAAATAGAGGGCTACATCCCAGAAAACACCCAGAGAAAGAGAAAAGGTAGTTTCTTTGAAGCATTATGTCTAGAAAACCAGGATCCAGCTTCCTATTTGGATGTAATTCCTAAATTCATGTCTCTCTGAATAATCCAATTAATGATCTAAGCCAAGATGTTTCCTGAAGTTTCAAATCTATACATCTATATCCCTTGATATGCTGAAACCTTTAAGTATACGTAAGCACACTTAAAAAAAAAAAAAAAAAAAGCAATTTGTTTACAGTGAGCTACCAGGCTACCACAAATCTCAAAAATCTACTTAGTTGTGGTACAATGTTACAGTAATTACCTTTAATGAGTTAATCCTCCCTGTATTCATGCCCTTGGAGAGGGTCCTCTCTGACTCTAGGCTTAGCCACATGCCTTACTTTAGCTGATGGAACAAAAGTGACATAACCAGAGCCTTGAAATGTGCTTGCGCATTGAGGCCTGACCTGTCTTATTTGTCTTTGGAATCCTGAGACTCTACATGAAGAAGCATAAGTTAACTTACTGGTGAACAGGAAAGAGATAAATCATCCCAGCTTAGGCTAACCAGCCTTCCAACTGCCAGATACGTCCACGAAGCCATCTGTATATTAGTTTTCTATGGGTACCATTAGAAATTACCACAAACTTAATGGCTTAATATAAATTTACTGGCTTTCAGTTCTGCAGGTTAGAAATTCAATATGGGTCTCATGGGGCTAAAATCAAGGTGTTAGCAGGATGGTATTCCTTTCTGGAGGCTCTAGGGGATGATCTATTTCCTTGCTCATTTGGGTTGCTGGCAGAATTCAGTTCCCTGCAATTATAGGACTGAGGTCCTTGTTTCCTTCTTGTTAGCTGAGGGCTATTCCTATCTTCTATCATTGCATGTCTTTGACTATCCTGCCTTTTCCCCCTTTAAGGGCTCATTTGATTAGAATGGGTGGGTCCATACAGATAATTCCTTCCCACACCTCAAGATCTGTAACTTCAATCAGATCTACATAGTTCCTGTTGCCACAGAAAATAACATACTCACAGGTTCTAGGAATTAGGATGTGGAGATCTTTGGCAAGCCATTATTCTGCCTATACATCAAGACCACACCTACCCAGCCAAGCCATCAACTGACCACAAACAGCAGCTAAGTCAGCCCAGACCAGACAAACTGCATACTGAATCCACAGAATTTCGAGAAAAATATATGCTGGTTTAAGCCAAAAAATTTTGGGGTGGTTTGTAGGGCAGGAAGGGCTAACTGATGCAATGGCCAAGCCTACACCACTCTTTAAAATTTTTCTAAGATTTTATTTTTAAGTAATCTCTATAGCCAATGTGGGGCTCAAACTCACAACCCTGAGATCAAGAGTCACTGCTCTACCAACTGAGCCAGCCAGACACCCAAGGCAATGCCACTTCTGAAGGGTCTGTGCAACCCACATCCGGATAACATCCATCCTCCTCCCTTCTCTGCTCTAGTTCAACAAGCATGCCTAAGAGGCCACTGGCTGTTTTGTGCTCTCTGAATCATAACACAAAACAATTAAATTAGTGTTGTTTCTTCTTCCAGGCCAGATCTAGAGATTATTGCTGAAATTTAACAAAAGTCAGCCTTATTATCTCAATAGAACCATAGAGGAGCTTTTTGATCCGTGACTAGAAGCTACATACATGAAAAAACACATATGTTAGAAGTCTTAGAGAAAGATTTGAAGGAGGGGCCAGTCATCTTTTGATAGAGTAAAGCTGCTGACAGAAGAGGGAAATTTCACTGCTACCCAACTATCTCGTCTTTGCATAAAGACCAATGAGGACTTTGGGGCACAGCCTCTAAGTAGGGGTCTCCAACCCTTCATTAACAGCAAATACATTTTCTCAAATGGGCTCACCCTCAAATTTGCTGATACTTAAAGGTCTGGAAAACTTAGAAGGAAAATGCAATAGCAAGTTAATGTCCTCTTGGCTCTTTTGGCTGACTTCCCTGTGCCTGGGTCTTGCCTATTAATTGAATGCTATTCGGATTTCATCTCAAAAACAAATGAGGATGGAGACCAGAGGCCTGCCTTCCCCAGACTGATAAGAGCAGCACAGTGCAATTATACCCAAACAGCTTTGTTTTGGAATGTAATCACCGCCCCAGCCTTCTTCCCAATGGGATGGCAACAGTGTAATTACCTCTTCAGGATTCATTGTTTGGGAATGTAATTCCACAGGGCCCCCTTTCTAGGGGAAAGGAGCTACAACAAGAATATAGCAGAATTTGTAGCCCCCTCCTCAGTAGCAGTCTTAGGAACCAAACAAATTATTTTTGTTCTCTTTAAAGTAAGACCAGAGTTTAAAATTCAGTCTGTTTTTCTACCAATAAGGAGTCATCCACACCCCATGATGGTTCTGTTTGAAAAGTCCCATCTAAAGCCAGACTGCTTGCATCCCCAATTCCCACCCTGTAAGTACTAGCTGTGGTCTTGGGCGAATTACTTAATCCTTCTATGCCTCAGTTTCCTCATCTACAAAAATGAGTAGTAACAGGACATCACTAGAATGTTGTGAAGATTAAGTGAATATGTGAGAAGTGCTTAGAACAGTACTTGGCGTATAGTAACTGCCCTTGGGTTTTTTGGTTTGTTTTGTTTTTAAAGCACATTTGAAGCATCATATTCCACAGCCATTACATTTTGCAACTGTGATCTAATATTAGCTCATGGTCAAATCTAAGCTTGACTTACCACGTTCTTTCTTTTCACAACCCTTTTGCCAGTTCAGCATGCAGGGTAACGCTGGACAATTTTCAGTGCTGCTATAGCTAGCATATTTGCCCAGGGAAATCTTTAATAGGCGGGAGACACTGTGCATATATTTCCATGTCAGTCTTTTCATGTAGGTTACCAGTCCAAGGGAAACTATATTAAAAAGACTGTGGTAGAATCTTGTTGAAAAAACTAGTAGGTACTACCAAAAGCAGTCACTGGCAATACAGCAGATTCTGGAGAACATTTACCTTCCTAGTCAGATATATTTATGAAAATAAGTGATATATCCCCCTCTCATGCTTAAAGTATACCTCACCTTCCTGAACAATACCCTTGTTCCCACTGGGAACTTTGACCTTTTGCCTCCTGTTCACCTTTCCCTCTGTTCCTTTGTAGCCTAGACTAGTTACATTCTCTGCTTAGGAAGAAACACTTCCGGCATGTGCTTCACCAGTCATAAGCCTCAAGAGTAAAAAATCATGAGTTTATGGCCAGGCAGGCATTCCCAGAGAATATAGTCCCGCTGCTCAAAACAACAGGAGTGAAGCTGGGCCCCTTCTGCATGGTGCATATAGCTGCAGTGAACTGGGCTTAGCACATACCCAGGGACCAATCTTCGTAGCCCTGTAATAATGAAAAACTGTGATCACAGGATAACTATCTGGCTCTGGGGTGAAAATTAACTCCTGGCCAAAAGAAACACCTCCAGGGAGTCTCCACACTCCAAAAGGTCCCTGGTCACCCACCTGCAGGTGCCTCTTTCCACATCATGGCTTATACCAAGACACCCGTGCTTGCTCTCGGCTTCCGGTCGAGTGGCACAAGAACCCTGGGGAAGAGTTGGCCTTGTGGATCAGCAGTTGTTCAAGAAAGGAAATTAACACCCACAGGTTGGCTCTACTTTGGTAAAGAGGGTGAGAGGTGCTGTCTGCCAGCTTCCATGGCATTTCCAGCCAGTTTGGAATAAATGAGGCTGCTTGAGCTCATAAAAAGAGAAAGAAAAGCTTATGTGAGCTCAGAGTTTTAAAAAGAAGGAGGTGGAAGGTTAGCGTGGTTTATTAGCTTCCAGCATTTATACTGACCATGTGGGTAAAACTGATGAAGTAGATGGGACAGCAAAAGGATTGTTCCAAGTCTTTCCAGGGCCTGTAGAAGATCTCTAATCTTAAATAAAGTGGAGAGTGTCTGGCTACTGCTTCCACTAGAAAATATGGGCTTTGACCTCACATTTTAGCCTTTTCTTTCCTCACATCTCCTCTGTAGATTTCTATATTGTATCATTTGTTTTGAGGGGTTGTAAAACATGTCAAAGCACAAACCAACCATAACCTAAGAAGAGAGAAGTAAAGGTTCTGGCATTACAGTGAGTACTTAAAATCAGAGCCCATCTTTGGTTGGCACCTTCAAAATGACTAGTATTTCTAAGGAGTACACAACCACAGGACTTAAACTTTGAGAGCACTCTACGTCTAGGGAAGTCCCAGAATATAGAGAGCTTAAAGTACACGTAAACAGTGGGGTCTCAATCCAGGTATGCTGACGCTAACATTTCTCTTTTTTGGGAGAAGGAAGAGGAACAGGTGGAAAACTGGTTAAGAAGTTGGGAGAGAGGTTATAGGTCAATTCCTCTCACTTTCTGCTGCAGAAATACTGTAAGGAACTGAGCTCCCACAGCCAGCTTTCTGTTTATACTCCTAGTCTAGCATTTAGCATAATACCAACTTAGTAGGTGGTAAGCTTTAGAGGGCAGAGATCATGTCTTGTGCATCTGGATACCTAACACGGTACCATATAAACAACAGAAGTTCAATAAACGCTCACCAAATCAAAATGGCTGATATACCAGCTGACTACTCTGTATGTATTTAAGAATTCATTCATTCTTCGCATTATTAACAGCTCCAGATGAAGCACAGTTATACAACAGGGTCTCACCAGCACTAATGTATCTTGGGTTTCTGGTATTACCACTTCACCTCTTCCCATGCCTCTGTCTCTGCATCAGTCCCTAGCCTAGTGAGTTCTCAAATTTTAAAGTACATCATGATCACCTACAAGACTCTTTAAAACACAAATTCCTGGGGCCTACAACCAGAGTTTCCAATTCAGTGAGTCTGGGGTAGGGCCCAAGAATTTGCATTTATAACACTTTTCCAGGTAATGATGGTACTGGTCCAGGAACTACACTCTGAGAATCCCATGTTGTCATGGGTACACAGAAGCAAACATTCGGTCTGCTGAGCAGATGCTCATTTTATCAACACAAGTCCTGATGTGGGGGCGGTGGGGGGGGCAGATAATAGTCTGTTATGCAAATTTTGTGACTCTTCTATTCTTCCCTGCTTGAGGGACAGGACTACAGGTAACAGATGACACACTAGACTGTCAAATTATCAACTCAAGGACTCTCAAGTTACCAACTGTTGGTGCCACAGAACAAAAGGTCCACACTTTTCAACTCACTGACCACAGCAGAAGGGGAAAAAGTCCTGCTTGGGACCCAAGAAGAGCACCATTTGGGGAGAACACAGAACAGTGAGAGATCAGCAAGGTTATAATCAATGAGGAGACTGGCATAGCTCTAACTCATACTGGTCTCCAAAATTTATAATAAAAATCATAATAATGATAATCGCTAACACCTACTGAATAGTTGTGTACCAAAAAATACAATTCTAAGTGTTTCATTCATTTAATTGCACTCATTTAACTAATCCAATCCTTGAAACAATCCTATAAACTAAGAACTATTCTTATGCCCATTTTACAGATGAAGAAACTGAGGCCCCCAAAACGTAAAATAAATTAACCAAGACCACACTGCTAGGAAATAGCAGAATGAATATTTGAACCTAGATAGCCTGGCTCTGGAGTCCAAACTCAAACATTTTGCTATACTGCCTACCAAGCAGACTATATACTATAAATGGCAGCTATCCTTCCCAAACTCCCACTTACTCAATCTCACAGACCCATTCAAAAGAAAAATGGGGACACAGTCAGAGTTTCTTCAAACTGTACCAAAAGACATAAATCCTTAGGCCACATGGTGTTTGAACTGCATCCTCCTTACCTAATCTATCAGAATTGGCAGTTAAAGTCCCAGGGGAATTATTAAATTTTTAGTAGCAGGGCCAAAACAAAATAGAAAATCAGGTCACTCCCTGGCTAGACTGTCAACTCCCTAAGGGCAGAACCATTTAATTCTTTCATAAGAACCAAAGTGCCCTGGAAAATGCTAAGCATTTAGAGAAGCACTATATACACTTACTTCAAAATGACAGTACAGAAAGGGCACAGGTGGGGAAAGATCAAGAGGAAATTTCCTGGGGGAGAGAAAGAGGCACAGAAAAACTTAGTCACATAATATAAAAGGTATAGGAAAGTTCATTGGCAAAGCCCAGTATTTTCCCCTGGAAAAGCCTGAAGCAGCACAGGCAATTCAGCTTAGAAACTAAGACCCCGGTTCTCAATAAGCACACTTCTCACTAGCAGTGTAAGGAGATGCAGTAAAAGGCTGGGGTAGAGAGGACCCCAATGCTCCAGTGACCAGAGGACACCAAGTAAGTAAAAGTCCTGGGTGCTATAAGGTATCCGTCTGGGAAGGCTGGGTTCTCTGGAAGGAGTGTTGCATTTACTTCTCTGTTTCCCAGGCAACCAAGCCAGCCCCTTATCGCCTTCACTTTCATCACTGGAGCAGAATGAAAGGTAATTGGGTTAATTATTAAAGGAGCACCAGCTAGTACCGCCACTACTAATTGTCCATTTATCTGGGGTTTATAAACAACCATCTTAATTGATGTTGAGTTGGAATGTGTCACTCACTTTATTTGCCTGGCTACTAGGTACCAGAGAGGTACAGGACACGGAGATAAAGGGTCCAGCCATGGAGATAAAGGGTCCAGCCATGGAGATAAACGGTCCAACACCAGAAGTATTATTCATTTATGTTCATACTCATTTAAGTATACCATGATGGCCCTCAACCATATTCACACATACTGTTCATCCTTCCCAGATTTGCCAATTCAAGAAAAGATCTAATAGATTAGGCAATTTGTTGTATTAGAGAGCTATGATATCAGGTTGAGAAATCAGACTAATTCCTGAAAGTCAACAAGCCCAGGGCCCCAGATGCCTACCTATAAAGCCAAGCTAGACCAGACAGGCCTCCTGAAAGTAATTTTCTAAGGTACCAGGGAAATGGGGAACATCTAAGAGAGGCAAAAGACAACCAAAAATAAAGTTAACAAGGAAAAGAAAAGTAAAGTCTTACAAAAGAGGTAGCTCTGTCTTACCCACAACAGGCAATAAACAGAAGGATGCCTGGGACATGAGATTACATAAAGCAATTATTCTAACACTGCACAATAATAGCACAAAGGAGAGAGAAGGGAATAGAATTATAGTGTAGCGAAGTTTCTGTATCCTACCAGAATTAAGTCTGTGTAAGTCTGAAGTAGATCCTGATAAAAGATAGTTTAAAAATCAATAAAGAGATTAAAATGGTACATTAAAAGATATCCACTTAATATAAAAGAAGTCAGCAAAGGAGAAATACAGGAACAAAAAAGACATTAGAAATACAGAAAAGAAATAGCAAAATGACACACAAAATCCAACTATATCAACAACATTAAATATGAATGAACTAAATAATGCAAAGACAGAGACCGTCAGGCTGGATAAAAAACAAAAATCAGCAACACAGGTTTGAACTGCACAGGTGCATTTAAGATGTGGCTTTTTGGATAAATATAATACAGTACTACAAATGCATTTTCTCTTCCTTATGATTTACTAAATAACATTTTCTTTTCTCTGGCTTGTAAGAATACAGTATATAATACTTACAATACACAAAATAATGTGCTAATTGACTGTTTATATAATTGGTAAAGCTTCTTGTCAACAGTAGGCTATTAGTAGCTATGTTTTTGGGGTGTAAAAAGTTATACACAGATTTTCAACTACATGGGGGTTGGTGCCCTCAACCCCTGCATTGTTCAAAGGTCAACTGTATATGCTTTCTTTTTTTTTTTTTTTTTAAGATTTTATTTATTCGACAGAGAGAGAGACAGCCAGCGAGAGAGGGAACACAAGCAGGGGGAGTGGGAGAGGAAGAAGCAGGCTCATAGAGGAAGAGCCTGACGTGGGGCTCGATCCCAGAACTCCGGGATCACGCCCTGAGCCGAAGGCAGACGCTTAGCCGCTGTGCCACCGAGGCGCCCCTGTATATGCTTTCTATAAGAGACCTACTTTAGATTCAAAGAAATAAACAGGTTAAAAATTAAAAGGATGGAAAAAATATATATCACACAATCAACAGCTGTAAAAGAGCTGGAGTAGCTATACTAATATAAGAAAAACTAGATTTAAGGACACTATTGCTAGAGACATTTTATAATGATAAAAGCTGAATTCATCTGGAAGGCATAACAACTACAAAAATATATGTACCTAACAACAAGGTCTCAAAATATATAAGGCAAAACCTGACAAAACTAACGGGAGAAATACACAATTCAGCAATAATAACTGGAAGTTTCAATACCTCACTCTTAACAAAGGATAGGACAGCTAGACCAAAAATTAGCAAGGGTATGCAAAACTTGAAAACACCATCAACCAAGTAGATCTCCCCAATATCTACAGCACACTACATGCAACAATAACAGAATACACATTCTTCTCAAGCACACAGGTAACATTCACCAGGACAGACCATGTGCTAAGCCATAAAACAAGTTTCAATAAATTTAAGATAACTGAAATCATACACCATAGTGACATTAAATAAGAAACCAACAACAGAAGGAAATTTGGGAAATTCACAAACATGGGAAAACTGAAGAACATACTCCTAAACATCTAGTGGGTCAAAGAAGAAATCATAAGAGAAAAATTAGGATGACTGGGCACAAAGTCATCTATAGCCCAGGACACTCAACCAGGCCCCAATGACCTGTGGCAAGGAGCAAGAAAATCCTGACACTTGCCATTGATTTTAATCAAAACACTAAATTAAGTACATTAGGCCCACATCTGCTGGGAACAGATGCTCATTAGGATGAAAGTCAAAAAGATTAGGCATTACATATAACTAATACCCTACATTACCCAGGTCTCTATCCCTCAGAAGTTTTTTGTTCTTCTAGTAATTACCAGGAAGATGTCAAATGCCAAGGCTTCTCATTTCACTTTTATTAGGCCTCAAACATGCAGAAAAATATTGTAAGCTTACCAACCTTTTGGCAGATACCCCCTACTTGAACTCAGGCAAAACACGGCACAGAAGATTATGAGTCAGGCAGACAGACCTGCTTTAAAGTTCTAGGTCTGCCTCTCACTGTGTTATATTGGGCAAGTGACCTAACTTCTCTGAATGTCAGTTTTCTTGCCTGTAGAATGGAAATGCGCGATCTACTTCACAGGATTGCCATTAGTGATTATAGGCGGTAATATATGCGAAAGCACTTAGGATAGCACGTGGCTTATAGTAGGCAGTCATTAACTTTATGTCCTTTATTATCAGTGGCTGTTACTGCACAGAGCTAGAGCTGTCTAGTAAAAAGTCAGCAGGGGGAGCTCCCCAGGCTTGTGTGTGTTTCCTCAGAAATATACCTGGTAGAGATGCAGTAGCTTTAAATTTACTTACATTTCTTTATAGGTTCAGAATTTGTGTTGTTAAAGAAGGGGCATGGCATGGGTTGATGGGTGCCTAGAGACTACCAGGAACCTACAGAATTGTGGGGAAGGCCCAAGATAAAGAGGAAGAGATGAAAATTAGCAATCAAAACACTTCTCTGTAGTAGCTTCTGTTTTCTATTATCACTCTCATGCTCATGTGGGAGGAAGTGGGCAGAATGGATCTTAATTTTCTGCAAATCCATTTTTTGTTGATGACTCTGAATGGCTTTGGCTACGGTCCACTGGAGACTCATTTGCCACCATAGTACTGGTCACAACTCTAAAAACTGCAGGTGTGTGTATACTTCACCCCTGCAAAAAGGAATTCACCTTTCAAAGTGTTTAGCTTTGGGGCACCTAGGTGGCTCAGTTGGTTAAGCATCTGCCTTTGGCTCAGGTCATGATCCCTGGGTCCTGGGATCGAGCCCTGCATCGAGCTCCTTGCTCAGTGGGGAAAGAGCCTGCTTCTCCCTCTGCCCCTCTCTCTGCTCATGCTTTCTCTCTCTCGCTCTCAAATAAATAAATATATTTATATATTTAAAAAAAAGAAACAAAAAACAAAGGGTTTGGCTTTATGTTTGGAGCTAAGAACCAAACAGCCAGATTGAAGTATGGTCAAACATCTAGACTTTGAGCTATAGGAGGACAGGAATCATGCGTCTTACTCACTTTGGTAGCCTAGAACAGTGCCTGCCACATAGCTACAGAATAAGTACCTGTTGACTATAATTGTTTTGAGACCATCACCACCTCATTCCAATCACACAATGAAACTGCCTTTCCAGGAAAACTGGGAGTGCTTACTGCTAACAGGCTAATTTGTCTTTCACTCCAAGAGCCGTTATTACAGGAACTCTATTACATGATCACAGTAAGTTTAATAAAAAGCAAAAATCTGCATCCATGAGGGCTAGAAGGTTCAAAAAAAGGGCTACTACATAATGATTTTCCTCAGCAAGCACCACTGGGTCATAAAAGGCTATGTCTAGAAATCACTTAAAACAGAGGAATTAGGGGTGCCTGGATGGCTCAGTCGGTTAAGCGTTTGCCTTTGGTTCAGCTCATGATCCCAGGGTCCTGGGATACAGTGCCACATGGAGCTCCTTGCTCAGCAGGGAGCCTATTCTCCCTCTGCCTGCCGCTTCCTCTGCTTGTGTGCTCGATCCCTCTCTCTCTGACAAATAAAAATCTTTTTAAAAAATAATAAAAAATACATACATACATACATACATAAAACAGAGGAATTAATGAAATTAAGAAAAACCCTGGAAATCAGCCAAGTTCCCTGGGAGCTCTTATCTTCTTCTAGATCAAGGTCCTAGAAGAAGCATGCTATTTTGATGCTTTGTCCTTTAAAATAACTGTAGGGAGGCAGACTAAGAAGCTTTGGCGTCCCACTGCCTGGTTCAGTTCTGGCTCCTCAACTTCTAGCTGTATCACTCTGGGCAAGTTAGCCTTCTGGGCTTTAGTTTCCTCCACTGTTAATTAGGTAATAGCAGGATTATTGCAAGAAAGAAATGAAATGTAACTGGAAAAGCATTTAAAATACTCTCTAGTATACAGCAAGTGCTCAATAAATGTTAGGCTTTTTTTTTTTTTTTTTTTGGTTGTAGCCATTATTCTTGGAATTTTCTCAAGAGACGAATAAAAGTAATACAGCTATCAAGAGAATCTGGAGGGACATCCAAACACAGGCACCCTCCCCCACTTCTTGAAAGTTTGTGTTACACCACTTTACTTTTACAAAAGACCTACATTAGTACCTTGTTTTCGCTAACTGAAGGAAATCTGAAGAGGATTTTCACTCTTATGAAGAAAGGCGAAAAGTGAAAATAGCGTTCAGCGTTTGCTTTACAGTGAGCTGTTACAGAGGCAGCGTGCGCTCTGAGCATCAAGCTGCCATAGCTTTGAACTGTGTATGTGAGCACGTCTGTGCTTTATCTCAATTTATTTTGTGCAAGCAATATGTGTCCTAAGGTATCAGAAAAGTTTAAGAGAGGTTATTTTTGGGGTTTGGGTATACTAAAAAAATTTTCCATATAAATTAATGGTAATTGCTTCTTCGCTTTGTGTCATTTTGGCTTGCAAGAGGTTTTGTAGGAACACTCCACTTTTGGACAGCAGAGAAAACCTGTATCTATAAATGATGACAGCCTTTATGAAAAGACCAATAGGTTCTCTGTAACATGTATCTTGAGAAAACAGAAGAAACTGGTTTAACTGTGAATGGAAACCATCTGCTAATCTAATTCAAGAGTAAGGTTCCTGAGAATCTAGATTTCCCTCCCCTTGAGATACTTTGCATTCTTTGTTAGAGAACTTTTCTCAGTAGAGCTCACATCTGTTAACAACTGCCTTCTGGAACACAACCCCTATATTCAAAAGTATCCATAAGTGAAAGTGGGCCATTTGGGGGTCAGACCTCTGGGCATAAAGTAGCAAACAGGAAATGGCAGTCGAGTTCTTAAATCTAAGGAAGAAATAAACATAGAGCTATTCCCAAGGAATTTCTCAAGGAAACAGAGATTTTTCTAGCAGTAGAGGAAGAGGAGGTGCTGTGTGGGGTGATGGAGGCAAATGTCTGGAACAAAGGGTGGAGAAGAGCTCTGTAGTATTGCCTGGCAGCAAGTGATTATCTGCCAGTGAGGAGCTTCCACATGCCATCAGCCAAGCCATACATAAAGACCAAGCATGGAGAGGCACCAAGGCATGGTGTCTGTTTACCCACTAGGGCCAGAGGCCCTCAGACAAGGTTGTCAGGGGACCAGATGTAGTCTGCTCCCCCGCCAAAGCTGGGCCGACAAAGAGTCTGGTGGCTAGCAGAGAAACCACTGAGGTCTCTAGGTCTTCTAGGCCTTGACACTGAGTAAAGATAGTCCTACCTAGGGGAGGCCAGAGACCCTGTGGCCTTCCAGCTGTCATGACAGCTTGGTTAGAAATCACATTCTCCCAGGCTGACAGTGTTACTGCCTCACCCAGATCCCTTCCTACCTTTAACCACCACATGGCCCAGATTTTCCGAAACATAATTTCTTTAAGAAATTTTTAATAGATGCTTACTAAAGACACACCTAAATGTGGACTGATTTTTATACCTCTTATGCCTTCACATACATAAATTTAGAGGTTGGCATGGAGGTGAGGGGGAAGCAGAGGAAAGAATGTGATGGGGAAATAACCTTTGTCAGATAAAAACCAGAATTCTGCTTTGTTTCTTTCTCTAGACACTGCCCAGAAGCAGCAGCACATACCGCATCTGAAAGCCTGGCCACACCATGTAGCTTAGGCCAAAAACATTGGTCACTAAGCAATTCAGCCACCATAAAAACTGCCTCAGCTGGGCCTGTCCACCCCATTTTCTGTTTCTGAGGTTTCTAAGCGAGCCCTACGGGTCTTTCTCCTCCTCGTCCTTCCCTGGAAGATTCCACATTGCCTGGAAACTCCATCTACTGGCAGATGAGCGAAGGGTTGAAGAGGTGTGCATTAAGCTCCTAATTAAATCATAGGATCTGGTTCATGAGTATCTCACCAACCAAAACATGAACAAGACACCTTTATCATTCAATTAAAAGCATAGCTAGAATCTAATTGCTGGATTAAGAAACAAAGAGTTTAAACAATTAAAAAAAAGAAAAGGATGTTTGAAGGAAGTGGGAATGGGTGAGATAAACAGCTTTGCTCCATTCTAGTTTCCTGACTTGAAGTAAGGAACTGGGTACAAGACCTCAAAACAGAGTTTTCAGCCAGATGCCAAGATATCACCACATCAACATAGGTAAAGGAGGGGAAACCTTTATCTGGCTCTCTGCCCATTCAACTTTTCAAAATCCAAAGAAACATTTCCTTACCTGCCAGGACCCTGTTAACAGAAGAGTGAGTAGCCAAGCCAGGCTGTCCACGTTCATGAAAAATCCCCGCATAAGGCAAGTACTCAGGCAGCAAGAAACGCCTACAAGAAGGAACCACATATGAAAAATCTATGAAAGACTACCTAAAAACAAACGAGATATACTATCCGCCAACCCCCAACAATCAAGGCTAAGGGATCCACTAAACTCAGGAATCCACAGAAGCCCAGGACATTGTAAAAATTCCTAGAATTTGGCTTTCCACAGACTTGTATCTCCTTCCTGATCTTTCTTCTGCAGTTTCGCAGGGTTTCTAATCTTGAAAAGGATACTCCCCAGGCCACTTTTCGATCTCTCTTCATTGTGGCCAATCAGCTCCTGTCAAGTCTTTAGGTGGCAGGGCTGGATTACAGGCTCACTAGGAAATAATTCCAGATATGGAATCCAAAGTCCAGAAAGTAGGTTTAAAAACGAAATTCCAGGCTCTCATAAAGGCTGACTACCTAGTTCTTACCTTGGAACGAAGCGTCCAAGTGAAGGTGCAGACATCCGGGCATTGCGTGGAGCTCGGTGCCTGGATCTGTCACCATTGTCCCTGGAGAAAACAAAAAGACTACATATAAGAGAGTCACTAAAGCAGAACCAGCCATCAGCCCAAAAGACAAACATCCCCCAAATAAAATTTCTACACTGAGGTGAATATCCCAGAGAAGTTAGTCATCCGGTTACTTACTAATTTGGATGGCACATTAATATACTACATTTCTGGAGTACCTCAACTAAAAGATTTATGAGCATTTTCTTTCTTTCTTTTTTTTAAGATTTTATTTATTTATTTGACAGAGAGAGAGAGCACAAGCAGAGGGAGCAGCAGAGGGAGAGGGAGAAGCAGGCTCCCCACTGAGCGAGAGCCTGATGCAGGACTCGATCCCAGAGCCCTGGGATCATGACCTGAGCCGAAGGCAGACACTTCACCAACTGAGCCACCCAGGCACCTTATGAGCATTTTCTGATGGTTCAGTAACAAGGAGGATGATTTTTCATGAGTTAAGGTGATCTCTGAACCCTGCAGCATCTGAAACTGGAGTCAAGTTTGGATCTTCCAAGGGACCTGGAATGGAAATATATAAACTTCTCTTTCTAGATTGAAAGATACAGAGAAACTTTGGCTTTGGGGAATCCTGAAGGAAGAAAAAAATTCCCCCATCAATTTCATTCAGGAAATGGTTATCTCTAAATGAGTCTGTTTAGGTCTTTGACGTGGAAAAAAAAAAATCACTCATGAAAAGTTAAACAAAAACAACACAAGAAAAAGACCAGGCAGTCTCCCTTTTTTAGAGACTGCAAAATTGGCAAGGATGAAGAGTATTAGACAATGCAATCCCAAGCATTTGAGTAAAAAGAAAAAAGTTTAGGTGTTTTCTTTATGGTCTGTCAAAGCAAGAGTAATAACCATCATTTATTAAATATCTATTAAGTTCTAATATAAAGATTATTAATATGTTTCCTATTTAATCCTTCTAACTATCCCATGAGGTATCAGCAGCTTTGTTTTACAGATATGGAAACTAAGGACCAGAAAGGCAAATGCCCAAGATCACACAACTAGTAAGTGGCTGAGGCAGGATTTAAGGCATATCTATCTGATTCTGAAGCCCTAGCTCTTTCCACTATACTTCACTGCCTCCTACAAGAAGACAGGGACTTCACGTGGCTTAGTTTCTAATACATCAAAGGAACAAAAAGCCAAAGGGCACCGGCGGGACAGTGCAGTTAATTAGCTGCTTAACCAACTCTACAAAATAAATGAACCTCTGAAAGCTTGATTTGGTATTTTTGCTGAATTCTCCCTTTGGATTATCTTCAACTTAATGAGACCATCTTTGAACTGGCCCTGGAACCAAAGTTAAGACAATACTTTAGTTTTCAAATGGACCACTGGGAGCTTTACAAGCCAGAAATGAAAGCCTAGGAAGGTTTTTGTATCTTGGTGGGATTGGATGCTGAGCATTAACAGAGAAATCAATATCAGAGATATTGGAAGCTGATCCATTAAAAGTCAGTACTTGCTCTTTATTTTCCCAAAAGAGAAGGCATACTACTCTTTTCCTTAACATATCATATCCCCTTGTCTTGAAACTCTACAGATGAAGGGAGAGGCAATTTGAGAGACAGAGAGAGAGAAACACAGAGAGAGAGAGAGAGAGAGAGAGGAGAGACCATATGGAAAGTAAAAAGATTATTTAAAAAAACAATGAAATCAGAAGTTCCTGACCAGTAGACTACAGCTCTGGGGAGTCCAGCCCCATGCATACAGGAAAAGGTGAATATCAAACAAGTAAGACAGTTCTCAAATTAAGCATATTATTATTTTTCAAATATATGTAGCTTCAAATTTTGATCAAAGTACCAATTAACTTTAAAGTACAAATGAGGGGCGCCTGGGTGGCTCAGTCAGTTGAGTGTCCAACTCTTGATTGCAGCTCAGGTCATGATCTCAAGGTCGTGAGCTCAAGCCCAGAGTCAGGCTCCCAGCTCAGTGGGGAGTCTGCTTGAGATTCCCGTATTCTCTGTCTCCCTCTCCCTCTACCCGTCCCCAAGCTCACTCGTGTTCACTCTCTCTCTCAAATAATTAGATCTTTAAAAAAAAGTACAAATGAATTCTTGATAGCGTTTCATAACAGCATATTTTACTTATCAATGGGCACTAAAAGTATAATTACCATGAGTAAAGTTGGAAAACACTTTGAAGTTAAAAAGGGTCCTAAGTCTCAAAAAGGTCAGAAACTAAATCAGAGAAAGGAGCACCACGGGATAAATGCGAGTGCTTCCTCCATAGCTCTGAGAGAGAACTGGCCTTCCCAAATCAGTCACACTGTGGAGCTGACAACTGGCTTCTGCAAAGTCCAAAGATCCCTCTCCCCCTGGACAACAAACAGTACTCTATCTGGTGTCAGCAGGGCTGAAGAGCAGGGAAGGAGAAGCCAGTGCACTAGACCACACTGATCAGCAGTTGCCAGCGCTCAAAGATGGCACAGGGCTTGGTGAAAGGACACAGGGAGACAATTTAGAAAAATGGACAAACACATCAGGGCTGGGGGAAATCTGGGCTCCTTCAACATAACTCACAAGCCTCTTTTCATTGTTATTAAAACCCAACAACTCCTTCCTTCCTTTTTTCTTTTTTTTTTTTTTTTTTTGAGAGAGAGAGTGCACAAGCAGGGGTGGGGTAGGAGAGAGGAAGAGAGAGAATCTTCAGCAGGCTCTACACTCAGCACAGAGCCCAACTCAGGGCTTGATCTCATGACCCTGAGATCATGACCTGAGCCTAAATCAAGAGTCATATGCTTAACCGACTGAGCCATCCAAGCATACCCAATCAACTCCTTTCTGATTCAGTTGCTCCTTCCATTTGAAAAAGGGGGGGGTGGGACACAAAACATGGCCAGAGATAATGGCTTTATAGTATTCAGAGATTACTGCAGGATATATAGGAAAATAAAATGAGATCAGCTGGCTCAGACACAAACAAAGTCTCAGACTGATGGTCACATTTGGCAACATGAAAGACATTATATATGAGAGGAGATCTATCTGCTGGTCCACAGCTTAACATCCTGACAAATGATGGAGAAGTAGGAGCTAAATGGCATCTCAATAAAATGTAGAGAAGACTTCAAATTAAAAGCATTGAGAACTCTAGCACAGAAGGAGAGGAATAAGAGCACAGGCCTCAGAACCATTAGAAAATTGTGGAACGTGGTGAACACACAGTGAGAGGAGAGAACAACAAAGAACATCTAGGAGAAAACAGCTCAAACACTGTTCCAGGAAAAACCCTGAAAACAGGAATGGGAAAGGTGGCAAAGGCCAGAATGTTTAACCGCAGGACAAGGGAGGCAAGAGGAGGGATAAAGGCTCTGCGCATTAGTACTGATCACAAAAATCCCTGACTAAAGGCAAGGCTCCAAGTGAACTAGAGGTGAAAAGAACAACTCATGACCCTAGATTCTGTAGTCTAGAAAGAAAGGAGGATTCAGAAGTAAGGAGTTCGGCCGAGGAAACCAATTTCAGTGCATAGCACATCTGCAGCAGGGATGGGAAACGGGAGAGGGGGACAGGGAGGAGTGCTAAGAGTTCCAAGAAAACGGCAAAGGACTTAAAAGTACTTAAAATAATGCTGCATTTACAAAGCCGCACAGACTCTGCCACTCACTTCAGTGCTGACAGAAGATCAGTGTGAGGCGAGGCTGCACAGGCCGGACGAGGCCACGTGAGTGAGGCGGAGACTGACTGTGAGTGCACCAGAGGCTATCTACCAGATGGACAGGGGTAAAGGCAGACCCAGACAGACCGTTCACCTTAGGGACGGTGGAAGGTGCTACGTACTGGGGCCTAACGGAACACGGCCCGCATGTGCCCTCTCCCAAGGACTTGGGAAAAAAAAGCAAACAAACCACGTCAGTAAGGAACAGACTATGCAAGTATGCTGGTACTGCTCCTCCCTCACAGGAGGACTCTTGGTCACCAGAATGCTTTTCAGGGAAACACCAGAGAAATCCTCATCAATTTCATCAGCCAGAAGCTGCCTTTAAGCCAGCAGGACAGAAGCTGGCGGAGTTATTAATGGCTTTCCCAGTTGTTGAATTCTGTGCATCTCTGATTAACTCTCAGAGGGGTATTTGGGAAGGAGAGGGGGAAGAAAATAAGATTTTCTTGTAAAAGATTTTATAAGGAAAAAAATACCCTTCAAACAATAAGGCATCCAAGACAAATGCCAAATACAAGAAAACGCATCTCTGGAACAAGGAAGAGGTGCACAGCAGCAACTCTTGCTAAATGCCTGGGATTAATTGCCTCAGAGAGAGGCTATAATTTAAAGGAATGAAAAACACACCTACAGATTGCTGTCTGAATCCTGACCAGACAGGCAGGTTGTCATTACTCCTCATGACAAACGGCTCTGACTCCGGCCTTTATAAATGAAGCTCTTGCAGCAAAAAGCTCAAAAGGCCATTGTCCTCTTGACAATACACAGTTGACTTTGCTGAAAATTAGACTATTAAAAAAATAAGTGTTTTCCTATGCTCTTCTGTTTTTACTCAATCTCCAGACAAGACAAGGCCTAGCTGGGTATTCCTGTCCCTGGATGGCAAAAGTCCCTTCCTTACCCGGGTGCTCTTAGTAAGAAACCGAAGGCTCTGTCTCTCCTGCCAAGGGCTGTGCACACATGTAAGGGCTTAGATTTCTGAGAGGAAGGCACAGGGTCCATGGGTATCATTTACAGGGGATACCTAAGAGCACACGTCTCTTGGAACTGTGGAGCCTTAACTTTTTCCCTAAGGAAAAAGATAATTACCATTTACAAATTCCTCTCCTCCCTTATCCTACCTTTAATTTCACCTGCATACATTCCATATTGCTATTGTACATTTTATGTTAAAAATACCAATCTATATCTCTAAGTGGTTATGTCCTCCTTTCCCCCTTATTTCTTTCCTTCTGTGTTTTCCCATGCTATACCCAAGTACAATCCATACATATTCCCTTTTCTTTCTCTTCTAGCATTCCTCATAATAAATATTCGTATGTATTCTACTTGCCCAGAAAGAATGCTAATTCTGAAGTTGCCAAGCAGTAGTCTGTATTTCTAAGCAATAGGCTCAAAATCCTCAGGAAAGAACTAGAATTCAGGTAGGCATATATTTTAGAAATATGGTGGGGCTCTCCAGGTGCCAGATATCCTGTTCCTAATCCTCAGGAAGTCTCCTCACTTCTCTGAGACTTTTCATTATTCTGCCTCTGCTGAACACAAGGGAAGTTCATCTAAGGTAGTCAGCTCCCACAAAGAGCTGAGCGCTTCAGGGTTAAACTTCAGAGATTATCCCCTCGGATTTTACAGATCAGACACTGAGGCCTACAGTGGGAAAGGGACTTGCCCAAAATCAAATGACAAATTTGGCTCAGCCAAAACCAGAACCCAGGGCAATTCTCTAAACAAGAGTTCTCAGGCTATGGGGGCAGCAGGCACTGACAAGTGATCCCAGTTCCCACCACAGCTGTTCCAGGAGTCACTTGCTGTTTTACCAACTTAGTTCAAAACTGGCTCAAGTAGGAGTTGAAAAGGACTCGGGCAACATTTCATTTGGAGAAGGAAGTGAGACAGCTGAGCTCTCACAGCTCACTTCCCAGGAACGTTCACAAACTGGCTCCACTTTTAGAAAACACCGGGCCTCTTACGCCCAACACGTAACGCCCAGTCCTCGAATGTCTTCTCCTGTATTTCACCCACTGCTTCCTAACTGGTTTTCCTGCATCCCTCCATATACCTGCCACTTTAGGTCACCCTAACTAATGCGTCAAAGGTAGCTGCCTCAAATAGGTCTTCAGTAACGGCTGCCCCCAGGTAAGAATAAAGTCCAAGCTTTTCAGCCAGGCATTCCAGGCCCTCAGTTCAGGCCTTTCGGCTCTTCTCTTTTGGATTACAAACACTGTAGCTCTAGCCACAGATTTATTGAGGGTCCCCCAAACAAACCCTGTAAATCTTCTGTCTCTGGGCTTTTGCTTAAGCTATTCCCTTTCAATTTCCTAGAATCTCCTTCCCCACCTTCATCCTCCACATCAATTCATCAAAGTCCTATGCAGTCTGTCCACACAGCTAAAACCCAGGGAGCCTCCTCACATCTCCCCAAATACTCTCTTCCCTTCAGAGAATGCTGCTCTGTATTTTAGTCCTACTTTATTACAGTCTGTCTTGTTAGTTATTATGTAAAAATCTGCTCATGTTATTTCATAGCCTAAAACTCTTCAATGACTTCCTTCACCTACAAGATAAAGTTCACCTCATTTGCAAGGTACACAAGACTCGCCAAAGATCTGGTGACACCCTAACTCTCGGGACTCATCTCCTGCCACATATCTTGAACTTTACGGTCTAGCCAAACTTATCAACAAGGAGATTTCTAAAATATTCCACACTATTTCATGTTTCTATGAATATGCATTTATTTGTCTTTCTCCCAAGTATACCTAGGAGTGACAGTCCTATTTTAAGACATATAACTTTCTCTTTTATAAACCCACCTTATAAAAAAACAATCAACCACTATGAAAATCAAGTAAGTGAAATTATTTAAAACTCTCTGATAAAAAGGAAGAGAACAGTTTCTTATCTCATCCTACTTTAGGAACTACTTCTATTCTTCTATGCCTGATTCCCAACTGTTCTAGCAGGTTCCAGTCTATAAAGAGAATAACTTTAAAGTGTGTTTCCTTAGAATTTCTCTTGTATTTCTAATATCAAAGAGTCTATGGTTTGTAAGTCAAAGAAAGGAACAAAGGCAACTCCTCTTCAAAATGAGGTAGACAAGAACACTCTCTAAAGATTTACCCTTCCCTTTCTTGGCTACAAGAAATTATTAGTAGTCACTGACTCCCACAGGAGTCTTGGAAATTCTGGGCACAGAAGAGAGAGCAGGAGCAAGTACTACCAAGGACACGTAGCTTCACTCTACCAGAATTCCTAGCCACGAGAACTTGAAGCAAATATATGAGTCTCACAAAGCTACCAGGATTTCACCTATACGCAGATGATAACAATAGTATTATTCGGTTTTAACATATTTTCTTTGCCATGGCTCAACTAAATTTCAGTTACAGCAAAAGGGCAGGTGAAGAATATTAAATTCTGAACTAAAGGCAAGCAACTTCTTACGCCAGCCCAAACAGACGGCAGAGCTGAGTGACAGCCTTGAGAACCCTTAGCTACATCACATACCAAAAAGGCCTTTTAACAACTTCCTTCCCAGAAGGTGTCTAGCATGGGGACCATAAAAGGAGAAGCTCTTTCTGCATGAGGCTGTGTACGTGTATGTGGTTAAATCTGTCACAACACTTCATGCCAAACTAAGGAACCAGAACCCGTCTCTGGCACCTAGAAATGACTGTCATACAGTGAAACATTTTTGCCTGTTTGGTCACAATATACATTTCTGGGTAAAAATTCAAACACAACCAGATAAATTAGAAGAATGAACAAAACAAAAAACAGACCTAAAGTGACTGCATGTTAAGGCTGAAAGACTAGAAATCTCACTGAGATGTTTTTCCAAAGTCAGCCCAGTGTCACAACGGTAAATGAAGAGCTTGCTCTCTTCTGTGCTAGCAACAATTTTAAGAAGTGAATATAATTCCCCTCTGGCTGGTATATATGGGGGAGATATTTGTGACTGATCCAATCTGAAGTTTCTCTAGTTCTGTCATTGACTCAGGGTATTCTTTGCCTTGGAAGGCAAAGCAGTTACAAAAAGACACAAGGAGGGCAGGAATAAGCTGGGGATGATTCTGGGATTATAATTACATTTAGAATAAGAGACAACGTGAGGAAGGGGGTGAGGATAACAGGAACAACAGACACATACGACCTCTCGTGCAGGCCTCCGCAACTACTGGGACACGGCACTTAACCACTGTGCTTCAGGAAAGCCTCCCTCTCTTTCCAAAAGGACGGTGAAAATTAAAACGGCATTTTTCCTTACGCTTATTTGTTTTCTACATTCTAGCAGGTGGTCTGGGCTCAAAAACAGGCAGACAGCAATGTCAGGGGCAGCCACACCTTTACCCTGCTTGTGAACATCTTTACGCAAAGACAGATGCTGAAAGCTTCAGGACACACCTTCTGACAGCGGGTTTCTGGATGTCCTGTTTGTGCATTTTGATAAACACAGGGACCCTGCAGTCTCAATCCTGGCCACAGACAGAGATGAATGGCAGGAGAAGATGCCTGCCTGGGTAGATGGTCATTAATCCAGACCACAAAAGAACAGAAAGTTTAACCTGATGCTGACCAAACGTCAAAGCTATCCTTCCCTAGAGATAAATCTAGATAGTCTTCTTCCACGGCAAATTCAGGGAGCAAGAGCTCAAATGTGGTTCTACATCATTTATAAGGTTTTTATTTTATTTATTTATTTTGAAAGATCTATCTATTTATTTGAGAGTGAGAGAGAGTGCATGCAGGGGGGTGGGGGGCAGAGGGTGACAGAGTCTCAAGCAAACTCCCCGCTGAATGCAGAGCCTGCCATGGAGCTTGATCTCAAGACCTGAGATCATGACCTGAGCCGAAATCAAGAGTCAGATGCTTAACCAACTGAGGCACCCAGGCACCACCATTTTTAAAGGTTTTTAAATCTGCAGGACAGGGACGCCTGGGTGGCTCAGTTGGTTAAGCGTCTGCCTTTGGCTCGGGTCGTGAACCCAGGGTCCTGGGATCGAGCCCCACATCAGGCTCCCTACTCAGCGGGGAGTCTGCTTCTCCCTCTCCCTCTACTGCTCCTCCTGATTGTGCTCTCTCACTCTGTCAAATAAATAAATAAAATCTTTTTCTAAACCAATCAATCAATCAATCTGCAAGACAATTAAAGCCAGATACTAAATATGTTTGCTCCTGTTCTCGAATCTCAGACATGTCTAATTTTGGTCGTCTCTGTATCCTCATTAAAAAAAAATACTATAATGGAGTAAATATCTCATTAGGATATTATAAGGATTAAAAAAGATTTTAAATATATATATAAAGTATATTAATATATACAAATGTTTTGTATGTTATAAATTAGTATATATATTAAAAATATTATAGCTGATCTCTTTCATTCAATAAATGATGGAGAAGAACCAAAAAAGATGGGATCTGGCAACTCTATACACCTGGACGGGCAAGATAGAGAATGGCAAAATGATCCCTGGCTTAGCAAATGGGAAGAGATCTGAAGAAGTCGAAGGCATCCTGCCTGTTAAAGGCAGGAGCATGATGTACTATGAAGGCGAGGACACCAGTAGAACAGTCTCTCTTAATGGTACCCTAAGTGTTAAGAGGATTCCAGGCCCTGTCTAACTTACTTGCTTCTCTGTACCTGAAAGAGCTATAAATTATGACTGTACAAGCTTCTGACTTTCCTTCTAGTTATCAAAGCTAAGGAAAAGGACTGGGCAGAGAAATTAAAATGGGCTGGTACATTCCCTCATTTCTCACTCACTCCCGCCTCAGAGCACCTAGAAATTAAGAGAAGAGGAGCAACCACAAGCAGCACTCAGTTTATAACAGGAAGGAGGAGGGCAGGGAAAAAGACAGAGCAAGAATGAACAGACAGTAACTCAGCATCAACCAGCTAGCAACTTCCTTCACTAGGAGACCTGGACTACTAATATTGAAGTGACTAATGCATAGCTGCTATTAAAAACAAGGTTACAGTCTGCATCGGCCCAAAACGAAAGCCAAACACCCTGTGAGGGACTTTCAGAGGGGCATGAGAGAAATCAGCCCATTGTTACGAACCAGGGAGCAATGGAAGACCCCTAGGGAGAAACAATGGTAAGTCAGTGCAGGAAAGGTGAAGAAGGCAATGTAAATTCAGGTCGTGCCGAAGCCAGGGGGGAGGTGAGAGCGCAGGTGGGCTGTGGGGAGCACAAGGAGGAGGCAGTCTGACACAGGAAAATCGAGGGGGAAGGAAGGGGAGAGGGAGGAGGTGGTAGCAGAAGAAAGAGAGGGTAAGATGAGAACAGAACATTTTAAACTAACCCAGCACTCCATTGTGAAGGACAAGTCACGAGGCAAGATACAGCTCAAAGGCATCAGCGCCACGTTCCTCCACTGCAAAGAGAGAACACGGCCTTCCAAACGTGCATGGAGGGACGCTATCAATCTGCACTGACTCCCAGAGCTCCCCAGGATTACTGAGGCTTTTCAACGGTACTAAGTCCCAGCAGCCTTGGCGTGTATGTGAAACTGCTTCCCTGAATAGACACCGGTGCTGGAAAAATAATAACCTGAGGGGAACACATTTCACTCCTGGGGGTTGCCTGGCGAAGGGAGTAGAGACTCTTTCCCTTCACAGCCAGTATATGCATCCACCTTCCCCAAGAGTGGACTGAAGGGAGAATGACGCGTGCTAGAAGCCAGAGGGCAGCCGATGAGAGAGGACCAGCAACCCTATTCCAAGTGCCACCACAGCTGCTTCAAGGCATCCCTGCCTTTCTTGCACGTTTACATCTTCCCCAGACAAATGAACCGCCCATTCAGTCTGCCTTCTGCTTCCAAATACACAAGTGCTAGTGTGTTTAAGAATCATATCAGGAAGGCAAATTGGTATAAAGGTTGTTTCCACCTTCTTCGTCGTCTTTGGCAGAGAAAAGATTTCTCCAATGCATCTTAAAGCTCTATTGCAAGGTGGCTCTTGGGGAACTATCCATTCAGCTCACGGAAGAGGAAGGTCAAAGGGGAGGCAAGAACTCTTAACATCCCAGACCTGACCAGGCTATGTCAAGATGGAGAGGGAAGAAAAAGGAAAATGACTGACAGGCTGTCCTATTACAACACAAAAGGAGAAAAAAAATAAGGCTTAACCACCTCTTTCTCTTACTCGTTTTGCGTGTTTGAGAATATCAAAATATAGGAATCAAAACAAGGGCCAAATGTCCAATTTGGTACAAGCCAGGAAAGCTTTCAGAATGGAAAGAAACACAGTGAATGGTTACAAAGGTCGGGAGCAGCAGGTCAGAGAATTCAAACACAGCAGTAAAACGGAGGTGTTTCATCCTGTGCGTGGGGCTGACCCTGCTCCTTTAGCTCACCCCCGCCCTCCAATCAACCTCTCAAAAACACCAGAAGAGCAAGGAATCACCTCTCAAGCCACCACATTAATCTGACAGGCAACTTTCAAAGGATCCTTATGGGAGAGGTGGGGGGAGGAAGAAAGTTTAGGCAATGGAGTAGGACCTCCAAGCAGTGTGATTCAAGGGTAATAAGAGGAAATGTCTTTAGGAAAATCTGGGTATTCTCGTTATTTCTAATCTCTATACCTACTCTGTTTAAGAGGAAAAATACCAAGCATCCTGTCTCCCTGACATTATGAAGACAGGCCATGAGAAGCCCTGCCACAGCTGCTGTTCATGCCAAAGCGAAATAAAAGTGCTGCCTACGGGGCGGCAGCCATCTTCTCCAGCCTGGCCTGCGGCCAGTGGGCTGTCTCTCCCCACAGGCTCCAGTGAATCAGCAGCACAACTGCCAGAGGTGGGGGGGCCCTGAGCCTTTTAACCCCGTTTCCCTCACCCCATCTATTACTCATAAATAAAAACTTAGGGGGTTGAAGCAAAAACGTCAACCACTGCTGCTTGGACAGTGGTCGACTTGGAAGCACACACAGCTTGGGAGGACAGGGAAGAAAGCAAGCTGAGGAGGTACTTACTCAAAGTCCTCAAACTCCAAGTCGGTTCCCTCTACTGATGGGCCCTGGTTGTCTGAGGAAGAGGAGGAGGTGGAAGTACGGAGACGGTTCTGCTGATAGCGCATGGAGCGCTGGCGAATACTGTCTCTCCGTGAGAGATACTGGATCATCCTCTGGGCGTAGTATGCAGCAGGAGATAATCTGAGAGAGACAGAGATGGACAAACACAAACTAGCACTAATGTGGGGAATACTGAGAAAGACAGTAAATCCAGCTCTCCCGTGACATCTCCCTGCTGAGGCAAACTCCGGAGACATGAAAAATAAAGGGCATTTAACTCACCAGGAGGTCTGTACTGCACAATATGCTTATCAGACTACCACCAGTGTTTCTGTTCTGAGAGAAGGCAAAGAAGCTGTTTAACCAGTCATCATCTGCTCAACAGCTGCCCCCTCCCAAGTGGATAACACTGGACCTTCCTTTTTAGTTTCTTAAGGGACCCCTCGTAGCTTCTCAGGGTGCCCTTCATACAGATTCACGGCCTTCTTCAATCATCCACACTCAAAATAGAAGAAACGAAAAGAGACCACAGCAATCATCTACAGGCCAGCTCTTCTTTCATTTTACACAGGACGAAAGAGGCCAGGAGATGGCAAACCGGGCATGACTAAAGAAGGTACCATCTTCACTAGGAAGTCCTTCTTTTCCAACAAATCCACAAAGCTCCAGATTTGTCCTAGCTCCCTAAAATGAGCTCTCTGAACCTCTCAGATCTACAGATTATTCACAGATATTTGTAACACAGAGAAAATATTCAGGATCGAAAAAGCGAGTAAAATATACTCAGGAAAACAAAACCTAACAGGGAAAAAAAGATTTTTCTGTTTCTTACAATGCAGCATCAGAGGCTACACGGGCTCTAAGCAATAGCAGAAGGCAACAGTTATTCCTTTTTCTTCTCCCTTACCATGGCTATTCTCAGTGGATAATTAGTCTAGACCTCTATTCTTCCAACTGTGGCTTAGTGTCTTCATATTCCATGAAAACATCTAGTGTCTCATACAATTCATCACATTCCTTTCTTTCTCAAGTTTTTCCTCCATCTTTCACAACACTGCTACATACTAAGAAAGTGAGAGAAGAACAATAATAGAAAAACGTTTTATATATAATATTAAGGGGATTACTAAGAAATTTCCAGGTTTAAAACTTGCCTGAGGCACACACTTTAACTCAACAATTCCACTAGGAATTTTATCATATGGAAAAACACAAGGATACAAAGATATGTATATATATCTGTATATGTTGTTAGCATTAGTGAAAAACTGGGAAACATCCCAAATGCCTACCAACAGATTAAATAAACTATATCCGTACAAAGAAACACTATGTAGTTATTAAAAAGAATAAGTCATCCCTATATACACACAAGAAAAACCCTCTAAAACAAAAATTTAAGTGGGAGAAAAACTGAAGAATGGTATGCATATACTAATATGTATATAAAAACATGTATTTCTGCAAAAAATTAAAAGGAAACACAGCAATCCTAATGAGGATTCCCAGGAATCTTAACTTCTACAATATTTGAATATACAAGGAAAAAAGCATTTATACATTTTTTTAATGGAAATCTGGAAAAACTGATTTGAGAATGGAAATAGTAACAGTTACATCCAATGATAGGAAAAGTATTTACAAAATCTTGCTGCCTGACTTTTCATTACCCCTGGACAAAGTTTCTGGGAAAATCCTCAGTAAATCTACTGACTCAGGCCAAAGAGATTCTGTGGTCACCTTGCTACAGGAACTAAGGCTACCTCTGAAATGCCAGTCATCAGAGGTGGTATCCTTCTGGCCAATCGTCACATGGAATTCCCGAGCAGGCCAAATGACAATCTTTGGAACTCAAAAGGCTTTGTTATCGAACAATATACTGCATTTGGCATCCCTGAATCCAAATTATACAGCAAGTGGGCAAGGGATGCACAGATGCCTTGGCCAAGATCATCAGAGTACAAGAATCATTTCTTAAAAGTCTCAATGTCTGGAGCTTTCATTATCCATTGGCCCCCTGTTGCCATACATCTTGCAAGGATGAATCAAGAATCCCAAACTTTCAAGAGACAGAAGTCAGCACTCTTGAGTTATTCCTACATCTACTAAATATACAGAAATCTTCTAGAAGTCAACCATTGATGGTTAAATTCTCAAGTGAATCAGACTAGAAAAGAATGTAAAAAAACATTACAAGAGCGGAATGAAGATTCTTTTTTTGGAACTGATTCTGAAAAGTAACCCTAAGTACACTCATTCCTCAGCTGATTCCTAACTAATGGGAAAATTATATTATATTATTGGTGACAGAAGTAGAAAGAATGTTGATGTGGACAATAATAAAGACTGCCCTTTTATGTAAGGACACAATTTCAGCACTAGGTAACCCCAATTGTTTAATTTCACTATAGGATAGGAATTCCCTAAGCGACAAAACTATGCATCGATGGTAAAGAAAAAAGGATTCCTGGCACAATTATCAAATACAAGTACATCCTGGCCTCATCTTTTTAGGTATCCAGGGAAGCTAAGGATCTGAATGCTGCAATGTCCCAAAAAGGCTTTGACCTATATGTATTGTGTATGGTGAAGTCTAAGAGGAAAAAGAAATTAAACAACCAGTAATGAGGTAGCAATCATACTCCTACCGAAGAGCTGGATAATCACCAAACTCAAGTGTCCCAAGAAAAAATTTTTAAATGTTTAAATCCGCAAGTTTTCTTCAAGGAAGAATACTTTCTCCCCAAAGAAAACCTATTCTGTGTTCAGAGGGAAAATGTAAAAATAGCAACACCACAAAGTATGACACTTTCTGTGATAAAAAGATCTGAGTGGGAGTAAATAAAAGATTTATTACATGAAAGGAGGACAAATAATGGTCTTTAAGGATCACTGTTAAACTTTGTCAGGCTAAAAATTCTGGGGACGAGATTCCTACTGCTGTCCTAAAAGAAACTCTTTTATAGCAAGAAATTCTCCTCTCAGTGTTTTAGAATAATCTGATTGATGCATAAAATCTCCTTCTCTTATTTAGGGCTTACTACTTTCAAGTGTGATCAGAGACTAACAAACTTCCTTGGTTCGGTCATCATCATCTCAGCAGCCTCCCCATGTTCCTTGATCCTTGGTTCTGCCATTTCGGGGGTATGGAAAAGGAAGTAAGAGGGTAATGGGGGAATCGTTTCATTAAGTCTCTCAGAAAGAACGCTCAGTATCATGACAAAACTGTGGCAACAACGAAATCACTCACTATCCCTAGAATCAACTTGGTCTCTGGGTCTTTCCATACTTGAAATTCTTAATCTAAAGTAAAGTTCATTTAACTTTATCTAACCTCTATCTGTTAACTTGCCAACCCCACCATTACAAATTACTCTTTCTTTTGGCAAAGCCTCACAATACGCTCTGGTACTGCTTAAGTAACGGGAAGGTTATGCCCTATTTAGGTCATTAACAGAATCAGTAAGCCTGGCTGTGACAACGCCAAAGGGCCGCTCACTATAAATAAATGTTGTACATCAACTCAACACCCCATTCTTGGTCCTCAGTCACCAGTATCAGGTAAGGGTGGGCGCTGAACGTGTCTAAGTGCTGTTTTAATCTCTTCAAGAACTCATCAAATATCTTCTGATGGGTGTAAGGTAAACACTTTAATAAAATGACAATTTGTTTTATTTAGATACCCTTTTGTCAGTCATCTCTTCCTTTAGGTCTCATCCAAAAACTGAACATCTGAACGAGCTTGACTTCTACCTTTTGATAGTCTAAATTCTCTCTCAAACGAGAGCAAGTAGGATTATTCGTTAGTTGGTTAGTTTTAATTTGTAAGTAATTTCCCTATTAATAACAACTTGTTTCCCCTTTGGCTGTCCATCTGAATGGCAACAGCCTCCCTGATCAGCAAAAAAGGAATACCCTGTGACTCTGCCAGTGGCCTCTTCAGGTCCCTTCTCTAAGTGCCCCACTTACAGAAATGAGCCCCAAAGGACAAGGGCTCAGTCACAACCCTCTGCCACCAGAGGTTCTGTTCACTTACCTGCAACACTTCCCAATCACCTGAACCACCTGTCTCAAAACTGTAACTGAAGAGTAAATGAGCACCAGGACCAGAGAGGCACAGAATGGGGCTTCCAACATCTTGGCAACCCCAAGGGCAGCCCCTCCCCCCCACCTAGTGCCATTTCTCACTTTGACCTTACCTCGCTGGGTCTGGGTAAATTGGGTGCTCTCTGGATCCTGCTCCATCATAACGGGATAATGAAATGAGGGAAGACTCCAGCAGCCTCCTAGCAGAGATTAAAAAAATGGCAATAATCCCTGTCAATTACCAACTCAGAGGTCATTCATAAGGGAAAAATAGGGGGAGAGATAAATAATATCCCCCTTTGTAGCTAGCTAACACCTGCTATCTGGGATCAGGTAGTTCCTACAAACTAAGTACTTAGAGACGTAAATAAATGAGCTACAAAGCTCCCACACTGGACACGGCCACTGTATTATGCTGAATACTGCTCTCCTGTGAGAAAGGAACAGTGCTTCAGAGACATGATCTTATTTCTCTTTGCAGTTATCTCCAGCAGACAAATAGGAGGTTGGGATCAACACAGGAGGGGAAAATTAGGCATACCCAGAGAGATTCATGGAGTGCCAACATGCATCTTGGTGTTTAGTTTCTCCATGTTATCCTAATCCACATCCCCTTATCTTCTACTCATTCTGCTCTGCCCACACCATTTTTGTGAGAAGGAGTACTCCTCAGGCTCTCTTAACAACTGACAAAAATCTTTAATTATATAATCTAACCCAATCATAAGTTCAACTAATCATGTCAATACACCCACATTTTATTGAGCACTTTTTTGGTGCCAGGCAAATACTAAACACTTCATATATATTTACTTACTTAAAAACTCACCACAATCTGGCAAGATAGGCATTACTATACAAACATGAGAACACTGGGCCTAAAAGTTAAGTATATGACACAGTGCACAGGGCTATTAAGTGGTAGCACCAGGACTCCAGAGAAGATCAACTCCAAAATGCTTCAAACCTCAATGCTATACTGTAGGACTTTCCAGGCACCACGCAGGTAAAAAGTGTGTATGTTTCCACCGTGAGTCCAACCTAGAATGTGGGCTCAGTATTACTGGCTCTTCCTGTTTTTTAAGGGAAGCCAGAAATCTAGACTTTTCCATGAAATCTCCTGACTAATTTTAGCTAAAACATTTTTTTCCCTCTTTGTACAAGGGCCAATTAAAACACATCTGATAAATGTGGCCCAGGGACCCCCCAGTTTGCCATGTCTGCCACACTGCTTCCCGACTCAAATGTGCCTTGGCAGCCAATCAAGCTCCTGCCATAGAACATGTTTCAAAGGAAATGGTCTCGGAAAGAAATGCATATTGTTCCTCTCCAGCAGCATCTTGCCTGGCTCTCCCGGGAACAGGTCTCCAGCTCCCTGCCAGACTCTTCTTTAAAGCAGATCTGCAGGATAAGGACAGCAGCTACCAATCTTTTCCAATTGAGTTAATTCAATTCACTGTTATTAAAACCAGCTGGCTTTAGGTATAGTCATGTGCAGTCACTTTATCCTAGCAACTGGCTCACCAAAGCATTTCCCCTAACAGCCTGGGAAAGAGATACAGCAGAGGCCCTGTCAAGCTGGCTTGCTACCTTTCCTGTCCAAGACAACCAACTGTTCAATGGTGCTTTCTATCTAACCAAGGCCTAATACTTCCCCACACAATTCACTTTAAGTAGTCCTGCCACTGAAGGAAGAGAATATTACAATGTAACCAATGAGGAAGAGAAGAAAGCAATAAAATACCTCTCTCAGGTCTGGGCTCTTCAATGATATCACTGTTGACAGCAGCACAAATGCTGTTTCTCATCAGTAGTAAGAGATACCCTCCCATTTAAATATGTCTGAAACTGGGATGCATCATATAATAATGTGACACAGTTGGGGTTTTTTTTTTTTGAAGATTCATTTTTTTTGAGAGAGAGAGAGAGAGAGAGAGCACGAGGGGGGGGGGGCGTGGGATAGGGAGAAGCAGACTCCCCAGTGAGCAGGGAGGCCGACATGGGGCTGAATCCCAGGACCCTGAGATCATGACCTGAGCCCAAGGCAGATGCTTAACTAACTGAGCCATCCAGGCGTCCCTGACACAGTTTAACTGGCAGGAATTTTTTCTTTCATTAAGGGCACATAAAATAATGGTATGTCTTTGAGTCTTGAACTACAGAATGTTTGTAAGAGGAAAGGGTAGTGAGAGGTACCTATACTGGAAAAAAGAAGAAAAGTGAAATTCTGATAAGAGTATCTATTCAGGACATTTATACCATCTTAAATACTTGTCCACTGCTAATTAATTAGTTTTATAGGAATTGGGAAGGGGTTGAACGGAAGCAAGATCTGGGAGCAGCTGACGTCCCTGAACACCCAGAAGCTTATTCCATCCCAAAGGGCTCTGGAGTTAGCCCTGAGTATAACTGAGCCCTATCAGGTTATGGCTGCTTAGTAAGCAGAGCCCTTTGGCAAGGAGCATCCTGCAGAGTGACCAACATATATCTTTCTTAAGTACTTCTGCCTGGAAAATGATGGTGATAAGTTAGGAAGCCAGTATTACCCTACCCCCTACTACTATGCTAAGGCAGTGTCAGTATTTAGAGAGATGAGATGACTTTTTAAGGATCCTGTAAAGGAGATTCTTGAACTAGAAGAGTTTGGATTAGAAATTTTCAATTTTAATGATTCCTTTCTATAATCCTGCAAAGTCTACTTCCCACCCTGACTTCCTATCTTAATTAGAAAGACTTCTTTAGATCAGGGTAAAACCAAAATGTTAAGCTTTGTCTCTGGGGAGTCCCTGATGAGTTTCTTTTGGAACATGCATCCCTTGTGCCTACTTACTACAAAATCTGCTGGCACCATTTATGCTCCCCAGGCAACACAGTGGACTAGCAAGCCATATATAAGCCATATATATATATATATGGCATTTTAATTGCTAATACACAAAATCAGGAGAGCCAATTACTATGAATAGCACCCCCCCACACATCACTGATTAACACTGAGTTCTCTTCAGTTACAATACAAGTACCATCTAAAGGAATAAAAAAGACTTCTCCAATTGGTGTTGAACACAGAAAGAACTAGAGCTACCAGATGAGTAATGTCACCACCACTCCTAGGAACCTCAAAGAGAGATCTTTCTCTCCTATAGTCAGCTTCCTCAAAGAGAGATCTTTCTCTCCTATAGTCAGCTTCCTGCAAACAGCCGTCACTGGAGAAATGACATAAGAAAATGGGATGAGATGGCAGCTGTGCGCCTTCTTCTCTGGCCACCACAAATGTGACTTGACTTAACCATCTATCATGCAACTCAATAATGCGAAATAAGGCAGGACTTAGGAGGGGCTCAGACAAGCTTGTTCAAGCTTGAAGCTACCATTTCATTCTGTCCTGTAATCACAATTCAGAAATGTTTTTAAAGAGTCACTGAAGCCCTTGAAAAAAAACACACACCAAAAAAACCCTCTTTCTTTGCAAGTTTGCCTGGTTCATTCTCTGTACCAGTGGTGTCCAAGTGAGATAACCAGGGGTTGTGCTATTTTGATCCACTGGAGAACAGAAAGAAAATATCAGAACTTTTATAATGTATAACCATAATATATAATACACACACACACAGATTGCTCAAAAGCCTTTCACTAATAGTATTTTTTTAAAGTCTGAAGATCACTGCTCTATTAAACTATATCCTACTTTTAAGAAAATCCAACATTTGAAAGAATAAGCACAAACATATAAATATAAAAACTATACATTTAAAAGAATAAGCACAAATACATAAACATAAAAACCATAAATATAAAAAGATAATCATATTCATACATAGAGCAAAAGAAGAGAATGATAAAGCAAATGTGGTAAAATGCTAATAATTAGGGAATGTGGGTGAAGAGTATATGGAAATTCTTTGCACTATTTTTGCAACTTTTCTGCCAGTTTGAAATTATTTCAAAATTAAAAACATTCAAAAAAATTAAAAACATTCAATATACAAAATTGAAAAGTAAAGCAGTGAAAACTAAAAAGAAAACTTTTCATTCTCAAAAGAATTACTGACTTCTTAAATAGGATTTCTTAAAATAGCAAGTTGCCCTAGTGCCCTAAGGCAGGTTTGGTAAACTACAGGCCCCAAGCCAGCTGCCTGTTTTTATAAATAATTTATAAATATTTATAAATATTCAAACATGGCCACATCCACTCATTTATATATTGTCTATGGCTGTTTTGGGCTGGCAAGGCAGAGTTAATCCTGACAGGAACGGCCTTAAAATACTCACTACCTGGTCTTTTACATAAAAAAATCTGCCCACCCCTGCTCTAATATATTTGCTTACATAAAATCCCTTGAAAGATAAAGTGAAGTCACTAAGAAACGGAACAGAAAAACATGAAATCAAAGTATTACACACTAGGGTAAGTCAACAAAAATTAATATTAAACCCTGATAAAATCATTAGTCAACAGCAACACAATTCAAGCAACACAATTCAATTTAAAATTCCTAACATTTTAAATGACTACAGCTATTTCTTCCTTTCCTGATTAATACTCTGAATATGTGCAAGTGGGTTCCCTAGATCCACTATATCCTTTGATGACTAGGAAAACAATAAAAAAAAAAATAGTGGAAGAAAGCGCTGGGAAAGAACAAAGTTGTCAAGGCAGAAGAGATGGGTCATCTCAAAGAACTTTCATTTCAAATCCAATGGATATCAGAGTTGAGAAGCAGAAAGTTTGGGCACCTTTATACATGTCTAGACAGAATGAGTAAGCTGGTGGCAACTCTTCTTTACTCAACAATTATATCCTGAAAATATTCTTTTAACTAGTTGTCAGATCACAGAAAAAAATCAATATCCTAAAACAAATAAATATGTTTAAACCTCCTCCAATCACTGGGAAAAATCAATTACCAGAACTCTGTGACCTATATGATATGTAAAGCCTGCTCCAAGAACCCAAGATGCCACTGATGCCCCATGCCTAAAGAGTAATTTCCCAGCCTGGCTTTGATGGCTGGGTGATATCTGCTATTTCAGTTCAGGGGAGCCAAGCCCAAAACTAATAGCTCCCTTCTGCCTAGAAAATAAAATCTAAATTCCTCAGCTTGGCTCCAATGCTCTGCAGCTGAATTTCACATTTCTTCTGGATATATGATACACTCTAGCCTGGTGGGTTTCAACCTTTTTGGTCTCAGAACTCCTTTAACACTCTTAAAAATTAGTGAGGACCTCAAAGAGCTTTCGTTTATATGGGTTTTATCTATTAATATTTACATTTGAAATTAAAATTCAGAAAAAAATTTTTTTAAGATTTTATTTATTTATTTGACAGAGAGACAGCCAGAGAGAGAGGGAACACAAGCAGGGGGAGTGGGAGAGGAAGAAGCAGGCTTCCCAGCGGAGGAGCCCGATGTGGGGCTCGATCCCAGAATGCCGGGATCACGCCCTGAGCCGAAGGCAGATGCTTAACGACTGAGCCACCCAGGTGCCCCTAAAATTGAGAAATTCTTAACACAAGCACACATTCCATTAACCACCAGAGTGATAACCTTGTTACATGTCACACAGCGAAAACTCCACGGACACTTGTGGAAGAGTAAGAGTGAAAAAGACAAAGAGTGGCTCTGCATTATCACAAAAATGGTTTTGACTTCAGGAATCCCAGGCCACTTTGACAAGCATTGCTCTAGCTAAACTAAACACACCCTCATCTCATCTATGTATTTAGGTTGGCCACCGCTTCTTTCTGGGAAGTTCTTTTACCAATTTCTGCCTTAAAAAATCCTTCAAAACTCAAACATCTGACTCCTCCATCCAAAAGTTCACACTCTCTTCCCAAAGACCTCACTGCATTTTGAAACCTCTCTTAAAAGGCCTCTGCCAAGTCACCATGTACTATCGTTACCTATAAGTATGTTTTGTCTCTGCTTCTGGACTACAAGCCACATGAAAGCATGTACTGGGTCCAAGTAATCTTTCTGTCCCCATTAAAACTCCTAATTAACATGTAAATAGGAGACCAATAAAAGCCTGTGAATAAATCAGCAGTCCTACATAGATTTGGAAGAATAAGAAAGAAAACATATCTGATTGCCCCTCACTGACCCCATGACATTCAGACAAGGTTGATAGATGTCCAAAAACTCACACTAAAATTCCTGAAGGAACAAGGTCTTCAGAAACTGCTTACATCACCCTTCATCCCTGTGGTCACTTAAGCTGCTCAGGTTAAAGTGCTGACATAGCTGCCCTGATAAATGCAGTGCAGCCTGGTCCCTGGGAGGCTTATTAAATCATAAAGTCAGAGGCTGGCTACTTGCCTGGGAAACTACCACAGATGCTCCTGGATGGTATATTGCTAAAAGAGACCTCAGGGGAAAGAGGGCAATGTTTTTAGGGGGATGGAGGGGCAGGAGGCCAAAGAAACTTGGATGCACTACTGCCTTCTCCATTTTTGAATCTTGCTCTGCAAGCTCCCGATCTCTGCCTTGGCGCATGCCTGGGCTGGGAGATGACAAGCCCTTATTCTTTGTAAAAAATAATTGTGTGTTCTGAAATGACACCTCTATTATGATTTCCAAATTGACATCTCTGCTTTAAAGCGGAGGCATCCAAGCCTCCCCATTTCACACACTGGCAATTATCATTTAAGTTATCCAACGATAGGCACTCATCTGATCACTGCAGGGCCCCCTAGTTCTAGGGGTGCACTTACAGCACAATGTTGTTGCCAGTGAAGCCTGGCAGGCAATTCCTGCCCCTGCTGTGGGGTAGACCAAGGCAAGGTGGCACTGTGAAAAGGCTAACATCAAGGAAAAAACAGACATACTATAGAAAGAGCTCACAGTGCCTGTCCTATGGATCGGCCTTATTTTACTATCATCAAGCATAAACAATTCATGGGGCTCAAAACAATGCCTTTCACCAGAATGTCTTCACAAAACATGAACGTATTCCTAAATGCCTTTGTGCAGCAAGAGACAGATGGTAAAACATCAGAGCACAACATAATCACAGATACCAAAAGGAGAAAAGCTGGAAACAATTCATAATTGGTATACAATTGTGTATATAGTTATACAAAAGTCTTACCTGAGAAGTCAGCCGGACCCTTCTGGGAATATCTGACCCTCTGCTAACTGTCTCGTAGGTGGATTTTTTGTTTGTTTGTTTTAATTAGGCTTTATGCCCAGCGTGGAGCCCAACGCAGAGCTTGAACTTACTACCCTGAGATCAAGACTTGAGCTGAGATCAAGAGTTGGATGCTTAACCAACTGAGCCACAGAGGTGTCCTAGGTGGTTATTTCTGATACAATTATAAAATGATTGGCACTATGCTTGGCTTTTGTGTATCTTCAACACATTACACTATAATTATAAAATTTCAATTTATAATAAAAGCTCACTTTTCATCAGCATCTGAACTCAAAGGCCCAAGGTGATCTACATGGACATGTTTACTCTGTCTCCAAATTCATTTTCTCTAGGAGACTTGGAAGGTCTGCTCAGAGACCACAGACCTTTTTTTAATTAGAAATTTAGATCAGGGGCTTTTCACCAAAGGATGAGTAAGAGTGTATCAATGATGACAAGTTCCACAGCTAGTTCTGATACTCACGCATATCCAGACAAGCAACAGCTGTAATATACAGGTTTAGATTTTAATTAAGAGGCAGTACATCCTAATTGACTGATTTCCTCCTAAATCAAGAAGAGATTTACAAAATCCAATAATCCTAATTTCTCAGCTAATTTTATTCAGAAAAATAGATAATTCTAAAAAAGGCTATCTCTATACCAACTAATTCTACAAAGAATATATCGGGTAGAATCATTTACTGCTTCAATAACAGCAAACCCATGCACTTCTTCATAGATGACTTTTCACATTTCTATTCCTAACCTGAAATTTAAAAAACCCTTGACCAAGGCCGTCTGTTCTTAAATGACAGGCCACTGACCCTGGTATATTGTAAACACTATATATAATAATATGAAGCAAAACCTTAGGGCCAACATCAGGAGGGCAAAGAGAGCTAGTAAATGAAGCCTTACAAGACAATGAGGAAAAAGGAATACACCGTGGGCTGGAGCATTCACTAACCACAGGCAAACAGGGTGCCTTCCTGGCTCATGTCTGTTCAAGTAATGAGGTTTCTGGAATCTACAGAAATAGACAAGGGGCAGAGACTACAGCTGGGCCCCCAAACAATCCACTGTTAGCCCTTGAGCAAATACAAAGCTCAGAGTACGATCACTTTCTTACATCCTGGGTTCATCCTGAGCCGCTTCTCTTAGTGACTGACATCTGATTTTCACTGATTTGCCTCTGGGGGTATACTACTTGCCCTTCCACCCTGATCCTGACTTCAGCAACCTTCTTGATTCCTTTTGGACTCCGCATTTGACTCCACTAGAATAATTTCTCCACCATTTCCCTCTGTCTAGACAACATGAAATTGTCATAAATGACACCTAAAGTACAATTAGTAGAGAAACTGCAATTTCCACTCTCCTCCCCCGTTCCCCAAAAGAATTGCACATTAACGTCCTCCAGCATGTCAATCAAACACTACCCTGAAGATTAACTCTGTAGAGCCTGGAAGCCATTTAATTCTCAGCTTACTAAATATTATGCCTTTCCCCCTTCTACCATAATTAGAAGATGTAAATTGCCTTTTTTCACGGCCGCGAATGCTTGTAATTCCAGAGATCTGATTGCCTGGTAAATCGATACCTGCGTAAAAAAGTCCTTACAAACACCACTTTGTCCAGCTGCATCTCATATAGGGGAATCACAGACAAAAGCAAAAAGACAAGGCAAACGAGGAGAGAGGCAATGAGAGAAAGTCATGACTCAAGACCATCAGAACTAGGCAGGAGTGCCTGGGTGGCTTGGTTAAACATCCAACTCTTTATCTCAATTTGGGTCTTGATCCCAGGGTCGTGAATTCAAGCCCTGTGAATTCAAGCCCTGCCTTGGGCTCCATGTGCTTGGGGGAAAAAAAAGAAAGAAAAAAGAACCAGGCACTACTATTACAACTATTACAAGAATAAGGTGGTTTGAAGACGCTGCAGTTCCTCGTGATAAGTAATTTTAAAAAAAGCAAAACTGAAGGACAGCAAATCATGGGAGGGGATCCCCCCAGGAAACATACAGCAAAGTCTGGAGACACAGTTGTTGCAAATGGGTCGGGGGAGTGCGCTGGCATCTAGTGGATAAAGGTCAGGGATACTGCTCAGCATCCTACAATGCATAGCACAGACTCCCACAACAAAGAATTCTCCAGCCCCAAATGTTAACACTATTAGCTGCTACTGAAAAACCTTCTGATGTATCTTAATGGTCTAAGACTCACCAAGGGAAACTCTGAATAACTAAAAAAGGACACAAGTCAGTGCTTTAGCTTTAGAATGAGAATGAAGTTTATTTTTCTTATTTATTTATTTATTTTTATTTAAAGAATCTCTACACCCAATGTGGGGCTCACTACCCTGAGATCAAGAGTCGCATGCTCTTCAGAATAATCCAGTCAGGCGCCCTGAGAATACAGCTTAAATTCATCATCGTGTGTCGCTTACTAGCTATGTGACCTTGGGAATGTCCATCATCTTCAATGTCCAAATTTAAAGGGAAATCCCTATTCCACAAGGTTGCTATAAGAACATATGTAAAGTATAGTAGCCACCATACAGTCCGATGAATACCAATTATTCTTTTCTCCCTGGGATTACAACTCCCAAAGTGTCTGCAGGGAATATGATGCACTCTGGTCACCCACGTCACTATGCCTGAAAAGGTGGTTTCCCAGAAAGAAAACACGTGTCGAGAAGAACGAGTACGTAGAGGCATAAATATGGGTGGGTATCTGAACCCCAAGAATCACATGAACCTCACTCAAACTGATAAGAGCAGTCAGTCAGTCAGTCGTCCACCAATCAATCTGTTAGCCTATCCAACCACTGATTCACATCCCCAAGTACTTATTGTCAACCATTGGGTATATATTAGTATATAGAATAGACATGGTTCCTATAGTAGTCACCAAAAATGGACCCTAGAGAACCATACTTAGTATTCTTGTCCTTGTATGGTCTCCTCCCACACTGAATCTAGACCAGTCTGTTCTTGCTTTAACCAAGAGAACGTAGCAAGCTGTGCCTTTAAGAGAACTGACAGCTTCCATTCCTCCCTCTTGGAATTGTGCCTTTAAGAGGACTGACAGCTTCCATTTCCTCCTTCTTGGAATTGTCACTTTGGGAAGCCTTAAGCTGCTAAGTAAAAAGTCTGGCTAGTTGGCTGGAAAGGGCACATGCAGAGAGGAGTCCCTGAGACTACAGGAAGAGGGAGAGGCCTAGCTGTCCCAACTGAGCCTCCAGGTGACTCTAGAGAGACCCCAAGCAAGACCAACAGAAGAACTTTCCATCTGAGCCCTGTCTACCCAAGAACAATGGAAGGTAGTAAACTTGTTTTAAATCACTACGTTTCGTTGTGTGGTTTGTTGTACATCAACAAATGAATGAAATAGTTTCTGATCTTGTAGAACTTTCAAGCTAGTCACAACAGCAGCATTAGAACTAAGTCCATGAAGTTAATTACAAGCCTGAAGTAATCACATCTGTACTCAAAGAAACCTTGGCCACCAAAATAAAACACCAAACAAGACATCTGGATCTTTAACAATAAAACTCACTGCAAACTTGCTCACAGCATACAAAGCACAAGGTCTTGGTATTGGTCAGAAATGTCAATGTCAATTTTGAAAGACTTGCTACTCTCCTCCCTATCCCTGTCAGGCTCTCTCTATCTTTCTGAAACACACTTCTGCCCTGGATGGCTCTCTCTTAATGTAAAGGTGGTCCTACAATTTGGGAAATTAAGGCTATTTATGCTCCCTCCCTTACCATGAGGCAGGACCGGTTTCTTCTGCACAAATCATTATAAAAGAATGCAAGAAAGGGGCGCCTAGGTGGTTCAGTCCATTAAGCATCTGACTCTTGACCTCAGCTCAGGTCTTAATCTCAGGGTCATGAGTTTTAAGTCCCGTGTCAGGCTCAATGCTAGGCATGGAGCCTACTTTAAAAGAAAGAAAGAGAGAGAGAGTTCAGGAAAAAGGAATATAATATTCCATTTTCTTGCTATGGGCCAAACTACTTTCTGTATTATTGAACTTCCTAACATAGAACTTCACTGTGTCCACCGCCAAGTGACTAATGGAAGTAACCAGTTCTATCTCAATAACCATTCCTTACCACCCTTTATAGACACCTCATTTTTTTACGAACTTGGTTTATTCTAATTTTATATGATGAGATTTCACAGATACCCCATAAAGCCTGAACCTCCCAAAATAATACCAACAGATTAAAAAAAAAAAAAAAAAAGATCTGCAGGCAATATGTCATGGCAAAGGTTTTTGTTTTGTTTTGTATTTTGAGCAGGGTAATACAACAAAAGGAAAAAAAGCAGGCATTTCTTGAGCATCTAAACTTGCAAAAGCAACCGGTGCTTAACTCATTTTCATTTAATCCTCACATTATTTTCCAATTGAGAAAACGGACATTCAGAAAGGCTACTTAACTGCCCAAGGCTGCACAACAGAGCCAGAAACTGAATCCAGTGTTGCTCAACTCCGTATCTTTCTATTAGTACACATTACAAGAAGAGAGAAGGAGACTGTGAGAGGTAAAGCAACATTGCATCACACAGGACAAGAGCAAAAGGAAAAATAGAAGGTGATGAATAATGCAAGGCATCTTAGTACACTACAGAGGTCTGGGGGAGTGATGGCAATGATTAAAAGAGTTCCTAAGTGGTCTAAAATAGTGTTCTCCAGGGGCGCCTGGGTGGCTCAGTCGTTAAGTGTCTGCCTTTGGCTCAGGGCGTGATCCTAGAGTCCTGGGATCGAGCCCCACATCAGGCTCCTCCGCTTGGAGCCTGCTTCTTCCTCTCCCACTCCCCCTGCCTCTGTTCCCTCTCTCGCTGGCTGTCTCTCTCTCTGTTAAATAAAAAAAATCTTTAAAAAAATAAAATAAAATAGTGTTCTCTAACTTAGTATGTACCAAAACCACCTGGAGAGCTTGTTAAAAATGCAGATTACATGTCATCTACCCCAACTCTCTGACCTCGTCATATCCAAAACAATACCATCTAACACAACTGCCAAATTTAGTGGCTCTATAATGGACTAAAAAGTCATCAACTCTGTTAGGATGAATATTACAATGCTCCTTTGCCTTCAAGGAGCTAACAGAAGTAAGCTTCTGCCTTAATTCTTGCTGAGAACTCATAAGAGACAAGTGTGAAAGGAATCAGAAAAGCATGCAGAGAAGACTGCTGGACTTCTGGGAAGACACTAGATTGGAGAAATTTAAAGAAAAAAAAGTTCCTTCTTGTTTTAATTTTAAAAGGATTACATCTGCTGAAAAGGAAATTAAGAAAATGGTCCTATGTACAACAGCATCAAAAAGAATAAAATACTTAGAAAAAAACTTAACCAAAGAGATAAAAGACTTGCACACTGAAACTATAAAACACTGCTGAAAGAAAGTAAAGAAAACACAAATAAATAGGACATCCCGGGTGCAGGAATCAGACGACTTAATATTGTTAAAATGTCCACGTTACCCAAAGCAATCTACAGATTCAATGCAATCTCTATCGAAATTCCACTGACATTTTTTACAGAAAGAGAAAAAAAATCCCAAAATTCATATGGAATCTCAAAGGGCCAACAGCCAAAACAATCTTTTTTTTTTAAGTTTTTATTCAAAGTTACAGTGCAATAGCCAAAAGAATCTTGAGAAAACAAAACAGAGCCAGAGACCTGATACTTCCTTTTATCAAAATATATTACAAAGCTACAGTAATCAAAACAGTATGGTACTGGTATAAAGGCAGGCACACAGAACAGAGAGCCCAGATATAAACCCTTGTGTATGTGGTCAAATGATCTTTGACAGAAGGTATCAAGACTCCATAAACAATGATGGGGCTCATGGTTGGCTCAGTCAGGAGAGCCTATGACTCTTGATCTCAGGGTCATGAGTTCAAGCCCCACAGAGGGCATGGAGCCTATTTAAAGAAAAAAAAAAAAAAAAAAGACCACACAGACAATGAAGAATCCATAGTTTCTCCAACAAATAGCACTGGGAAAACTGGCTATCCACATGCAAAAGAATGAAGATGGCCCTTACCTTACACCATACATAGAAATTAAATGGATTAAAGACCTAAATGTAAAGGTGCCTAGGTGGCTCAGTCAGTTAAGCATTTGCCTTCGGCTCAGGTCATGATCTCAGGGTCTTGGGATCAAGTCCTGTGTTGGCTCCCTGCTCAGCGGGGAATCTGCTTCTCCCTCTTCCCCTTCCGCCTGCTTGTACACTCTCTCTCTCAAATAAATAAATAAAATCTTAAAAAAAAAAAAAAGACCTAAATGTAAGATCTGAAACTATAAAAACTCCCAGAAGAAAACATAGGGGGGTGGGGCGCCTGGGTGGCTCAGTCGTTAAGCGTCTGCCTTTGGCTCAGGGCGTGATCCCAGCGTTCTGGGCTCGAGCCCCCCATCAGGCTCCTCTGCTGGGAGCCTGCTTCTTCCTCTCCCACTCCCCCTGCTTGTGTTCCCTCTCTCACTGGCTGTCTCTCTCTCTCTGTCAAATAAATAAATAAAATCTTGAAAAAAAAAAAACCATAGGGGGAAAAACAAACAAAAAGAAAAAAACAACAAAACATAGGGGAAAGCTTTATGACACTAGAAGGAACTATGATTCCTTAGATACGATACCAAAAGCACAGGCAGCAAAAACAAAGACAAATGGGGCTGTGTGAAACTTAAAAAACTTATGCACAGCAAAGGAAACAATCAAAAGAGTAAAAAGGCAATCTACTGAATAGGAGAAAATATCTGGAAACTACCAGATAAGGGGTTAATATCCAGAATATATAAAGAACTCCTATAATTTAACAACCAAAAAACCACAAATAACCCAATTAAAAACTGGGCAAAGGACTTGAACAGACATTTATTCAAAGCAGATATACAAACGGGGGCGCCTGGGTGGCTCAGTTGGTTGAGCGTCCAACTCTTGATTTCAGCTCAAGTCATGATCTCAAGCTCTGCATTGGGCTCCATGCTCAGCAGGGAGTCTACTTGGGATTCTCTTTCCCTTTTCCTCTACGCCCCCCCCCCCATGCACACGCGCTTTCTAAGGCCCACATCAGCTCTCTGATCAGCAGGGAGTTTGCTTCTCCCTATGCCTCTGCCCCTCCCCCCTGTTTGTGTGCTCTCTCATTCTCTCTCTCACTCTCAAATAAATAAAAATCTTGGGAAAAAAAAGATCTACAAATGGACAACAAGCATATGAAAAGATCCTCAACATCACTCATCATCAGGAAATGCAAATCAAAGCACAATGAGATACCCACCTCATGCCCATTAGGATGGGCACTGCCAAAAAAAACAGGAAATCACAATGTTGGTGAGGATGTAGAGAAATTGGAACACTGGCACATTGCTGGTGGGATTGTAAGATGATGCAGCCACTGTGAAAAACAGTATAGACGCTTCTCAAAAAAAATCAAAAATAGAACTACCATATGATCCAGCAATCTTCCTTCTGAGTGTATATGCAAAAGAACTGAAAACAAGATCTGAAAGAGACATTTGTCCTTCCATGTTCACTGCAGAATTACTCACAATAGACAAGATGTGGAAGCAACCTAAATGTCCACTGACAGATAAATGGATAAAGAAAATGTATATACAGTGGAATATTATTCAGCCTTTAAAAAGAAGGAAATCCTGTTGTATGCTACAACATGGATGGACCCTGAGGACATTATACTAAGTGAAATAAGCCAAATACAAAAAGACAACTACTGCATGATTCCTCTTACATGAGGTTTCTAAAGTAATCAAACTTATAGAAAAAGAAAATAGAATGGCAGTTGCCAGGGATGGGGGGTGGGGAGAATGGAAAATTGTTCAAGGAGCATAGTGTTCCACTCATGCAAAAAGAGAAGTTCTAAAGATCTGTTGTCCAACTCTCTGTATACACTTAACCATACTGTACATTTAAAAATTAAAAGGGTAAATTGATGGGTTTTTATCACAATAAAATAGACCAAAAAAGTGGGAGGGGTCACATTTGCCAGCAGAACAAAGGATAAAAGCCACCTTGCTCAGGTGAAGTGATCCAAGGGAGACAGGAGGAAGAGAGAGAAAAACTGAGAAATGTATGGGAACATGTGTAGGGGAGGAAAAAAGTAAGAGAGGTAAAAAGAGTCACACTCATATCCTCTGATGCAGCAAAGGAGAAGGGCACAATGTTAAACTGTGATTGATTCTCTTTTTATGACAAGGTCACGCTTTCAGCCTTTGATTCCTTTATTATTACAATTTTCTGCTCTAACTCCTGCTCTAACTTGATTTTAATTTCCTGGCAGGTGGCACCCAAGCAGCCTTTTCCTTGGAACCCACCCCTCTACCCAAAGTATGCTGCTCACAGGGAGAGGTCCAGGCATTCTCCAAGATTTCACATAGTCCATCATCAAAGGAAGGTTGCTTTCATACTGCATAACCTGACATAACAGAAAGCTGCTCACTAAAGTGTGACCCAGCCAGCAAATAAGCTTGGCACCCCCACTTTCCCTCTTTGGAAACAGAGGAGGAGTTTATTAATTGTTGCTATTAAAAAAGTCAGGCAGCTTCTCAGGTGAGGGGGCTGTCAGCATGTCAACCAACAGCCAGCAGGGGACCCCTTGTGGATAAATTAGGCAGGAGGGGTTGGGTAGAGGAGAGGACAGTGCAATGCCCAGTGCCTCCCCCAGGTGAAGCTGAGTGGTAGGGCACTTGCCCACCCGGCACTTGGCGGGCTCAGTCGTTAAAGGATGTGACCCTTAATCTCAGGGTTGTGAATTCAAGCCCCATGTTGGGCATGGAGCCTACTTAAAAAAAAAAAAAAGGAGGGGGGTTGCCTGGGTGGCTCGGTCAGTTAAGCATCTGCCTTCAGCTCAGGTCATGATCTCGGGGTCCTGGGATTGAGCCCCAAATCAGACTCACTGCTCAACAGGCAGTCTGCTTCTCCCTCTCCCTCTGACTCCCCACTCGTGTTCACTTGCTCGCTCTCAAATAATAAAGTCTTTTTATAAAACAACAACAACAACAACAACCCACTTCCCTACACAAAACCAACACGTTTTGCTTGAGCTAATGCAGAGGTAACCAACATGAAATTGAAATTAAGAAACATAAATAACAACCCAGTGCAACCTGGGCACAGAGAAAGTTCCATACTCTGACTAAAGGGGCAATAACTACTCAACTCCTACTGTTAGTTATTATGGAGGAATACAAGCCAGATCCTCTTTTTTTTTTAATAGAATCCAGAAATCTGGACTTAATGTGGAAAAAAACTGAAATTTTTAGAAACACTGTAAAGGTCAAATAAACATATCTGAAGGTTATTTTGCAATCTCTGGACTAATGTTACAGGCCCACACACTAAAGCCAAATTTGCTCACACAAATATGTTGTCTGGGGTGCTCCCAAAAGGAGAAGTAAGATGTGCTGGATCCTCCCCTCCCTATAAATATATAAGAAATCCAAGAGGAGGAGGAGAAGCTACCTGCATAGCTCTAATGAGCTGGGGACCGATTACAATAAGCAAAATATATTATGCAAACAGAACCCCATACACCTGGTGTTATTGTCTTAGCAAAACCTCCAACGCACCCTTTACAGCGCTACTGTGAACAGATATGGTAGAGAAGGGGATCTGAAGGGGGAAGAACGAGTACATGGGAAATTGCTCCCAGTGTATCTGCAGCACACACATAGATCCCACTGTAGTCCCTGTAACACTCCAACACTCGGAGCTGACAGAAGCGATTACATCTTTTCAAGTTCTCAGTGTGTATACAAAGCACACAGCCTGCTCTACACCATTCAGCCCCAGAGAGAGGGATGATGGGGGATAATTTAGATCAGTCTTAACAGGTGCTAATTTGACCTGCAGTGGGAGAAGGGCTGCCTGTCAAGCACACTGCCTGCTGGGCCTGGAGGCTCACACCCTCCCCCACACCAGGGCAAGCCTCCTCACTTGCAAACAATTCCCAAGACAGACCAAGCAAGGCTGGAAAACCTTGCTTCAGGGCAGATAGGAGAGGAAACTAGAAATTCTTTATGCGCTTATGCCTGCTCTTAACCGGCAAACACTCTTACACAAGCCAATACTTAGGACATCTAGTCCAAAGCAGAGAGGAGAGAACCAGTGCAGGAGTCCCCTACCTACCTCTTCAGAGCCTTCATTATCATAATGCCTTCTATTACTATAGCACCTGACTCTCTTCCAAATCACGTATACATAAAGCAGGGATTGGCAAACCGCGGCCTGTGGGCCAAATCTGGCCTGCTGCCTATTTTTGTACAGCCCACGAGCTAAAAATGGTATTTATATTTTTAAATAGCTGAAAAGCATCAAAAGAAGACTATTTCATGACACGTGAAAAGTGTATGAAAATCGCATTTATGTCTATAAATAAAATTTTATTGGAACAGAGCCACACTCATTCACTTACATGTTGTCTCTGGCTGCTTTCATGCTACCATGGCAGAGTTCGATATTTGCAACAGAGACCGTATGGCCTACAAAGCCTGAAATATTCACTATCTTACCCTTCGCAGAAAAAGTTTGCCAACCTTTGATATAGAGGATATTACCAGGGATCATGCTCAGAATTCAAAGAGGCTCAAATATTGAGTGACCTAGTTGGGCAGGTGAGCAGTGAAGGTGAAAAAGATTAACACTGGTACCTCTCTTCCACACTACCCTCACCCTCATATTGCCAAAGAAAGAAATGGGTTTTCTAATTACCCCTGAAGACAAATAAGTCAAATACCTAATGTTACTGCCTTATGATAGGGCAAGAGATCCCTGGTTTCTCCCAATCATTTAACAAGACCCTGAAGACTAGGTGGCCTAGAGCCAGTAAGTGAATGTCAAAGATGGAACCAAGGTGGGGCGCCTGGGTGGCACAGCGGTTAAGCGTCTGCCTTCGGCTCAGGGCGTGATCCCGGCGATCTGGGATTGAGCCCCACATCAGGCTCCTCCACTATGAGCCTGCTTCTTCCTCTCCCACTCCCCCTGCTTGTGTTCCCTCTCTCGCTGGCTGTCTCTATCTCTGTCAAATAAATAAAATCTTAAAAAAAAAAAAAAAAAAAAAGATGGAACCAAGGTTATGTCTCTCTCATACAAGACTGCTGGAGAAGTATATGAACATCCCCCAGTGGCAGATATTTAGAATTAAGAAAACAAAAGGCCTTTTTAACTTTGAGGAACAAGGTTCCTGAAAAACCCAGTGGCAGGAGAATTTACTACTGAGAAACTTAAAACCCTATGGGAGGGAAAAAAAAACACAACAACAACAAACCAGGATTATGAGTCCCAATCTATGAAATTATATTCATTGAAATAAAACTGGAAATAGAAAATATCTTAAATTAGTAATAATGAACACTACACAATTAATTCCATTTACCATTAGCAATGTTGACACTTTTTGGCCCCAGCAATTGTACTTCTAAAAAATTCATCCTCCTCTAGAAGCACCTGCACAAGTACACAAAGATGACACAGCACTGACTGTGAAAAGCAAAAAACAGAAACAATCCAGATTTTATTGACAAGGCACTGGTTAAATCAATTACAGTGCATTCAATTGCTGGAATACTATGCCACTGTCAAAAAGAATGCAACAGATCTATATACACCAACATGGAAAAATGTCCACAACATATTAAGTGAAATATATAAATGGCAAAACAGTAGCTTTACTATGATCCCATTTTTATAAATAAAGAAAAAATGTGTTTTTATTTACATAGAAAAAGAAAACCTCTGGAGTTAACACATAAATTGTTAACTGATTAGCACTGCAGAAAACATTCTATATCACACATTTCTGTAATGTATGAATTTTTACAAATGAATCTGTATTTGTTTTGTAAGCAGAAAACAAAAGACATCTCAAAATTTCCATTGATTATCTCTTGCTCACTATAGCTTTTTGAGGCTCCCCCTTTCTCAAAGTTTCAATAACATGTCATTATGGTTGGGGAGAGGTCAAGGCTTTGTTGCAGATAAGATTGCCTGCTAAGAGCCTTGCTTGCTTTATTTATTTAGCAACTCTTCATCCAAACATTTAAGGCCTTTCTAATTCTGACACAATCACTGACTCCCGCCTTCTGGTTTTCACCAGTCTAAAGACACAAATGAATCTAAAAGCGTGTGATGTTGCCTAACTTTAATTTACCGTATTTAGCAGAGCCTCTTCAGTCTATTCTCAATCAGCAGCCACAGTGATCCTTTAAAAATATAAGATCATGCTACTCTGCTCCCGATGGCTTTCCAAACCACTCTAAGAGGTAAAATCCCTTAAATGGCTTAGAAGGCCCCACATAATCCTCTCCCCATTACCTCTTTACCTTCATCTTCTATCACATCATCTTTTGCTATGCCCCGGCCAAGTGTCTCAGGGATTTTGCATTTGCCCTTCTCTCTTCCAGAATGCCCTTGCCCCCAATGTTTACAGAGTTTACTCTCTTACTTCCTTGAGGTCTCTGCTCCAATGTCACCTTCCCAGACTTCCTCTGATCCCCTCTTTAACACTGCAAACTTCTACCCCCAGCACCTCCTACATTTTAAAATACTCTTCTCCATAGAACTTATCATCACCTGGCATACTAGCTAGGTATTTTATCTATTTGATTATTGTCTTCCTCCCATTAGAATGAGAGATTTACTGCTGGTGCTTAAGCAGTATCTGGTACACAGTGGGTGCTTAGTAAATATTTGTTAACCGAATGAATGAACGAATGAATGAATGAATCAATCAGTCAATCAGAGTAATTACTTCACTAGCCTAATGCCCAGGATTATAGTAAGAGCGTCACTCACACGTGATAGCCCTAGCCATACTCCTCAGTCTCTCCTCTAAGGCCTGAGTTTACCTTCCCCCAGCTTCCCCTATACGTCTCTTAAAACTAAGCTTCTTATCCCACCATCATTTTTGTCTTTTTTATTTCTCAATACCTGCTTCTCTCTATTCCCAGAACAAGCAATGATTTGGTCATATCATAAATTAGTTTCTCTTGGTTGAGATTTCTTCCCTATTTGTCCTCAAATGCCAACCTTCTGAGTAAGAACTCAAAAGTTAGGAAGGATTTAATGTAACTTGAATACCAAAGACAACAATTCCACCAATTTTTTAGGGGCATTAATTAGAGATAAAGAAAAACTCTCTCTTAATTAAAAGGATTCTGCCACACACACACACACACAAAACAAAAAAAACCCAATCATCTCAAAACTAAAAAACTGTGATAATTTTAATAATGCTCAGACACCAAAATGAAAAAAAATGACAGCACACACTTTCTCAAATTTGAAACACCCTACTCTAAGCAGATTCAGTGAAAGCCTTCCACAGAAACAAACATAAAGCACCAATGGGAAATAGAACCTTCACATTTAATTTGGCTTACTTGCATCTAATTTGGACTCTATTAAGACCAAGTATTCCATTATTGAGACTGCAGAGTTTTTTTGTGTGTTTTTTTAAGTTTATCAGTTTTTTTTTTTAGTAATCTCTACACCCAATGTGGGACTCAAACTCAGCTTCCTGAGATCAAAAGTCACATGCTCTTTCAGTTGAGCCAGTCAGGGACCCCAAGACTGCAGAGTCTTTAAGGAGAAACAACAGTGACTGGCAGAGGTATTAATATCAATGAGAGGCCAAGCCAAAGACCAACAAAACAGTATCAAGAGGCCACTGTCTGGCCAATATGTCTGATGAACACAGATGCAAAAATCCTCAACAAAATACTAGCAAACTGAATCCAGTAATACATTAAAAAAATGATTCACCACGATCAAGTGGGATTTGTTCCTGGATTGCAAGGGTGGTTCAATATTCACAAATCAATCAACGTGATACATCACATCAATACAAGAAAGGATAAAAACCATATGATCGTTTCATCAGATGCAGAAAAAGCATCTGACAAAGTTCAACATCCATTCATGATAAAAACCCTCAACAAAGTAAGTTTAGAGGGAACATACTTTAACATAATAAAGGCCATATATGAAAAACCCACAGCGAACATCATCTTCAACGGGGAAAAACAGAGGGCTTTTCCCCTAAGGTCAGGAACAAGACAAGAATGTCCATTCTCACCACTTTTAATCAATATGGCACTGGAAGTCCTAGCCACAATAATCAGATAATAAAAAGAAATAAAAGGCATCCAAATTGGTAAAGAAAAAGTAAAACTGTCACTATTTGCATATGACATGATGCTATATGTAGAAAACCCAAAAGACTCCACCATAAAACTGCTAGAATTGATAAATGAATTAAGTAAAGTCGCAGGATACAAAATCAACGTATGGAAATCTGTTGCATTTCTATACACCAGTAACGAAGCAGTAGAAAGAGAAATTAAGAAAACAATCCTATTTATAACTGCACCACAAATAATAAGATACCCAGGAATAAATCTAACCAAAGAAGTGAAAGACTTGTCCTCTGAAAACTATAAAACCCTGATGAAAGAAACTGAAAATGACACAAAGAAATGGAAAGACATCCCATGCTCATGGATTAAAAAACAAATACTGTGAAAATGTCTATACTACTCAAAGCACTCTACACATTTAATGCAATCCCTATAAAATACCAACAGCATTTTTCACAGAACTAGAACAAACAATCCTAAAATCTGTATGGAACCACAAAAGATCCCGCACAGCCAAAGCAATCTTGAAAAAGAAAAGAAAAGCTGGAGGCAGCACGTTTCCGGACTTCAAGTTATACTACAAAGCCGTAGTGATCAAAACAGTATGGTACTGGCACGAAAACAGACACATCTATCAACAGAACGGAATAGAAAATCCAGAAATAAACCCACAACTGGGCAGTTAACTAATCTTTGACAAAGTAGGAAAAAAATATCCAATGGGAAAAAGTCTCTTCAACAAACAGTGTTGGGAAAACTGGAAAGCTACATGCAAATGAATGAAACTGGACCACTTTCTTAAACCATACACAAAAACAAATTCAAAATGAATTAAAGAACTAAATGTGAGACCTGATACATAAAAATCCTAGAGGAAAGCAAGACAGTCATTTCTCTGACATCACCCAGAGCAACTTTTTTCTAGATAGGTCCCCTGAGGCAAGGGAAACAAAAGCAAAAATAAAACTATTGGACTACATCAAAATAAAAAGCTTTTTGCACAAGGAAGCAAGCAATTTACAAAACTGAAGGGCAACCTATCAAATGGGAGAAGATATTTGCAAAGGACATATCTGATAAGAGATTAGTATCCAAAATATATAAAGAACATACAAAACTCAACACCCAAAAAACAAATAATCCAATTTAAAAATGGGTAGAAGACATCCAGATGGCCGACACATGAAAAGATGCTCATTATCACTCATCATCAGGAAATGCAATCAAAACTACAATGAGACAGCACCTCACACCTGTCAGAATGGCTGAAACCAACAACACAAAAAACAACAGGTGTTGGGGAGGATGTGGAGAAAAAGGAACCTTCTTGCACTGTTGGTGGGAATGCAAACTGGTACAGCCATTCTGGAAAACAGAATGGAGGTTCCTCAGAAAGTTAAAAATAGAACTACCCGATGATCCAGCAAGCATGCTACTGGGTATTTACCCAAAGAATACAAAAATACAAATTCAAAGGGATACATGCACCTCTTTGTTGGGGTTGGATGAACAGATAAAGATGTGGTGTATACATATGCACTGGAATATTATTCAGCCATAAAAAAGAATGAAATCTTGCCAACTGCAACAACATGGATGGACCTAGAGAGTATAATGCTAAGTGAAATAACTCAGAGAAAGAAAATACCATATGATTTCACTCATAAGTGGTATTTAAGAAACAAAACAAATGAGCAAAGGTGGGGCGGGGGAGAAAGAGACAAACCAAGAAAAAGACTCTTAACTATAGAGAATAAACTGACGATTTCCAGAGGGGAGGTGGGCAGGGGGATGGGTGAAATGGGTGACTGGGATTAAGGAGTGCACTTGTGATGACAAGCATGATTAAAATAAAAACTTAAAAAAAAAAAAAAGAGAAAGAGAGAGAGAGAAAGCTGTATGATGCTGGTGCACTCAAGGAATATGTAGGTCCTGAGTCTTCAGTGGGAGCCAATATGAAGGACAGCTGATCAGATGCAATAAGACTTATTAAAGGCTTCAGGACAACCAATGCACAAGTTAGAAACAGCACAACAGTGAAATATCAGAGGAACAAGTACTAGGTCACCTGAGCTCAAGTTATAGAAGATGTTTTCCATGTACAACTCTAGATAATGCCACTTCACTTATTCAACAAGAAATTATTAAGGCAATGACTCCCTAGAAGACTAAAGGATGTGACATAATAATGGGTCTTTTTCTTTTTTACTAAGCCCAAAAGAATTTATACTGCATAATGAATCATAGGGGATGTAATTTCAATTCCATTTGTTGAATTCAACTAATATTTGCTTAACACCTACTATGTGCCAAGTAGTATTCTAGGGACAATAGAATATAGACATGATCACGGCCTTCAGGGGGCTCACTGACAGAAAGGGAAATAAATACTTTTCTGTCACGGGTACAATATTAAAAGTAAGCACCTACCTCTAGTACAAGCAACAAAGAGAAAGTGATTATTTGGGACATTCGGGGAAGTTTTCTCAAAGGAAAAGGGGACAGCTGTCTTATGTTTTGAATAAGTTGAGTGTACTCCCATCCAAAGAAACCGAAAGTGATTTTATATTTATAAACTCTTTAGATCCAGTAAGGTCAGTGGTGCGGCAAAGCTACTAAAGATGGACCCCTGTCTTTATTATGATCAAGCTGAAAAGACTGGTGCTTTCCTAATTTCTAGGTCACCTTCTCCCTCTTGTGGACCTATGACTAGCCCTGCAGACATATCCATTTATTTTCTTCCATCAATGATGTTTCTGCTGAGCGCTCCCTGGAAAATCCCCATGTGACTAGAGCTGAGGCATCAAACAAGTTAGCTGGCCCACAAAGCCTCAAGAGGCTTCAGACTGCTCCAACTCCAAAGCAATTTCCTCATAAAAGTCTAAAAAAACTGAGAAATCAAATGAGGGCTTCCAACTCTAACCTTCAATGTTCTGGGCCAAATTTCCCCAACCTTCTTTTATCATAAGCGAAAAGTGCAGATCAAAAGACATCAGTTTTCAGAACACAATCTTATTAAATACTTCAGACGAAAGGCCTTGTCACCTTTCTGGAGAAGGAATACAGACATAATTTAGTTGAGGAAGATTTGGCCCAGATTTGTGATCTCCCATTTGTTGGGACTTTTACAGTGAACTCCCAAACTGGGATCACTTCAGAAAAAAAAAAACAAAAAACAAAACTCATCAATGAAGTTCTATGGGCAAATAACTAAAACAGTGTTTCTCCTGTATCCCTAAAAACATTGTTTGTTACATTTCTACAGAGAGATAATAATTACAAATGATCTATCAGACCTCCAATTTCTTACAAAGAGAGTTGACTGAAGAACCCACCGCCCCGCCCCCACCATGATCTATAAGCAGAGGTTCTGATAGAGAAAACTGAATACGGGAAAGCACTAATTTCAAATGAAGAGGAGTAAAGAGTACCCTCTTTAGGACCTAAGGGTTTGAATCCCACCGTTGTTAGAAGCACCTCTTAAAAAGTCATTTCTGTTCAAGTAAGTTTTCTCATCTACTTAAAAAAAAAAAAAAAAGAGGCCAGACTAAATACACTCAAGGTTTTCTCCAGTTTTAAGATGCCATTTAAATAATTTTCTTTTTCCTAATAGCAGCCTTTTGAAGCCACAGGGACTCCTGCTGAAAGCTGCAGGGAACCACAATACCCTGATCTTCTGCTAGATCCTAGGCTGTCAGACCCAAAAAGAAGTTTCTGGGGGCGCTTGAGTGGCTCAGTTGGTTAAGAGTCTGCCTTCGGCTCAGGTCATGATCCCGGGACAGAGCCCCACATAAGGCTCCCTGCTCAGTGGGGTGCCTGCTTCTCCCTCTCCTTCCACCTGCTGCTCCCCCTGCTTGTGCTCTCTCTCCCTCTCTCTGTCAAATGGATAAATAAAATCTTTTTTTTTTTTTTAAAGGAAGAAGTTTCTGGTGGTGAGGAAAAGGCCTGCCACCCAAGTTTTAAGTTGTAAGCTGGAGTCAAGACTACACAGGCAGCTTGCCCTCTACTGCCTACAGGCAAAAGGAGACAAACTGTGAACTGGTTATCAAAGCTCAGCAACATAGAGCTGTACTGAAATACACACTTGTGCTCAATAGTCTCACTATCTGCAAACACTATTAATTAAATCAGCAGTATCGAAGATCAAAATATGCTTCTTTTGTCTATCTCCTACTACAAGGCCAAAGAATAAACCTTCTCCCTTCAAGTAGACTAGGCACACAATAAGGACACCTTCCTTTCCTGCCAGCCAGCCTAGTCTAGCGGCAGCAACAGCCCAACAGTGACACCTGCTGGGGAAATCCAAGCAAGGGCTGGCTCATCAGCTAGAGAACATCAGGTCCCTTTTTGAAGGTGGCAGGAGATGCTGATTAGCACCTATATGTATTAGTATTTTACACTAGAATGCAGCCACTCAAATTATGAGGAAGTGATGGCCCTTCTGTAAAGGCTATGCACTTGGAATATTTTACAATGTACCTCACTTTTGAGCAGGCTGTCAGCCCCCACAGTACCTCTCATACTAGCTCATCCATAAATCATGTAACTATTGTATTTTACAATGAAATTTATTTGTATTATTTGTATATTTTTAAAAGAAAAAATATATATGCACAATTGTTGACAGCAAGATGGTAAGGTATTTCACTTACTACAGCCTACATTTTTAAACGTTTAAACTTTTTATTTAAAACACATAATTTCTGGGTTTTAAACGGTCTACTTTTATTAAGAAGTGTTAATATTTTAATCACATATGGCTTTTTATATTTAATTAAAATTTAAAAATGTACATGTAGCCCCCCAGCTCACACTAGCCACATTTCAAATGCTTAATAACCACATGTGGCTAATGCCTACCATACTGGACAGCACAGATACAGAACACTTACATCATTGTGGAAAGTTTTATTGAATGGCATTGCTCTAGAGAAACATATTAGAGTATTTTCAGATGAAATTATATGATGTCTGGGTCAGGGGAGCGAACAGGGGATACAGATGAATGAAAGCTGGACAAGTGTTAATTTTTAAAGTCAGATGACAGGTATATGAAAATTCACTTATTATACATTCTTATTTTTATACGTTTGAAGATACAATATCTTCATAAATCAGAATATAATAAAAAACTAAAAGAAACTAAAAATTAATAAAAATGGTTCACCTAAAAATGAGGTATCGCACTAAGGAATATACCATGGTTGGCAGCTTAGAAAAATCTGTAGTTATACAAACCAGAATCAAATCCCCACTCAGCAAACTACTTACAGATCTTTAACAAGAAACTCAACTTCTCTGAGCCTCACTTTCCTCAAACATGAGATATTTAATACCTGCCTTGCAGAGTTATGGTGGAAATGAAAAATAATTATGCAAAGATACAGTACCTAACACATAGTAGGCCCTCAGTAATTGGTATCTCTAATTATTATCAAACAGAGTTTACTTGAAACCACTCAGGTATTTCAGAACAACACCAGAAGAGGTACGGCTACAACAGAATGCACAAAGGCTAACTGACCAGAGAAGCCCACTGGTACTATGGAAACAGGTCCTGGGAGGCTTTTAGAGCAGTAACTGAAGACAGTTCTTTTACAACTACCTTTCATAAACTTTTTGCATGCATGCCTACTCTGTGTCAGGCACTGTGCTTGCTACCTTGCCACCTCTCTTGACAAAGAGAAGTAACAGTCTCAGGTTCCTAATATGGGCCGTTATGTAAGGCAAAATATTTCAAAACTGGGAATTTAGGAGATGTTAATCCAGAACTGGTCTCAATTATATGAGCATAGTAACAACGTCTATTATTTTGTCTAACTTTTATATCCAACCAAGTGTCCTATCTTCCGCTTAGCAACAGCCCCTAGTAGCCACCCACTATCTTGCATTCAACATGTTCTTTCCTGTCTAGAATGTGCTGGTCCCCTAAAATAAAAAGGTCTTTCCCTTTCCAAATCCTACCCATCTTTCAAGACTTGATTTTGTACAGCATTCTTTGATGGTACTTCCCTTTCTCTGAAATGAGACTGCATTTATCTCAGTACCACACAATGAAGCATTTGGGTCATCTACATTTTTTATATAATTGCATGTAAATAAGTCCTGCCTCTACAATAACACTCCCAGTGGGTAAAGACCAGGTATTACACTTCTTTTGTATTCCCTACAGTGCCTAGCACAGTGCTGGAAAAATTGAAACCATTCAACAAATACTTATTAACTGGGTAACTCTCTAAAGCATTCTCCCAAAATAACAAGTACATTATGTGCACAATCCATATTCCAACCCTTGTTAGAAGCTTATGTCAGAAATTTCAGTTGCTTCAACAGAGGATGTAATGCAGAGCAATATGCTGTTTGGATCCAACAGGCATATTCTGGGAGTTGGTGATTACGCTAGATGTGACCTTTACAGAATTACAGAAAGAAGTCCCTAATAAATCAAGATAGATGCGCACACAGCCATACATGGAACATGCGGTGGGCGGTCAACTACACCCACTCTGTTTCTTTCATAGAAGAGTTGCCTGGGATGCTGATCTGAGTATGGAGAGGCCTTCCTTCTATGAATTATTATTTTTCCCCACCTTGAGGTGAATGTCCATCTGGAAGATCTCCTCAAAGAATCTTAACTAAGCAACTAATTTGCTATCCAAAAAATATGTATCCTTAAAAATATGGCCTTTCCTTGAGAGAGAATTTTCTTTTCCCTTTCGTCAAGTTGCAATGTTCCAAAAGATAGAGTTTAACAGGTGAACACAGTTGTCCAAAGAGACACGAGTGAAAAAAGAGCAAATACGCTAATCTGTACCAAGCAGGGTTCTCTTTTACTACTTATTCCTAAGCGCTCTGGAACATTTTCTTTTTTCACAATAACTAGTGTTGCAGATACAATCCTCCAAGAATGTCAAAAAGCAGGGCAGAGGAAGTCAATGGCTCTAGTAGACTTTGTGCCTCTAACCTGATCTACGTTCTCCTTTAAGGCTAAAGGTCTCAGGAGCTTAGCCAGAAAAGGAGCTAGCAGAACCAAGTGACTTATACTGTTAGGCCCCATTCTATCTCCACCACCAGAGCAAGATTTTCCAAGAAGATGCAATGGACACCAGGGCGACCAGAACCAGATGCCTGGGTCCCAGACACTCCAGATCCAGCCACAACATCTACAGGACTGAAGGAAGAGACGTAAGGAGAAAAGTAAGGGATGTAGGAGAAGACAAGAAAGCACCTGCTTACCTTCTGAGTGAATCTTCCTCAGAGCTCTCCTCAGGCATATCCTGATGTAAGGCCTCCTGTGATACAGTTCCAGATCTGCTAGACTGGGTGTAAATTCTTTCCCAATGGCCTGTCTCCTGGTTGAAGGCCACCCCCACAGTCCTCTCCTCCTGTGGACTAGCAGAGCTGCTCAACTCCAGCCTGCTGGAGCTGGGCGTTTGGCCCTCAGTCCGCTCAAGGGGTGGCAGCTGGCTGCCACTCGATGGCATGCCCTCGAAGGTGCTGGGGACCTGCCAGGAGGAGCTGGCCTCACTAGAGGAGTAGTTGGGTGTGGTTCTTTCCCAGCGCAGGGTGTCGTTGTTGAAGGTCAGGAGATTGTGGCAAGCACGACAGCGGTTCAGGTGGCCACGGGACAGGTTGGAGTTGTTCTCACTACTGTGTGGGGTGGGCTGGTGGGAGGGGCCTGGCCTCTCAGACTCAATGTTGTTATTGAGCATTTCCTGGGCCTGTTGGGTCTGGGGGGCTTCTCCATTCAGGCTGTGGTCCAGCTCCTGAAGCCGGTCATACTCCAGAAAGAAGCGTCTCAGGTCACACTGAAGCTCATGGCGAATGCTGCCTGAGTTGTTTTGGCTGGAGCCACTTCCTCCATCTGACTCAGCTGCCAACCCTGAAGCTGGAAAACCCCTCCCTTCTGTGGCTGAAGTGTACACAGACGCTTGAGAGCCACCTTCCTGCTGTCTCAGCACAGACAGCAAACTCACCGAAGAGGCACTGGTCCTGGGCGGAGGCATGGATTCTGCCTCAGAGCGGGAGTTCAGACTGAGCACTGTCCGGGTCCACTCAGACCCTGTCAGCCCAGGAGCTATTTCTCGGTGATACCTAGAAGGGTGGCTGGACAAAGGGCCTCCCAAAGAGCGACGGGTGGGACCCAGACTGAGGTTGCGGAGCGTGTTGCCGGCAGTGCTGCTCTGGACTGTACTGAAGGCAGACGGCCGGTTCAGGAGGCCCTGGTCCTGCTGCGTTGACGAGGCCTGCTCCGGGGGATGGAAGGGCTCGGTCTGTACAAAAGAAAAGGAAGGGGTAGTAGCCCTGGCAGAAGCAGGGGGGACACTGTCCTGGTGAGGCAAGAGGGAAGGAACTCGAGTGCCAGAGCAGCGGCTGCAAAGGCACAGGATCCCAAGGTGCTGGCAGCACTCAGCTGTGGGGTAACTGACCCGCTGTCGGAGCCGGATGTAAGCGGAAGTCCTGGGGCGCTCCGTGGAGGGCTGAGGGGGAGGCGGTGGGGGTGAGGGGGTGGCAGAATCTTGCACTGTGCTTTGCTCTCCCACCTGGATGCCAGAGGAGCGGGAGGACAGCATGTGCAGGAAATTGTGGAGGAGAGGCGTCCGGCGAACTGGCTGTGATTGCAGCAGAGCACGCTGACGGTAGTGGGATAACTCTGTGCCGTCTATGGGGATCTCTGGTTCGTCATCACCCTGCAATGTGGAGCGAGGTGGGGCAGGGGTAGAGCGAGGCAGTTAGGCAGAACCTCCAAGTAAATCAAGGAAAGCTAACTACTGACAACCATCCAAGGAAAACAATCTTCATGGAGAGACAACAACCCTACCCTGAAGCACTGAGGACTAACTGGCTTCAGCTTCAGGACCGTCATATGGAATTAAATTATTCACTTCCAACTAGCGACATTTCTGAATGAGTACAGGGGGCAAACCAATTCTTTTACAAAGTGCATCTCTCTGACATGGAGGCAGTGAGGGAAACAAAAATGTAAACCAGCCAGAGGCACGAAAATGACAAGCTATCCAACACAGCCTGCTTACTTTTTTTTTTTTTTTTTAGATTTTATTTATTTACTTGACAGAGACAGAGACAGCCAGCAAGAGAGGGAACACAGCAGGGGAGAGGGAGAGGAAGAAGCAGGCTCCTAGCGGAGGAACCTGATGTGGGGCTTGATCACAGAACGCTGGGATCACACCCTGAGCCAAAGGCAGACGCTTAACGACTGTGCCACCCAGGCGCCCCCAGCCTGCTTACTTCTAATAAGGTGATCCCCTTGGGGGTTTCGGAATTGACCCCCCTGTCAAGACTATGGCTAGCACTTTGAATACTCAGTCTGAAGCTAGTTTTCAATCTCAACTGGAAAAGAAACACTTGGGCATTACAAATTACAAGTCCAATATAATCAGAATTGGAGCACTAGTTCAGAAAACAACTCCCAGTTTAGATGGAGTTGGAACTGCTGACTAACTTACCTGCTGATTAGAGGGGTTAACAATGGCTGTGAGTAAGTAGTGTCCAAGAGGATCAAATCTCACCAGACTGAAAACACAAAAGAGAAAGACAGACATGCACAGATGTTAATTGAGAAGAGGAAGCCTGTGTTCAAATGTATAGTAATCACTACTGATAACTGTGGAATTACCCAGGTATCCATTCCATGCTAGAAACTTTTAAAACTTTTGAAGAGATTAAATAGGGCTCAATACTTCTTGTTACCTCCTCACACTTGCCAGAAGAAGGGAATATGTATTACAAAAATAATTTCAAACAGCACCCAGGCTTCCGTCCCAAGGAGCAGCTACATTAAACACACGCTTGCTCATACCGAAGAGCCTATCCCAACAGTAAAGCATAGCACACTCCCATACCCTGCCACAGGGTTAGTTCTTCCCTCACAAAGCAGCTACACTGGCAAGAAGCAGGAGTTCTGGAGACAATGAACAGTCTCGGCATCAAGTGACATGGCTGAGACTAGAAAATTTTCTTATAACCAACTGCAATACCAAGAGAACCAAAGAAAACCAATGCATCAACTTTAATTCAGGCAATGTGTGTTTTGATCTTGAGGGCTAAATATCAATTAGCAGATCTGATATATACTCACATATCTATTTTCCAGTTTGATAAACACAAATAACTGATGTTAGCAACCACCCACCAAGTTAGTCTCCACCTGAACACCTTTCAGGTTTCCCAAAAAAGGGCCCTACCCCAAACCCAGATAGCCTTGAACCTAAAAGACATTCTAAAAACCCTGGTCTACAGAGACCAGAAGATGAGACCAATCAGAAACAGCTAAAATGAACTACTGATTGGCCAGCAGCTTAAAAAGCAGGAGGAGCTGTACAGATAACCACCTGCTCTGGACAGGTATGACAAACTGCTTCCTGATGTGACAGCAAATGTAAACGTTCTCTGCCATGTTAGTCCTGTGCCAGACATCGCTGGTGGACAGAGCACTCACCGGACCCGTTCCATCTCGCTAGCTGTCTTCACCACAGCAAAGGGCTCCCGCCGACTCCAATCCCAAAAGTGGATCTCGTTGGCCGTGGCAATCAACAGGAGCTGAGCCGTAGGGTGGAAAGCCAGAGAAGCAATGGCATTGTTGCTGTCTGTGAACCAGCTTTCACTGCCACCCTATAAATGAACCAATCCCAAATATTCTCAGGTTACAAACTGGCAGCAGACTGGGATGTCAATTTCAAGAAAGGACCATTTAAGGTAAAATGACCACTTATAGGGCCTACTTTAAATATGTCCACTGTAAAATGTAGAAAATCAGTGATCTGGCAATGTCACCAATTTATCAGAAAATTGTTACTGTCAGCTCAGTTCTCCAAGTCACCTACAATCCAAAGCAATGAGCATCCACATAGTTCCTGCTTCTGAAGCCTGTGAAAACGCAAGCTTGGTGCATGACATGGTGCACAACAACCCACTAGCAAGTTTTCAGGACAAGAAGCATATTGCTTTGGCAATCATGATCAGAATATAGTACAATCCTTGCTCTAAAAAAAAGGCACCTATCCTGAACATATTTTAGAACCTCCTGTACTACATCACAATGGGCAGATGGAAGAATAGTTAAATAGGGTGTTCATCTTAGAACGGAGGAATATGGACTAGATTTCCCATTATTTAAGCAGGCAATGACTACCACTTAACCCAGATGTAGTCCTAAGAACCTGGCTAGTCTCTCGTCCAGTTAAGAACTCACTGGTAAACAACTCTCTGCACTTAGAACCAAAGAAATAGAAATACTTACATGCAAATCCCAAATCCTGACCTCCCCATCTAGGCAGCCAGAAGCAATAAGGCCTGAGATGGTGGGATGAAAAGTGACACACCACGGAGTACGGCGGTGTCCGATCAAGGAATGAACACACTTGCCAGTCTTCACCTCCGTAATATAGATATTATGGTTCACGTGGGTGGAGGCCAACAGAGTCCTAGGGAATCAAAGAGTAGGAAATGAATCTGAAGCATGTAGGAGGGTAACAAACTTTATCAGTTCTGGATAATTGTCTTTCAAGTATTCCCCACCCCAGCGTGGAAAAACTAAACCTTAGGCATTACAAACAACAGAAGTATTCTGATCTTTAAAAGCTTTGGCTTCTCCACACCGTCCCCAAATGACACACATCCCCCTTAGAGACTATTTTTTTCCAGCTGGAAAAATTATCATGCCATCAGTGGCCTATATCACACTGGCAAAGGATTGTAACTGAGAAACTTTCCAAATTTCAATGCTCAAGGTCCATTGTTTTCTTTGCTTATTCCCATTATTTCTATGGCTAGCACTGCTCATCTACTTTCTTTCCCCTTCTGATACACTGGCAAAGCTCTGTCCATGCAAAGCTTCAAAGGGCCCTTAGGGATGTTACAGAGCTAGGCCAAATATACAGAAAGCAATGCTGTAGCAAGTCTGAAGTTATAGATAAACACTAGGTACCTGTCTGGGCTGAAGGCCAGTAAGAAGGTAGAGCGTGGACTATCTGGCAGTTCTACTCTCTGAAAAACAAACCAAAAAAAGTTAAAATACATTATTTATAAACTATGGCCCACTCTATCTCAAAAGCACACAAGCCACTGTAGATTAGTATTCGGTATAAGGTGAAAAACTGGAGACAATGATCAAGCCACAAGTTGAAAGAAATCCAAATTACCTTTAAGAAAAATGCCTAGCTCTAAAGGGAAAAGATATTTCTAGCCCATAAATTCTTCCAAATTTATTTTTAAAACTCCATTAAGTTAGATATATCAATTCTCTCACACAAAATAAATTATATCCCAACTATACATAATTAGCCCATTCTAAAACCCCATTCTGCTGTCACCCTTATAAATCCAATGTCAAAAATATCTGTTTTTCCTACCTTGCCCTCCCATTTCATCCATCGAGTTTTATCTTCCACTAGCTCCTGCAGAAGCCGCTGAGCTCCAAAGGCCCGAGTGCCCCGTTCTCGCCCCCAGAGGATCCGGACAGCATTCTTCTCTGGAACAACCTTCATGGCGCTCAGTAGCCACTGTCACACCAGGCACAGGAAGGGAAGGAGCGAGCAATAGCTCCACAAGCTGAAGCAGCTAAAATGAGGCCATTCAGGTCCTTGTAAGTTGTCTTCATGGAAATCTAAAGGATGGACGTTAAAGTCAAAGAACATCTCCTGCAATCAGAGAAACTTCCCACTGCAAATATGATTCTAGCTCAAAGAGGTAAGTATTTTTTTCATATTTAATGACACTCTCTCAGGAAGGACCCTTCCCCCAGAACTTTTCTTCCAAAACTATTTCACCCTTTTTCAAGTTTTTTTTTTTAAATTGTAGTTAACATATATGGTAACAAAAACATCTCATCCCTAAAAGTAGCTCAGCCTTTTATCTAAAGAATATAACATTCTCTAAAGCAGTTACTCTTATTTTATCAGGCAGGAAGAACTTCTGTTACTAATAAAAAGGTCTAAAAACCTGTCAAAAACAAAAGACAACACAGCACCTGCCCTCCCTTCTGCACCACACTGCCTCCCTAGCCACCAGTCCCCTCCTTATCAATTGGGCAGCCTCTAAGCCAAAGAAAAGGTAACCGATTTTAAAAGGCTGTAACTTGAGTTCTAGTTCTTTTTTTTTTTTTTTTTTTTTTTTTTTTTTTTTTTTTTTTTTTAGGGGTGGTGGGAGAGAGGAAGAGGGAGAGAGAGAATCTTAAGCAGACTCCATGCCTAGCGTGGAGTCCGATGCAGGGCTCTCTCTCACAACCCTGATATAATGATCTGCACCGAAACCAAGAGTCGGATGCTTAACCGACTGAGCTACACCCAGGCGCCCCAAAGTCTGGTTCTTATGCAGTAGCTTCAACTCTATCTCCTACCTAAAAGCACGTGCATAAGGACTACTTTGGGGTATCTTTCTCACTCTCTCTTTCTCTTCTCCACTAAAGTTCCAGAGCAGCAGAGAGGATGAAAGAGAAGAAAAAGAATTAAGTTCCCTTTTCTCATCCACCACAAGCCATAAGGGCATAGAACTATCACAAAATAAAAAATCAACTAAAATGTCAACTAGCAGCAAAATATACACACGTGCAACAATTAAAGAATTGTGGTTCCTCTATACAATGGAATATGCAACCCATAAAACGGCATTTCAGAAAAATACATGTAAAACGTTATTCACTATAGCACTGTTTCTTTAACTGTTATGAAAAATTTCAAATGTGCAGAAAAGTTGAAAAAACAGTACAATAAACATACTATTCACCACTTAGACTCACGAATTGTTAATATTTTGTCACATTTGCTTTATCTAGCTCTAAGAACACTACATTTGTGTTGTGTTTCATTTTTTTCTGAACATTTCATCAGGCTTCAAGATGCTTTAACCCTATATACCTCACTGTGCATCTGCTAGGAATAAGGACATTTGACTTCATAACCACAATACCAGTAAGTGCACTGATTATCATCTAATACTCAGTCCTCATTCAAATGTCCCCAACCGTCTAAAAAATGTCTTTAATAGTTGGCTTAAAAAAAAACAAAAACAAAACAGAATCCAACCAAAACTCAAGCAATGAATGTGGATGTCAGTCGTGTCTCTTTAGTCTCTTTTACCCTAGAATGGCCTCCAAGTTTTGCTTTGGTTGGTTTTACCTTTTTTTTTTTTTTTTAAAGAGGGGGAGTGGCAGGGGGAAGAGAGAGAATCTTTTTTTTTTTTTTTTTAAGATTTTATTTATTTATTTGACAGAGAGAGCACAAGTAGGGGGAGCAGAAGGCAAAGGAAGAAACAGGCTCCCCGCTGAGCAGGGAGCCCAATACGGGGCTCAATTGCAGGACCGAGATATCATGACCTGACCCGAAGGCAGATGCGCAACGACTAAGCCACCTAGGCACCCCAAGAGAAAGAGAATCTTAAGCAGGCCCACCCTCATCTTAGAGCCCAACGCGCAAGGCTTGATCTCACGACCCTAAGATCATGACCTGAGCCGAACTCAAGAGTCACCCAGGCGCCCCAACACAAGCTTTTTTAAAGCCCAGGACAGGTGACTTGAGAATGACTTACATCTTAGTTTTGTCTGTTTGTTTCTTCACAGTGCCATTTAGCTCACCTCTCTATCCCTTACATTTCCTATAAACAGAAGGTTAGGTCTAAAACACTGATTAGATTTAGGTCGAGTGTTTCCAGCAAGAATGCCTCACAGGTGATGCTATATATGTACCTCACGATGTAGCACAGCAGGTGGCACGTGTTCTCAGGCTGTCCCACTTAGTGGGACTTGGTAAATTATGTGATCAGTTGGCAAAATATGACTACTTGGTTGAGTTTATAGTTGAAAGAGCTCTCTTTATAAAGGTATAGCCCCCCCCTTTATGATTAGCAATCTGTGGCTAATATTTGGCATCATGTGAATATCCTGCTTCTTCTCAACTTTTTAATAGTTTAGCAGTCACTGATGGTTCCTTCTTGAATTATGTCATTTAAAAATGAAAAAATGTTGATTTTCCAATGCCATCATTACTTCTACATTTATTAGCTGGCATTCCTTTGGAAAGAACTTTGCCCTACAAACTGAAACAGAGTAAGTGGGGTTTTTCCCCCTTTAATTACTACTTCTGTCTTATTGCTTGTAACAGCAAAAACTGGGGACAACCCAAGTGTCTATGTAAAAGGGGGACTAGACGGGGTGCCTGGGTGGCTCAGTCGTTAAGCGTCTGCCTTCGGCTCAGGATCTGATCGAGCACCACATCGGGCTCCTCTGCTGGAAGCCTGCTTCTTCCTCTCCCACTCCCCCTGCTTGTGTTCCCTCTCTAGCTGGCTGTCTCTCTCTCTTCTGTCAAATAAATAAATAAAATCTTTAAAAAAGGTGGGGGGACTAGATGACTAATCTATGGTAAGGAAGATTCTCTGGGTACTGATAACAAGAGATCTCCAAGATAAAATATTATGAAGAGAGGGGAAAAGCAAGGTACAGAACACTATGTATAGTAATGCTACCTTTTGGCTAAGAGAAGAAATTAAATGGTCATTCATTAGGGACTGAAGGGACAAGATGAATGGAGACAAAGATGGAAGCAAGACTTCTCAATATTTTGTATCATTTTTATTTTTGAAATGTATTACCTATTCAAAATTTATTTTAAAAATTTAATGATGTGAAAAAAATACCTGTTAAGTGAAAAAAACAAAATACAAAATTACATATACAGTATGATCCCAATTTTGTAAATATATATATATATAGAAAATAATGATACAAAAGAAATATAAATATTAACCATGGTTGTCTTTAGGTGGTGGGACTATAAGGGATTTAATAATTAGAAAAGGCAGTGTTCTTTTCACTTTTTTAATTTAAAAAGTAATAAATGCTTACTGTAAAAAGTGAAACAATGGGCTCTTTACATTTCACAAATGGCTGCAATCTGAAAAGTACACAACTAGATGTATCCAAATACAGACAGAAGGAAAAATATTTATAGCCTGTGCTGAAAAGAGTTTTCTCCCTGGCATATTAAAATGCAGAAAGTCAGAAAAATTCTACAGAAAGACACAATTCCAAGTTCCTAGACACATACAGCAAAGTTCCCTAAGGAGTGACAAAGGAACAAACTCTGGTCTGTATCCTCATGGTACTGCTCTCATCCCTCATTAGTGCACGGAATAAATATGTACACACTGAAAATGTCAACATGCTCTAGGCCTACCTGAAGAAACTAAGGACAAAATAACTAGAAAGAAATAATCTACTTGGTGACCCTGACAATTCATGATTTAGCACCAAAAGTCTGGAAGTGAAACTGCCACACAGCTGAATAATTACTAACCAGGAAGGTGCCAGAAACACAGTTCCCATTAGTTCACTTTAACCCTTTATTGAGTCTTATTTGTTTTTTGAGCCCATAATTATTTTACCTAATACAGAGAAGTTCAGAAAAAATGAGTTTTGAGGGTCGCTTGTCTTAAGAGTGTGACATAAGAGTACTTTCACAGAAATACATTTAAACCATTTATAATCTTATAACATACAGTGAAAACAGCAGCAGTACAAACAAAATCTGACCTGACCTAACTCAAGAGGAAGGAAATATTGGTCACAAACATCGTATGATTCAGAAAACTATGACACAACCTAAAGTTCCTAAAGGAATTGGAAGAGGAAAGAGCTGTTCCAAGATTCAGTTATCAAGAAAACTAAAAACCTCAAGCTCAGGCTTACCGAAGAGTCTGTCCATCAATTCCCAAGGACCTAAACACACTAAAAGTTCAAATGAGAAAACTGGACTGATACCAGGAAGTCAAAGGGGCCTAAAACAATCGCACAGTCTCTCTTTTGTCTGAAGAAAAATATTTGCTCTGTTTCTTTGAAAGGATAAGGGACTTACACTCCTCACAGCTACCTGAGAAGAGATTTTACTTTGTTCTCTATAAGGAACAAAAGGAGCTAAATCAGACTGAAGTCAGACAGGCCCGTTGCTGAGGAGGAAGTGCCAGTCAAGTGTGTTTTTCATTCCTCTTTTTAAAAAGGAGGAAGAAACAAGTTTCCCAATCTGTCCCTTAAAGCAGACTGAGACAAAGGGTGCCAAGAATAGTCTTCGTGATGCCATTACACAGTCCCCAGAATCAATTCTCGGTCACCAAAAGCCTTATGCAAGGAGAACCGGAAGGACACAACTGAGATGTGTACATAAAACAAATGCCCCTTTCCACACGTTCCACGCCCCCAACATGACTGATAAAAAGATGGGAAGATAAACCACCTTTAAAGTCTTTCTCTTCTTCATTCTAGGACATAAGTGTATTTAACAGCTACTAATAAAAATCACCTACGGAGTATGCCACAACCCAGTGGGAACTAAAAGTTAGATTTACAGCTTCCCCTAGCAATTTGATCCTCTAATGCTAGGACCTTTTTACTCTACCTTCTCCCTGGAGGACTTCAGGCAAGTTATTAACTTCTTTGAGACTTAGTTTCCCTCTTTGTAAAACAGGAACAGCAGTATCTATTTATCAGGATGCTGTGAAGCTNCAATAGGGAAAGAGTGGTAGAGTGTCAACATCATAGCTGTTACTGTTGTCATTAGTACTGAATCCTCTTTGGGGTTCACTATGGTCTCCCTCACCAAACAATACAGCCAACTAAAACCCCAGAGACACAAGATGCTAACAATTCCCAAGAGTAGCAGATTTTTCTAAGAAACATTTCAAAGGCTATTACCAGACAACAAAGTAAAAAGTACTCAGGAAAATAAAGTATATCTCTGTGGCAAAAATAATTAAATGAGGGGCACCTGGGTGGCTCAGTCAGTTAAGCATCCGACTCTTGATTCAGGCTCAGGTCATGATCTCACTGGTTGTGAGATCGAGCCCTGAATTGGGCTCTGCGCTGGCTGTGGAGCCTGCTTAAGATTCTCTCTTCCTCTCTCTCTCTCCCCCTCTGCCTCTCCCCCCTCTTTCTCCCTCCCTCTCTCTCTTTCTCTCCCTCTCTAAATAATAATAATAATAAAATGAGATCTGAGCTACCTCTCAAGTAAAGTGAATTAAAAAGCAGAACGAAGAGGGACACCTGGGTGGTTAAAAGTCTGCCTTCGGGGGAATGAAACATAGAGACTATGGACTATGAGAAACAAACTGAGGACCTCGGGGGGGGGATGGGGGAATGGGATAGACCGGTGATGGGTAGTAAGGAGGGCATGTTTTGCATGGTGCACTGCGTGTTATACGCAACTAATGAATCATCGAACTTTACATCGGAAACCGGGGATGTACTGTATGGTGACTAACATAATAAAAAATCATTAAAAAAAAAAAAAAAAGTCTGCCTTCAACTCAGGTCGTGATCCCAGGGTCCTGGGATCGAGTCCCACATCGGGCTCCTCGCTCAGCGAGGAGCCTACTTCTCCTTCTGCCTGCTGCTCTCCTGCTTGTTTTCTCTCTCTCTCTCTCTCTCTTTGACAAATAAATTTAAAAAATATTTAAAAAAAAAAATACAAAACAGAACCAACAACTCAGAACTGTATCTGCAACCTGGCTAATAATTCAGATCCCAAATCTTCCCTTCCAGTAGCATTCCAGGGGTGTGACTCAGAAAACTATCAGATCTGGAAGGGACTGTTAAAACGGAGTACAATCACCTCATTTCTTTGAGTAACTGCATCTCTCTCCACTGCATTAACCATGCAGGAAGTCTAAGAGTCAGAGCAATTATGTAATACTAACATATATTCCATAACATAGAGGATTCATACCAAGGTTAACTCTTTAAAAGAAAAAAATAGTTCTTTAAATATTAAATCTAGCAGGATTACTTGCATAAGTAAAGCTCTCTCAACAACTGGAAAATTAGCGACAGAATGTCAAGCCTTTAATTAGAGGCCTAAAAGTAGCCCAGTACTCTTTAGAAACTCCATGTGGGTGGAAATACACACAGTTTTCTACAATTGGCAGCTTTATTTTCATTAATAGGACTTTTTACAAAACATTTTAAGACACTTCAAATAATACTATATAAGAGCTAAGTCCAAAATGTGAGCACCACAGTGAGTGACCAGACCTGCCTCCATGTAGCTCTTGCCTGACTCCTAGACAAGACTGAGATTAGAGGTGGGCAAAGAATTTGGGGCAAAGCAACACAAATCTAGAACAGGCAGACACAGGGAACACATTCTGAAGGCAAACACACCTGGAAGCAGGAAAATATCAACTATTACCTGAATTGTGTATGTGCTGTGTATGGACTTCTAAAAGATATCCCAGAATATGCCAAAGTGATAACTGTGGTTAAATCTAGGTAGAGAAATATTTTTCTATCCATTAATTTCTAGATAAGAGATAACATAGTATAGTGGTATATGGGCCCTGAAATCAGACTGGCCGAATGAATCCCAGCTCTGTCATTTTCTTGGTAAAAGAAGGTTTCTTGGTTTCTTGGAAGAGTTACCTAACCTCCATACATTTCAGTTTCCTCATCTATAAAATGTGACCACTGATGGTATATATATAATAGGGTTGCCGTGAGGATTAAAAGATTGACCAAATGAAAAGTACTCCCTATTCTAGAAATCAAATGCTTGTACTAGAATAATTTCATTCTGTAATGAAGGATTAAAATTAAAGTAACAGTCAGAAAAATAAAAAATTTGAGGCCGTGAAGTCCTGTAAACTATCAGATAAATTAAATACAAATTCTTCTAGGCAAAATGGAACTATCCACTGCAGCAGTCTCCAAACTATTTCACATAAAAGATCTGAGTATTGACATCTTTAAAAAAATTTTTTAAAAGCCACAAGGTAATGTTTAAAATAATAATATATAACACTTTCATAATGCTTTTCACGTCCCAGGCACTGTTCATAGCACTTTAAATTAAGTAACTAATTTATAATCCTCACGGCCCCTCCAACAGGGTTCATGAGGTCCCCAGGGAACAAGTCACACAATCAGTAGCGCATTCAGGATTCAAACCCAGGCAGTTTGGCTCCAGAATCTGGATACTTAATTACTACAGAAAACTCCATAGTGCCTGAGATACAACCTCCTATTCGGTCTCTCTTCTGTGTCATCTACTAGCCTCACATGTATTAGGCCCTCAATAAATGTTTCACTGTCTTACAATATCAACTGGAAATCCACTTGCTTTATATTTGTAATGTTCATTTCCTCAAAGGAGAAGAAATGAAAGAATGACAGTTAGGAAAAATGAAAAAATTCTCACTCCTTCCTTTACAGCAATGCATAGTTTTTGAGAGAAAAAAGGACTATAAACCCTTTGACCAAAAATAATTGAATTTGATAAAGTACCATATGAGAGTATATCACAAAATTCAGCTACTATGTATTTACCCTACAAAACTACCAACTCCATTGAAGTAAGAAAAATTACTTCTCAATAAGAAATAGAGATAAGACGCCACAGTACATTGACTTCTGTCTGGCTGCTAGGAAAGAACACAGATCTTGAAAAATTTAATCAGCAGAAGATGTGATCCTGCATACTGTCAAACCTGTACATACTCTTTTGTCAAACACGGACTACAACATAAATACATCTCAGAAAAGAAGGGGACTCTTACACGTATAGTCTCATGTCAACCCTTTCTCATCCAGGTGCCAGTGCTAGTGACCTCCCTACACTGCCAGAGTTAGTTCCAAGTTAGTTTACCATCCTGTGCTAGATTCTCTCCGGAGACAATTGCCATCAATTCCTTCCTACCTTCCTCCCGTACGGCCCCACCCACTAAGAGATAACATATTTCTCACCCCATGAATACGGGCTGACCTGGTGACTTATTTTGACCACAGAATGCGGCTGAAGGGATGATGTGTCAGTTCCAGGCCTGGCAGCTTCATATTTGAAAGACAGCATATTTAGAACAAAGTACAAAAGCAATGGATATTCTGAGAGCAGGGATGGGAGTATGAGATACTATATCTTTCAGGTTTCAAAGTGCCAGATATAAAAGCGATATGATTTAATGGGTAAAGATAAGATGAAGAGGTAAGAAGTTTCAATGACTGATTTTTACCACTGAGTTGTTACATAATCTTTTACAAATCACACTGGTGCTGAATTTCATTTTTCTCCATGTACAAACTGAAAGTAATAGCACCCTTTTTGTACCTTAAAGGAATCATGTCCTTGGAATATATTAGAAGAAATGGTTACAAAAAATTCAAGGCAGACTTACTACTTTTGGAAGTAAAAGCCAAGTTAAGAACCAACAATAAGGGCAGTACACAAAAAATGGGAGTATGCACAAAGAAGTCTGGCACCCACAGTTCTGAGACAGTGCAAAGGAAATCACAGGAGCCATGAAGCAGAATCAGAGAGTGCTTCTGATTAATCACCTCACAAACTGGAAGCAAATAACTTGAGAGAATCAAAACCAATACAATCAAAATTATACACAGACCCTTTATAAAAAGCCAAAAGCCCAGAAATAAAATGCTAATAATTAGAACCTGCATTCCTACTGCAGATATGCACAACATTTATGTTCAGAATTACAAATACTCCAAAATACAATTGTCTCCATCTAGAAAGTCAGGCTAAGAGGTAATAATGAAGTGAGTACCTGGTACAAAGGTGGTCAGCCCAAGTTTATCAAGAGATAAGCAAGCAATATGACCTCTTTTTTGTTCTCATATCCACCAGCACCCCCAATGTTTTTCATATAACTCAGAAAAGGACATACCTCTACAGGATTTTTCACGAATAGGCTAACAAGCTTTACGAAATGCTTTGAAGACACAAAACTAAATTCTAATTACCGTTATTACAATAAAGAGGAGGAAAAAACACTAGATTTTCTGCTACAGAGTTTGCTTACTGGGGCTTCCTCAAGTAACTCACAACAATGTAACCTAATGTCTGGAACACAGCAGTTTGTACTCGAACACAAAGTGTGATCACTCCTGGAAACAGAAAGCCATAAGTCCCAAATTTGAGACTGACAATCTTTCTTATTGCCACTTACCTCAGAAAGATAATGAAAAAAGAAATGAAGTTTTATTTGCAAACTATTCCGGGGAAGACGTGCACTGAGAACACGAGAACCCCTGGAAACACAAGGAAGAGCAAAGAAGAAACCACAGAACCAAGAAGAAACTGAAGCTCAATTTTTAAGTCCCAAGCTATCAACAGAATCAAAAAGCCAAGAAGGCTACCCTTAAATGCACAAAAATGGCAAGAGATCTTCCATTAGTAAGCAAAGAAAAAAAAAGTAGCTTTTGATGGAAGAAATTTCACAGAGGCAAAAACAGCTTAACCCTAGAACTGGGAATTGACCCCAGCTGCCCCAGGCCTAATGACTTTGGCAAAAACATACCTTTCATCCACCAACACCAGGAGGCTGAAGTAGAGCCGATTTCAAATCACGAAGGATGGCATCTTTCTGTTTTCTGCACAGTCTTTGGGAAAAAGAACACTGTAACTCTCCTCCCAGGAGTAACACACTGCTCCCAGTATTCCTGGAAACCCCTGGAGCCACAGCAACAGTACTGTAAAATGCTGTGAGAACATTAACCCAAGAATCCTCACAAGCCCAAAACAGATGAGATTACTGAGATTATTGAGATGAGATTATTTAAGAAAAACAAAACCTGGAAGAGGTTAAGAAATGCATCTAGGTTTGCAAAATGAGTCGGTAGCCAAAGCGGGATTTGAATTCAGGCTTTCCTTCAGATAGTATCAGAACAGAGCTTGACTCCCAGTCCCTGGCTCAGCAGATACTGTGTTCAGTGTTCTCCAATGTTAGAGTCAGCCCAGGTCAGGTTCTTGGCTGACTAGAATAGGGAAAGAAAAAATTTCCCTCAAGGCTTCAGGAAAAGAAGAAGTCAAATTATTAAATGTAGAGCTGTTATGCTAAAAGGTCCGGCTGCTCGTCCATCTTGCCAATCACATTTCTCAGCCAATCAAAATAAGTCACTGGATTTAAGAACCTAGACATTTTAAGCTTTGAGTAGAACCTGGATTCCATTTCCCCAACTTTCTGAATAAAAAACACTTAAGGGGAGGAGAAGGACAGAAAAGTAATGATAGCCAAGAAACATTTATTGAACATCTACTATGTACTCAGCACTATTCTAGGCACTGAGGATGCTATACTGAACAAGAACATTCCTGCCCTCAAGAAGCTTATGTGATTCTGTAATTAAAAATTGAAGATACTTTCAGGGTACCTGGGTGGCTCAGTTGGTTGGGCGGTTGGGCAGCTGGCTCCTGATTTCAGCTCAGGTCATGATCTCAGGGTCCTGGGATCAAGCCCCACCCTCAGTGAGGAGCCTGCTTGAGGATTCTCTCTCCCTTTCCCTTTGTCCCTCCCCACCCACCCTGCACTTCTTCTCTCTCTCTCTCTCAAATAAATTAATCTTTAAAAAAAAAATTGAGGAGGGGCGCCTGGGTGGCACAGCGGTTAAGCGTCTGCCTTCAGCTCAGGGCGTGATCCCGGCGTTATGGGATCGAGCCCCACATCAGGCTCCTCCGCTATGAGCCTGCTTCTTCCTCTCCCACTCCCCCTGCTTGTGTTCCCTCTCTCGCTGGCTGCCTCTATCTCTGTCAAATAAATAAATAAAATCTTAAAAAAAAAAAAAAGTTAAAAAATAAAAAAAAAATTGAGGATACTTTCAAGTACTCATATACTAGGAGAAAAATATGGAAAGTAACTTTTTTGGGGGGCAGATTTAAGGGAGGAAATCAATAGCTGAGAATCACTTTCCATTTTTCTATGAATGAATCTGAGAAAATATGAATAAGTCAGGAAAAATTTTCAAATACTTTCATATAAATTAATATTGTAATAAATATAATCCAACATTACTTCCTATTTTTAAGTAATTATATATGACTAAATTTGAAAGTATCCTTACCCCAAAAGTAAACAGTGGTCTTTAAAAAAAAAAAGATTTTATTGATTTATTTGAGAGTGAGAATGAGCACACAGTCGGGGGAAAGGACAGAGAGAGGGGGCAGACAACCCGCTAAGGAGGGAGCCCAACACTGGGCTTGATCCCAGGATCCTGGGATTACGACCTAAGCCGAAGGCAGACATCCCAAAAGTAAACAGTGATCTTAAAGCCTTGTAAGTATGTGGCAGAAAAATCCCAATATTTATTGAATTATTGCCAGCTGATAAACACAAGTGGCAGAATATAGCATACATTTAAAGCAATACTTTTATGTAACATTCATTGAACATTTGCTACACACCTGGCAGTGCTACCCACTTTTCCATACTTTATCTCGTTTATTTCTCACAATGACACTATGAAGATAGGTGCTATCATTATCCCCATTCACAAATCACAAAACTGAGGCTTAGAGAGGTTAAATGATTTGCCCACATGGAGGAAAGATTCAAAATTAGATCAGATGCCAAAGTCCATGCTCTAGCCACAATACACACTGCTTCTATAGAATAGGCATTAAACCTCAGATACAGAAAAAATTCCTTTTCGTGTCCTCACATCTAGAAGATCATAATTATAAACAGTTGATTCAGAAGAGAGAGAAAATGAATAAATTCAAGTGAATCTGAGTCAGAACACAGTGATTCATGCTATACCCTTAGGCAAATTCCAGGACATCCGTGCCTCAACCTACCTATCCATAAAAGGAACTAACTTCACCAGACCTAACCATTACTTGCCTCCGAGAGTGTTGTGTTAATTAATATTTATAATTTTAAATTAAACTTTTTATTTTGAAATAACTGGAGATCTACATGCAGTTGTAAGAAATAATAGCGAGAGAAGATCATTAGATAAAAGACACAAGGAAAACTACAGTATTATTGTTATTGTTTTGATTCTAGAGCAAAGTACCAGAAATCAAGGTAAATGAGTTAAGTGTACCGCATGTGATCTGGGGGGTGGGCATGGCTATAAAAGGGCATCAGGTGAGATCCTTGTAGTGATGGACATGTTCAGTATCTTGACTGTATCAATGGCAATATCCCAGTTGTGACAGTGTATTATGGTTTCGTAAGATGTTACCATTGGGGGAAGCTGGGTAAAGGGTACACATGATGCTCTTTCTCTCTCTCTCTCACTCACTATTATTTCTTATAATGGCCTGTATATCTACGATTATGTCAAATTAAAAAGTTTAAAAGGGGGGGGCTCAGTCGGTTAAGCGTCTGCCTTCGGCTCAGGTCATGATCCCAGGGTCCTGAGATGGAGTCCCAAATCGGGCTTCCCACTCAGCAGAGAGTCTGCTTCTCCCTCTTCCTCTGCCCCTCCCCCCTGCTCATGCTCTCTCATGCAATGGCTCTGTCAAATAAATAATAAATAAAATCTAAAAATAAATAAGTTAATTAAAAAATTAAAAAGGTAACGTGCTCCTTTTAACAGGTAAAATGATAGTCTGGTCACAATCTCCCTCCCGATCCCTCCCATTCCCACCCTCCTGAGATTAACTATGCAAACTCACTGCTTATATAAACATATAGGCAACTGGCAGGGTTTGTTTGTTTTTTTTTTCTGTATCAAAATGGGATTAAGGGGCGCCTGGGTGGCGCAGTCGTTAAGCATTTGCCTTTGGCTCAGGGCATGTTCCCGGTGTTCTGGGATCGAGCCGCGCCATCAGGCTTCTCCGCTGGGAGCTTGCATCTTCCTCTCCCACTCCCCCCTGCTTGTGTTCCCTCTCTCACTGGCTATCTCTGTCAAATAAATTAATAAAATCTTAAAAAAAAATGGGATTATGTATACTACATATTACCCTGCAACCTACCGACTGCCCCTATTATCACTGTATCAGAGAGAGCTTAAAAAAAAATCTCTAAGCACCAAGCAGAATGGCAGATATGGAATATTTTCTGACCGGGACAAATCTGACAAATGTTTACCATGCTAATGTAGAGTAGCTGAGTCAGCCACATTTAGTGAGAGTGAACAAGAGAGTACAATATAGAAGTAGCATTCTAAAGAGACTGCACAAATGCAACCCCCTCTATGCCTCCTCCATGGAAGATCCCGTAGGCCCAGAGAGGAAGAAATGCTAAAAGATTTCTTTTCAGCAGAAAATTGCTAGAGGGGATAATTCTCCCACATACTCAAGACACAGCAAACAAACTTCCTGAAAACATATTCCTCCTTCAAGGAGAAATGCAAAATGTATTGTTGATAATTTTTTAAGACATCCATTTTTGTAATAACTACTACCACTATTACTGAATGCTAATGTTTTATATAATCCATCAGTAAAGCCCCCTTCTATTCCTCTCCCATTTTACAGACAAAAACCTGGCTCAATGTGAAACTGCTTGCCCATGATTAAACAGTGAGTACATGATAAAATTGGTGTTCAAAGCTATAAAACTACTGCTTTTCCCACTTTATCAGGTTCTTCTACATTATCACACACCAACAGAAGCGAGTCAATAAATTCAACACGTGTATTTAGGCAGATGCCATTTTCCACATATGTCTGCTGACTCTGAGCCAACTTTTTTTTTTTCCATTTAGCATATTTTGGGGAAACTATACAATATGCCTAGCCCTATTATAGGTGACAGGGACAGAGAGGTTAAATAAAACAAAACAAAAACCAGAATAGGTCTCCAACCTCGAAGAGCTTTCAGTCTAGTGAGGAGTCTACAACCACAGTATCTTTAACTATATAGCCTCCGTACTGAAAATGTAGCAGGAACTACCCACAAGGAAGTACAAAGTGCTATGGGTTTGAAGAATCCAGCTATCCATCCAAAAGCAAATGATAATCTCTCACATTAGCTTCCTTGCATGTTATTTCTGATCCTTAGAACCACTCTTGAAAGATAGGTGTTATCACCCCACTGTATATTTGTGCACACCAGGTTTATAGAAGCATCCTGAACCCCACAGCTACCCCAGGGGCTGAGCCAGAATTCCAACTCTAGAGTGCACACTCTTTTCCCCACTATCCCACACTCCCCAAGGACAGAATAACTGCACTGCGCATGTGGCAGGGACATCAAGTCACTTCAAATTTTGACATAATTTCTTAACTGGCAGCTATGTAATTTAGCCATCTTTTCAATCTTCAGGTTATTTTCACTAATTTTCTTTCATGATTCCTCAGTGGTCTTCCAGGTTTTCTTTCTTTTCTTTAAGAAGCAGATACCCGTTTTCCAAATGCAATCTTACGTGAAAACACTAAAATTTAAGAGATCGAAGTTAAGCTACTCTGGTTTAAACACAGTGGGAGAACCAAAGCTCTTCCTGACTCTCACAGGCACCCCTTAGGCACCTCCAAAGAACACAGTTTGAAAAACACTAACTTGGGGCACCTGGTGACTCAGTTGATAGAACATGCGACTCTTGGTCTCAGGGTCGTGAGTTCAAGTTCCACGTTGGGCAAGGAGCCTACCTTTTTTTTTTTTAATTAAAGATTTATTTATGGGGTGGGCAGGTGTGCATGAGCAAGCAGGGGGAGGGGCAGAAGGAGAGAATCTTCAAGCAGACTCCCAGCTGAGCGTGGAGCCTGATCATGACTGGTAGATCATGACCTGAGCCAAAACCAAGAGTCAGACGCTCAACTGACAGAGCCATCAGGCGCCCAAGCCTACTTTAAAAAAAATTAATCAAATTTTAAAAAGCAGTGATAGTATAAAAAAAGAAAAACACTAATTTAAAACAGAAAACTCTAACTCTCCATCTCCGCTTTGCCATTCACCATGTGTATAACCTTTGGCAAGAAAAAGTTTCACTTTTTCCTGTCCTTTACAATAGAGATATCACCACCCACTTTATAGGTTTGTTATGAATATTACAAGGAGGAACAAATACAAAATTCCCAGTACATGGTAAGTATTCAAAAGTTGGCTCCCCTCTCTTTTATCCTACAGAGGTAATAGTTGTTGCCAATTCAAGAAAGCTCAATAAATATATCTAATGCTATTTTTGGTAGCAGAGAAGTGAACAAGTAAATGTTCTTATAGCTCAACTAAAATGAAAATAATAAATCCGTTAAACCTACCTACCAAGGTAATACCCCGTCCCAGGTTAGCTTCCCAGTCAGTCAATGACCCATGGACCTCAAAACATGATTTTGATAATAGACAAGAGATCCCTTATGAGGTACTCTAATGTAAACTCTGAGTGTCAGGTGAATGTATTAATGTTCTCAGTACCTTAACTTTGGCATTTCCTGAGCTGAGCATTTATTTGTTTTTCTTAATTTTGTTTTTTTATTTGAGAGACAGCACAAGAGGGGCAGGGAGGGGCAGAGGGAGAGAGAGAAGCAGGCTCCCCACTGAGCAGGGAGCCCGATATGGGGCTCGATCCCAGGACCCCGGGATCATAACCCCAGCTGAAGGCAGATGCCCAACTGACTGAGCCACCCAAGGACCCCTGAGCTGAGCATTTAAACTGGCAACTTAATGCCGCATTTAATAAGTTATTTTTATGTTTATGTTCTACAACAGAATCTAATGTTCATTTGCCCATCTTCTGGGCTTCTTTTTCTCCAAGCACTACACAACAAAAATACACGTATGTGATATGTACCTTCACCTAAGCAATTTTAACCCGGCCCTTCCTAAATAGTTATTAAGAATCTATTACCTTAGTCTGTTATTGATAATGTGTTCCCATTTCTACATGTACAACAGGAGACCAAACAAATTTTTACAGGAAAAGATTCTCAGTCCTAATCTAAACCCAGCCAACAACTCTCAGATCACACACTCTATGGAAGCTGCAGATGTTGGCTTTGATCCCTATGGTTTAGGAAGAATCACAACAATAATACATCACACAGCCATGAAAAGACTCGTTCATGATAAAGAACACAACCTTGAGCATTCAACCCGGAGCCAAGAAGATTCAGAATGCTAATCTTCCATTTTACCAGGAGACCTTGAGCAATTTACCTACTCTCTATTGATTATTTCTTCATAAAGAAAATGAAAATACACTCAGTACAATGCCAAAGATACTGTTTTGATTAACCATCAAACAACTATGTCCTGGGGTTACCAGGAACCTCAGCAAGTCATCTTTCTCATCTCCCTCATTTCTTAGCAAGCCCACACCTAAATCATCCTAGAAAGACAGTTACTAAGTCTTTGAAGAAGATATTTCACAACCTTCCTTGGTAATATTCCAGTATCTTGTCAGGAAGTTCTTTCTAATCTGTAATCTATATCCCTTCTGCTGCAATTAAAACATATTCCCTCTTGTCTTCTATGGAAAAAGAACATCTGCTTAATACCACCTGAACAATATCCCTTCAAGAGATTATAAAATATAGGAAGCCCATTTTAAAAAGCTTCATGTAAATGCAACATGGCTTTAAATGGGTCATGCTAGACAAAGAACATGATTAAGAGTCTTAAATTCCCAGCTCCATCACCGACTTGCTCTGAAGATAGGAAGTTAAGACCATGCAGATGCTGTACCTCAATTACCCCATCAGTAAAATGCAAATAATAAAACCAGTATGTTAGGAGAATTCAGTTCCTCAAAAAGTTAAACATAAAGGAAAGAGATTCTCAATCTTAATCTAAGCCCAGCCAACAACTCTCAAATCACACACTCTGTGGAAGCAGCAGATGTTGGCTTGATCCTATGGTCTTGGAAGAATGACAACAATAATACATTACCAGATAGCCCTGCAATTGCACTTCTATGCAGATACCCAAAACGACCAAAAACAAGTACTCATACATGTTTACAGTAGCTCTATTCATGACATCCAAAAGGTGGAAAGAGTCCACATGTTCATCAATTGATAAATGACAGATTATTGGTATATACATACACAAAAGGTTACGTACTGTTATGATTCCATTTTTTTTAAGAGTTTGTTTTTTTATTTGACAGAGAGAGAGCACAGCAGGGGGAGCAGCAGGCAGAGGGAGAGGGAGAAGCAGGCTTGCAAAGCAGGGAGCCCGATGCGGGACTTGATCCCAGGACCCTGGGATCATGACCTGAGCCAAAGGCTGATGCTTAACCACTGAGCCACCCAGGCACCCCTACGATTACATTTATATGATAGCCAGAATAGATCAATCCATAGATACAGAATGCAGATTGCTGGTTTCCAGGGCTGGTGGAAGGAGGGAAATGAAAAAATAACTGCATAAACTGGGCAGAGGTTTTACTTTGGAATAATCAAAATGTTTTGTAACTAGATAGAGGTGGTGGTTTCACAACACTGTGAATGTACTAAACATCACTGAATTGTTCACTTTAAAATGGTTAATTTTGGTGGGGCGCCTGGCTGGCTTAGTCAGTGAGTGTGCTCTCTCTAAAATAAATAAATAAAATCTTTAAAAAATAATAAAAATAAATTTAAAAAATAACACGGTTAATTTTGTGTTATGTGAATTTTACCTCAATAAATTTAAAAAAAAAAAAAAAGAATGCTAGAAGAACTAATGGGGACAATACCCACAAAATGCTTAGCCCTTCCCAGCAAAGTCATTGTATAAAATTCCAGGTAGACTGGTAGCAAAAATGTTTAATATTATCTCAGTATAGCCTATTAGGCTCTAAGCAAAGAATATGTAAGTGAAAAACAAAATAGAAATCAAAATAAAGTCTAGAGTCACAGTTATACAGTACTCTATATGGCAGTAAGAGCCAATAAACAAGTGAATGAATAGAGAGATAAATACAAAGCACATCAGCTATAGCAACAATGGCCACAGGAAAGCAACAAGAAAAAATAAAGGTAAGGAATGAAATTTAAAAGCCAGTAATACCAAAATACAAAGACGCATTAGGTAGGGAGGTGAAAACAGAGAAGCTAATGATAGCAAAGTTAAAAAGGATGTACACCCTTAAATTCCAAGGCCACATATAAAGACCATCTATAAAGAATCTTTACTTTTGCCATTTTGCAGTTATCCTCATTCCTTAACCTCTTTCTCCTTTAATCCAACCTCCTGGCAATATACCAATGCTAGGCTGCCAAGGAGAAAATAAAAAGGTATTGTTCCTATCGTCATATTACTTCTTAAAGTATTACTTCTTATGGGGAGACAGACATGCTAATTACCAAAATATAGAGACCATCTCTATCTACTTCCTCCCTTCCCACTTTTTTTTTTTTTAAAGATTTTATTTATTTATTTGACAGAGAGAGAAACAGCCAGCGAGAGAGGGAACACAAGCAGGGGCAGTGGGAGAGGAAGAAGCAGGCTCCCAGCACAGCAGGGAGCCCGATGCAGGGCTCGATCCCAGGACCCTGGGATCACGCCCTGAGCCGAAGGCAGATGCTTAAAGACTGAGCCACCCAGGTGCCCCCCCACCTCGGTTCCCATTTTTTAAATTCACTTCAGTGTGGCTTCTGGGCCTACATTCCTCCAACACTGCTCTTGTTATGATCATGAATGATCTTTGTGTTGCTAAATCGAAAAAATACAGGCAATCACTTTCTTCTTGAAACACGTTCCTCTCTCAGTTCCTAAGATTTCCTCTCAAATTCCTTGGAGCTTGGTCGGGAACACTCTCCTCCTGCTAGTCTATACATACATTCCCTCTATGTAATCTTGGCTATTTTCCTTGACTGTAAATACCACCTATCTACCAAGAGCATCCAGATTTACTGCCAGCGCCTCTTCCAGCAGCGCACAAAGGCTCCTTGCTTGATGTCTCCACTTGTATGTTTTCAACAGACAGCTCACATTCAGCATGACTGAAGTTGAGGTCTTCATTCTACTTCCCAACTCTAGTCAAAATCTGCTCCTTCTCAAATGTTTCCATCTCAAAAATGGCAACTTCATCTACCCAGAGGCTCATGCCAGAAACTTGGTAATCATACTAGACTCTTCCTTCCTCCCACATATCCAATCCATCATTAAGTCTGCCTGTCCTAATTCTAAATTATCTACTGAATCTTAAAAATAATAATAATAATGTCTATTTACTCTACTTCCTTCCATCTCCACTGCCTAGAGCCTAATCCAAGCCATGATCATCTTTTGCCTGGACCACAATAAAACATCGTACTATCATACTTCACCCACTTCTCTTCCAAATTTTCCACAATTTCCAAAATTTTTTCCACAACTTTCTAATATTTTCCATAATGTTGCCAGAACAATTTTTAAAAATCATATATTAGGTCACAACGCTCATACTTAAAATCTTCCAAGGCTTTCAGTTATACTTAGGAAGAAAATCCAAAATCCTTAACACAGTCCTGCCCATGTCTCTATCCTCACCCTATGCCCCTCCCCTCCCCCACCACTGCTCACTGTATTGCTCACTGTATTCCAGCCACACTAATCATTCAGTTTCTCAAATGTGCCGCATTCCTTCCCACCTTAAGGCTTTCATACATGCTATTCCCTCTGCCTTCCCCCTTTCATCCTTCTAATCTCTGCTTAAATATCACTCCTTCAGAGAAACGCTCCCCAAAGCTCCAACACAATTCAGGCTCCCTACTATAATCTCTTTTTTACTTTTCCATCATAGGGCTTGATACACTTCGCAATTATACACTTATTGGTGTATTTTTTATTTATGGTTTCTCTCCCCTTTGGACTACAATCTCTATAAAGGCATGGACAATGGCTATTTTTATTACTCTAGTCTTAGTATAGTGGTAGTAGTTTAGAGAGTTTAGAATTGTTTAAAGTAGTTTAGAATCAATATAATTTAGGGATTAAGAGCAAGAGACTACGGTGCCAGACTGCTTGGATTCCAATCCTGGTGCTGCCACTAACTAGCTCAAAGACCTTGGGCAAACTGCTTAACCTCTCTGTGCCACAACCTCCATGTCTATGAAATGGGGACAATAAAAGTACCTACGCCATAAAACTGTTTTAAGAATAAAAAGAATCAATGACACAAAGCATTTGGTACAGTACCTGGCACAAAGCACTTCAATAAGCACCGGTTCTGATCAGCTCTTACTATGGCAGCTACAACACTTACCACAGTGGTGGACATTCAATAAACATTTATTGAATAGATGAATGAAAAAAACAAGACTCCACTATAATCATTAAATAGTTTTTTTTTTTTTAAGATTTTATTTATTTATTTGACAGAGAGAGAGCCAGCGAGAGAGGGAACACAGGCAGGGGGAGTGGGAGAGGAAGAAGCAGGCTCCCAGCGGAGGAGCCTGATGTGGGGCTCGATCCCAGAACCCCGGGATCACACCCTGAGCCGAAGGCAGACACTTAACGACTGAGCCACCCAGGCGCCCCTAAATAGGTTTTTAAAATGACAGAGCAGGAATATTACAGAGACTTCAGAGAGGAAAACAAAAAACTTCAGAGTGGCAAAGACTGAAGCCACTCACAATTTATAATGGCATATAGGGACAAGAGCAATAAAAAAGCTAACTCTACTGGATTCCCAGTTTTCACCACTATATATAAAATATGTTCACTCTTCCAGAAGTTTACCCAAGGTGATGTGGTAGCTTTGACTTTTCCCTAAATATCATTCTTTTCCGTGCCTTAAGTCAACTTCTTCCAAATACTTCAGGCACCAATCACAGTTCAAATAGATGGTAAAATTCAGATGCTAAAATTTTTCTACCTGTTTTGCAAAGAAATGTTCCTCTGTTCCTAAAATAGCTCTGGCCTGTTTTACCACACATATTACAGAATCCTCAAAATTTTGCCATTTCTCTATTTGGAATTCTTTCAGACACTGTTGCTTTCTAGGTTTCTCTTTCCCAGTAAAGATGCATCCTCTAATTTGAAGCACGTTGAGAGAAAGGAGGGACAATATGCTGCTTTAAATTCTTATTCCCTATTCAAGTTTTCTCTAAAGACACTAAACTTCAATTTAAGCATCACTATTGCTTGTTCTTGTTTTGGGGAACATATAATCTTTATTGTGCTACAATAATAATATTGAAAATGATAACAGCTGTCATATATAGCGCTATCTGCTGTTCTAAATGTTTTAAGTATATTAGCTCATTCAATTCTCACATCTGTATGGTATTCTACACATGAGGAAAGGCACAGAGAGGTTAAGTAACTTGCCCAAGTTGCAGAGCTAGTAAATAGTGGCCCTGGGATTTGGACTCAGACTGCCTGACTCCAAGAATCAGTGCCACTAGGCTGTTATTCAAGAGTCTGGGAAGACATGTTTTTCTACCCTGTTTTCACTGGTCAGCTAGACTGAACAACTCCAATTCTCTCCACAAATCAAGCAGGCATATTAATCCTGTGCATCTCAGCAAAATTTCAAATGTTTCAATACATCATAAACATACACACCTAAGACAAAGTAATTTTGGTTCACAGAAGAATGAATATATATTCTAGCCTGGGAAGCAGAAATAAACAATTGATGAAATCATGAAATGGTAAATTTGCCTCACTTGATTCTATGAATAGAAATACAATTCCAGGGGCGCCTGGGTGGCACAGCGGTTAAGCGTCTGCCTTCGGCTCAGGGCGTGATCCTGGCGTTATGGGATCGAGCCCCACATCGGGCTCTTCCGCTATGAGCCTGCTTCTTCCTCTCCCACTCCCCCTGCTTGTGTTCCCTCTCTCGCTGGCTGTCTCTCTGTCAAATAAATAAAATCTTTAAAAAAAAAAAAAAAAAAAGAAATACAATTCCAATAGTAAAAAAAAACAACAACAACAACCTAGAAAATACTTGTAATATCTTGGAAAAAAGGTACCAAACAAGATTGTATTATTGTATTGTATATATTATATTGTACATTGTATTATTGTTTGCACATACTCAGCAGTAGCCTACATATTCCCTCTCTCAATTTCAGGACATTCCTTCTAAGTCTTTCCCTCATATAAGGCCAAGAACTTCAGCTCAGTCCCTGATACAAATAAACCTGAACGCATGTATCCAATGTTCAAATTCATTGAACTCAACTTTCAAAGAACATTTATTTTGGAAAAAATTAATAAATGAGAACCAATTAAACTCAGGTCACATTAGAAGTAAAAAATTAAACTCATTAGGCAAGCAGGCTGCACATTTCTAAGTCACAGTCATCCTTTATTATGCCAAACCCAGTGTCACCATACAAGAAGTAACAAATACTACATGTAGCAATCTTAAATGAAGACTTCCATTGTGATGGCAGCAAGAAAACCTTAACCTACTGAATCATGATATGTGGTGATTGCAACTTTTTAAGGGGAATAAGGATGCCATACCTGAAGACTCTAATCCCCGTGAACACCCAGTGCCCTCCTCACTCCATCTCTCTGTCAGCCCCTATTTGTTTCTTTCAGAACACAGCCTGAGTTTCAATATTTATCAGGAACCTTGTCAACTCTGCTCCCCCCTGGAATAAACTTGGTAAGAGCAAGAACACTCACGTCTACCTTTGTATTCCAGCATCTAATGAGCATTCAATAAATATGTGCTAGATGAACAAAAGTCTGAAAAGGTAAGGGTTGAAAAAGAGTCACAATCAGGGCACCTGAGTGGCTCAGTGGGTTAAGTGTCTGCCTTTGGCACAAGTCGTGATCCCAGGGTTCTGGGATCGAGCCCCGTGTTGGGCTCCCTGCTCAGTGGGGAACCTGCTACTCCATCTGCCACTTCCCGTGCTTGTGCTCTCTCTCTCTCTCAAATAAATAAATAAAATCTTTGAAAGGAAGGAAGGGACGGTGGGAGGGAGGGAGGAAGGAAAGAGTCACAATCAAGAAATAGTTTCAAAAGGTCTGTGAGGAATATACTGTACCTTAGGAAACAACACAGTACAAGAACAGTACTCAAAGAAGAAAGGAAAAAGTTTGGGTGGATAAGTAGAGATTGTCAACCCCAAGAAGAGACAGAGAACAAGATGGAAAAGATACTAACCTACAGATGCACAGGTAAGACTAACTGGAAGAGAGGGGGTAAATATTCTCAGGCTCACCTCATAAACATGCAGCACCTAAAACTTGTCTTTCACTAGCACTTCCAGGCACTCACTCCTTTCCACCTACATATTAGTAAGCTCCTCCCGTGCTGGTTTAATGTTTGTCACCTCTATCCTCCATGACTGTCAGGCATAATGCTACCTTGAAAGAAGCAAGGTGTTCAAGAACCTAGATTACATCTACTCATCATTGTTGGAAGACAGAATAGCAGTTAACATCTGAAAAGCGCTTTATCTTTTTAAAGCAGTTTCATGTACTTTTTCTCAACAGAAGTATTATGATAGAAGTATTCTCTTTTCCATTCTTTAAATACAGATTCATAAAAGTATTCAAAGCCTTGGATTTAAATCCCAGCTCTGCTACATACTTGCTGTGTGATCTTGGTCAAATAATTTTCTCTCTCTGAGTTCAGTATCCACTGGGGAAAATAGTATCTAACTTAAATGACTGTTGTGAGTACTGAATGAGATAATACACGTGAAGAACATGACAAAGTAAATGCCCAATAAAGGGCAGTAACCTGTCCTATGGCCTCCTTAAATAATTTGTAAAGGATTTCTCAGCGAAGGAAGCTCATAAACCTAGGATTTAAACCCAGGTCTCCTGATTCCTTAATCTGTTTTCTTCTCACCACATCACTTTGGCAGACTGCCATATACTACTGGGCATATAATACATTCCGACAATAACTGATCACAAAATTTTCATCTATCAGTAACTAATTTTAGCTTTGCAAAAAGGGAAACAATAGATCTAATTAACTTGGGGGGAGAAGGGGTTTGCAAATATAAAATATAAATTACCCCCAAACCACAGGACAGGTTGTACCATAGTACTTCTGTACAAACAGAAATTATGACAAGAAACAGAAAGTTCTCTCGGGGTTTATGAGAAACAATTGGAGAAAGAAACGAGAATGACTATGATTAAAAGAACTTAAGGGTTTTGTGTTTTGTTTTGTTTTGGGTTTTTTTGGGTAAACCAAACCACTGGGCAAAAAGATCTGCATCCCATTCCAAAATAACTCTATCAAGGCTCAGACACATCTTTTAAAAAAAGAGACATGGGGCGCCTGGATGACTAAGTCAGTTTGAGCTTCCAACTCTTGGTTTTGGCTCAGGTCATGGTCTCAGGGTTGTGAGTTCAAGCCCCATGTGGTGGGGCTCCACACTCAGCAGGGAGTCTCCTTGAGATTCTTTCCCTCTCCCTCTGTCCCTCCCCGCCGCCCATCATGAGCACATGAGCTCGCTCGCTCTCTCAAATAAATACATAAACCTTTAAAAATAAATTTAAAAGAATTAAAAAATGGACAACTGGGTGGCTCAGTCGGTTAATCATCTGCCTTCCGCTCAGGTCATGACCGAGTCCCACGTCAGGTTCCTTGCTCAGCAGGGAGCCTGATTCTCCCTCTGCCTGCAGCTTGCCCTGCTGTGCTCTCTCTTTCTAACAAATAAATAAAATCTTTTAAAAAATTGTTTAAAAAATAAAAAAATTAAAAAGAGACCTCAGTGTGCTAACAACAAAACTTTTTTTCTACTTCCTTTCAGGGCAGGATAAACGGGAATAGTGAGATAAGTTGTCAACATTCATGAAGACCCTTGAAGATCATAAATGTTTAGATTCAGTATTAATAAGGAACAGAAAAGAGCATGATCAAAAAATAAAAGTTTTGGGGCACCTGGCTAGTTCAGCCAGTAGAGAATGCAATTCTTGATCTCAGGGTCATGAATTCAAGCCCCATATTGGATGTGGAGCTTACTTTAAAAAAAAAATAAAAATAAAAGTTTCATAAGTTTCCTAACATGTTAAAAATATTTTGAAAATTATACAGTATAAAAAGAAGTTATTACAGTTAATAAAAATAACCAATTGTTTTCAAATGATATATAATCTTTTCCAAGTGACAGACATAACTCCTTCCAGGATAAGTTCTAGAAGATACTCAAAGAAGTTCACATCTTTAATAAACCCCAAGAACTTTCTCACTAAAAGAGAAAACAGAACAATTAAGTCACATTCTGAACCCATAAATTTCTGAAAGGAAATCCAAAAGAGAGCCTGATCTGACACCAACAGAACAGCAAAAGATGTAACCAAGAAAGGTAAACAGTGGAGTGAATTTCTATTACAAAGCAGGGTAGAAGCTGATTAGAAGCTCTATCCCTATAACCCCACCACCAGCACCACAACCAAATTTCCTGTCTTCTTCAATCCAACTTAAACTTCTGCTAATTATTTCCTACAGAAACATAACAAAATGTTCCTAACATTTTCTGTGACATTCATAGCAAACTCCATCTATTATTTAGCATTAATTAGGAGTTGCTGAAACACTACACTAACTACAAATTTTATGCAGAATCAATCCCCAGGAGATAATGTCACTTCCTTCTCTAAATTCTTTCCTGTTATAAATTTCTCTTCTACCGTAAAAACTTTTCCAGAGACCACACATTCTTACCCTAACTTCCCAATGTAGATTCTTCAGTCTGGTGGCTCTTCATTAAACCCTTTCTGGAAGTACTGAGGTCCTGATAACTAGGAAATCACTCAGGATCAAAGGCCCTACATTTAAATATTACTGACCTCAAAAAAAAAAAATTAGAGGAATGATAATTTTTCCAAAACTCATGAGAATTCTAAAATTGTTAAAAAAAAATAGATTTGTATAGTTTCCATCTAAGAACTAGAAATTTAGTCTGTTTTCTCTTAAAACCACTATCCTACTGATTTCACATACTATGGAAATACTTATTCAACAGAGAATAACCTCTAGCCTGAATACATTTTTTTTTTCAACAAAGAAGCTACACAAATTAGGATCGTGACACTCTATCCAATGAAAATAAAATGAGTAAGAACACTTAGTCCCCAAAGTTTCCAAGTTGGGAGAGAAAAGGAAAACACAACAGAGTTGCTGGAATTTTAACTTTCTATTTAAATATCTCAATATTTGAATTATTCTTACACACAACCTGTTAAGTATATTCATAACTAAACCACTAATCAAATATAATAAAAATGTTCCAAAGGGACTCCTTGGGTTTCCTCTGGATTCTTCCTAGAAAGCAAATTCTCAAGACAAATATCTGATTTCAAAATCTTGACCATCCTCCGTTGGACATTAACCACTTAAACACCATAGTTGGAAGATTTCCACTGAGAACAAGCTGAGGGGAAGGAGAAGAAATAAGTATCAACCAGAAAGCAAACTGGACAGCAAAAGAAATTTTCTATCAAGAAACAGAATTGTCATTGCTATTCTCACGAAAATGATACAGACTTTGACAAGCAAAACCAGCATGGTCTCTTTACTTATGAAGTACCAGTGACAAAATCTGTATTCCCAGGTAGGAGGGAACACAAACGACAAGTCACTGTGCGCATAAAGTGACAAGTAAATAGAAAGAGAAATAAAAAAAGAACTTGTAAATGGCAAACACACACACACACACACACACACACACACACACACACAAACCCAAAACCCCGACTTAAGGTGCATTTAAAGATCTGTTGGGGACATGGGGGAAAACTCAAGTACCAGAACTCAGTCTCACTTTCCCTACCCTCAAAAAGCAAGAACATGACACTTCGCTCAGAGTAGCCAGGGGGCCATGTTCCACTTGCCTCCACCTATTCAAAGGTCCCTTCAAAGGCCGGACTCAGAGGGGGTCCCCAGCGTAATTGAGTCATGACACCCAGAGCCTTGCGGGTGGGGAAGTGGGAGGAGAAACGGAGGGTCAAAACGCGCAATGCTCTATCCGTTCCTGGAAAGCGATATTCCCCCCACACTAGGGGTGCCAACACCCGCTCTAGACCCAACATCCCCTCCCTACCGAACCGCGCAGGCAGCCCGAGCATCTCTCCCTCCTTCCGGCCTCTCCCTCAGTTCCCCGCCGCCTCTTCGACCGCGCCCCCGAACGCAGCCGGGTAGCTCCTCCTCCGGCCGTGTCTCTGCGGCCGAGCCGCCCGCCCACCCGCCGGCGCCAAGGTCTTCTCAACCCGCCGGCGGAAGGATGCCGGGCCGGGCCTCCCAGGCTCCTCCCGGGCCTACCTGCAAGGCGGGCGGGGGCTCCGTCTGCAGCCCAGCGGGGGACTCAGCCACCGACAGGAAGAGGCAGGAAGGAAGCAAGGGGTCCGCTCTACCGACCAGCGGGAGAAAGCAGCCTGAGCGAGGGGCCTCGCGGATAAGTCAGCCTTCGACCCGGCGCCGCCGCCGCTCAGGAGACATCAAGCAAGAAGACGGCGCAAAAGATCACCGAATACACGAACGCCCCAGACATCATAGGAAGAGCGCCCGAGCAATCGTTCAAGGAAGTGCAGTCGAGCGCGGAAAAACAGCTCAGCTCCAACTCTAGGTCCGACTCCTGTCCAAGGCATGAATAAACAAACCCAGATCATAAGCCGTGGAGTAAAGTAGGTGCTTCTGCCATTTTCTGTGTTGGTTGCCAGCTAAGTTGTTGAGAGCACTGGAGTTTTTCTTGGGTGTTGAAGATCAACTCATTGCACAATAACACTTGGCAATTCCGCGACTACGGTATGGACTCCTAACACTATCCCAACTGAGCAAGTGTGACTCTTAGTTTCCTCACGGACAGTGAGGAAAATAAAT
>NW_024424786.1:30076868-30079495 GCF_017311325.1 Ursus maritimus
AGACCACACATTCTTACCCTAACTTCCCAATGTAGATTCTTCAGTCTGGTGGCTCTTCATTAAACCCTTTCTGGAAGTACTGAGGTCCTGATAACTAGGAAATCACTCAGGATCAAAGGCCCTACATTTAAATATTACTGACCTCAAAAAAAAAAAATTAGAGGAATGATAATTTTTCCAAAACTCATGAGAATTCTAAAATTGTTAAAAAAAAATAGATTTGTATAGTTTCCATCTAAGAACTAGAAATTTAGTCTGTTTTCTCTTAAAACCACTATCCTACTGATTTCACATACTATGGAAATACTTATTCAACAGAGAATAACCTCTAGCCTGAATACATTTTTTTTTTCAACAAAGAAGCTACACAAATTAGGATCGTGACACTCTATCCAATGAAAATAAAATGAGTAAGAACACTTAGTCCCCAAAGTTTCCAAGTTGGGAGAGAAAAGGAAAACACAACAGAGTTGCTGGAATTTTAACTTTCTATTTAAATATCTCAATATTTGAATTATTCTTACACACAACCTGTTAAGTATATTCATAACTAAACCACTAATCAAATATAATAAAAATGTTCCAAAGGGACTCCTTGGGTTTCCTCTGGATTCTTCCTAGAAAGCAAATTCTCAAGACAAATATCTGATTTCAAAATCTTGACCATCCTCCGTTGGACATTAACCACTTAAACACCATAGTTGGAAGATTTCCACTGAGAACAAGCTGAGGGGAAGGAGAAGAAATAAGTATCAACCAGAAAGCAAACTGGACAGCAAAAGAAATTTTCTATCAAGAAACAGAATTGTCATTGCTATTCTCACGAAAATGATACAGACTTTGACAAGCAAAACCAGCATGGTCTCTTTACTTATGAAGTACCAGTGACAAAATCTGTATTCCCAGGTAGGAGGGAACACAAACGACAAGTCACTGTGCGCATAAAGTGACAAGTAAATAGAAAGAGAAATAAAAAAAGAACTTGTAAATGGCAAACACACACACACACACACACACACACACACACACACACAAACCCAAAACCCCGACTTAAGGTGCATTTAAAGATCTGTTGGGGACATGGGGGAAAACTCAAGTACCAGAACTCAGTCTCACTTTCCCTACCCTCAAAAAGCAAGAACATGACACTTCGCTCAGAGTAGCCAGGGGGCCATGTTCCACTTGCCTCCACCTATTCAAAGGTCCCTTCAAAGGCCGGACTCAGAGGGGGTCCCCAGCGTAATTGAGTCATGACACCCAGAGCCTTGCGGGTGGGGAAGTGGGAGGAGAAACGGAGGGTCAAAACGCGCAATGCTCTATCCGTTCCTGGAAAGCGATATTCCCCCCACACTAGGGGTGCCAACACCCGCTCTAGACCCAACATCCCCTCCCTACCGAACCGCGCAGGCAGCCCGAGCATCTCTCCCTCCTTCCGGCCTCTCCCTCAGTTCCCCGCCGCCTCTTCGACCGCGCCCCCGAACGCAGCCGGGTAGCTCCTCCTCCGGCCGTGTCTCTGCGGCCGAGCCGCCCGCCCACCCGCCGGCGCCAAGGTCTTCTCAACCCGCCGGCGGAAGGATGCCGGGCCGGGCCTCCCAGGCTCCTCCCGGGCCTACCTGCAAGGCGGGCGGGGGCTCCGTCTGCAGCCCAGCGGGGGACTCAGCCACCGACAGGAAGAGGCAGGAAGGAAGCAAGGGGTCCGCTCTACCGACCAGCGGGAGAAAGCAGCCTGAGCGAGGGGCCTCGCGGATAAGTCAGCCTTCGACCCGGCGCCGCCGCCGCTCAGGAGACATCAAGCAAGAAGACGGCGCAAAAGATCACCGAATACACGAACGCCCCAGACATCATAGGAAGAGCGCCCGAGCAATCGTTCAAGGAAGTGCAGTCGAGCGCGGAAAAACAGCTCAGCTCCAACTCTAGGTCCGACTCCTGTCCAAGGCATGAATAAACAAACCCAGATCATAAGCCGTGGAGTAAAGTAGGTGCTTCTGCCATTTTCTGTGTTGGTTGCCAGCTAAGTTGTTGAGAGCACTGGAGTTTTTCTTGGGTGTTGAAGATCAACTCATTGCACAATAACACTTGGCAATTCCGCGACTACGGTATGGACTCCTAACACTATCCCAACTGAGCAAGTGTGACTCTTAGTTTCCTCACGGACAGTGAGGAAAATAAATATATATACATATACATATATATGACATACACATATAAATATACATATATATGACAGAGACAATGAGAGAAAATCCAGACTGAGAAACAAAGTGAGTAATAGCTGTTAAAGCTCCACTTTAGCTCCCATAAAGCATAGCAAAGAGAAGCTGGGAAAATTCAGGGTTTTGTAGGCTGAACTTAAGGCAGGAAAAGAAAAAAAAATACACACATGCTTTTTAATTTTATTCCAAAGGACTGGGACCACAGGTGTGCTTACATAATGATCAAAATTCTCCTTGGGTCAGAACCTGACAAAGATGACATTTTCATCCTCACAGCAATAGCTCTTTCTGAAGTCTCTTAGTAGACAGACTAATATGCTCAGCACAAATGTGGATTAATCCTTACATCCTAGGTCAGTTCAATAAATCACATAGATCACTCCAAATACGGATTACCAGGTGTGGTGATAATAG
>NW_024424786.1:30079505-30110272 GCF_017311325.1 Ursus maritimus
ACTTAGTCCCCAAAGTTTCCAAGTTGGGAGAGAAAAGGAAAACACAACAGAGTTGCTGGAATTTTAACTTTCTATTTAAATATCTCAATATTTGAATTATTCTTACACACAACCTGTTAAGTATATTCATAACTAAACCACTAATCAAATATAATAAAAATGTTCCAAAGGGACTCCTTGGGTTTCCTCTGGATTCTTCCTAGAAAGCAAATTCTCAAGACAAATATCTGATTTCAAAATCTTGACCATCCTCCGTTGGACATTAACCACTTAAACACCATAGTTGGAAGATTTCCACTGAGAACAAGCTGAGGGGAAGGAGAAGAAATAAGTATCAACCAGAAAGCAAACTGGACAGCAAAAGAAATTTTCTATCAAGAAACAGAATTGTCATTGCTATTCTCACGAAAATGATACAGACTTTGACAAGCAAAACCAGCATGGTCTCTTTACTTATGAAGTACCAGTGACAAAATCTGTATTCCCAGGTAGGAGGGAACACAAACGACAAGTCACTGTGCGCATAAAGTGACAAGTAAATAGAAAGAGAAATAAAAAAAGAACTTGTAAATGGCAAACACACACACACACACACACACACACACACACACACACAAACCCAAAACCCCGACTTAAGGTGCATTTAAAGATCTGTTGGGGACATGGGGGAAAACTCAAGTACCAGAACTCAGTCTCACTTTCCCTACCCTCAAAAAGCAAGAACATGACACTTCGCTCAGAGTAGCCAGGGGGCCATGTTCCACTTGCCTCCACCTATTCAAAGGTCCCTTCAAAGGCCGGACTCAGAGGGGGTCCCCAGCGTAATTGAGTCATGACACCCAGAGCCTTGCGGGTGGGGAAGTGGGAGGAGAAACGGAGGGTCAAAACGCGCAATGCTCTATCCGTTCCTGGAAAGCGATATTCCCCCCACACTAGGGGTGCCAACACCCGCTCTAGACCCAACATCCCCTCCCTACCGAACCGCGCAGGCAGCCCGAGCATCTCTCCCTCCTTCCGGCCTCTCCCTCAGTTCCCCGCCGCCTCTTCGACCGCGCCCCCGAACGCAGCCGGGTAGCTCCTCCTCCGGCCGTGTCTCTGCGGCCGAGCCGCCCGCCCACCCGCCGGCGCCAAGGTCTTCTCAACCCGCCGGCGGAAGGATGCCGGGCCGGGCCTCCCAGGCTCCTCCCGGGCCTACCTGCAAGGCGGGCGGGGGCTCCGTCTGCAGCCCAGCGGGGGACTCAGCCACCGACAGGAAGAGGCAGGAAGGAAGCAAGGGGTCCGCTCTACCGACCAGCGGGAGAAAGCAGCCTGAGCGAGGGGCCTCGCGGATAAGTCAGCCTTCGACCCGGCGCCGCCGCCGCTCAGGAGACATCAAGCAAGAAGACGGCGCAAAAGATCACCGAATACACGAACGCCCCAGACATCATAGGAAGAGCGCCCGAGCAATCGTTCAAGGAAGTGCAGTCGAGCGCGGAAAAACAGCTCAGCTCCAACTCTAGGTCCGACTCCTGTCCAAGGCATGAATAAACAAACCCAGATCATAAGCCGTGGAGTAAAGTAGGTGCTTCTGCCATTTTCTGTGTTGGTTGCCAGCTAAGTTGTTGAGAGCACTGGAGTTTTTCTTGGGTGTTGAAGATCAACTCATTGCACAATAACACTTGGCAATTCCGCGACTACGGTATGGACTCCTAACACTATCCCAACTGAGCAAGTGTGACTCTTAGTTTCCTCACGGACAGTGAGGAAAATAAATATATATACATATACATATATATGACATACACATATAAATATACATATATATGACAGAGACAATGAGAGAAAATCCAGACTGAGAAACAAAGTGAGTAATAGCTGTTAAAGCTCCACTTTAGCTCCCATAAAGCATAGCAAAGAGAAGCTGGGAAAATTCAGGGTTTTGTAGGCTGAACTTAAGGCAGGAAAAGAAAAAAAAATACACACATGCTTTTTAATTTTATTCCAAAGGACTGGGACCACAGGTGTGCTTACATAATGATCAAAATTCTCCTTGGGTCAGAACCTGACAAAGATGACATTTTCATCCTCACAGCAATAGCTCTTTCTGAAGTCTCTTAGTAGACAGACTAATATGCTCAGCACAAATGTGGATTAATCCTTACATCCTAGGTCAGTTCAATAAATCACATAGATCACTCCAAATACGGATTACCAGGTGTGGTGATAATAGGGTCTACCCTATTCCCCTCCTAAGGAGGGAGGAGACTTGAACAGTGGAAGTATAAAAAAGAAGTAAGATAGTCCCAGCCGTTAAAGAGCATGTAATCCAATCAAACTGAAAGACCACATCCTTGGGGCACCCTGGGTGGCTCAATCTGTTAAGCACCTGCCTTTGGCTCAGGTCCTGATCTCAGGGTCCTGGGATAGAGGCCCTCCCTCCTGCCTCAGGCTCCCAGCTCAGCTCTCAGCTGGGAGCCTGCTTCTCCCTCTCCCTCTGCAGCTCCCCCTGCTTGTGCTCACGCTCTCTCTCTCTGTCAAATAAATAAATAAAATCTTAAAAAATAAAAAGACCACATCCTTACAACATTAGCTTTATTTACAATTTATTATAATTTTTTAAAAATCTCCTCCTTTAAGTCCATAACAATATTTAAGGGACAATTCATATATATAATACAGGATAAAACCAGCATCCATAATATGAGGACAAAACACTGCTTTTGTCATCTACTAATGTTTTAAGGGACTTAAAAATGAGTAAGCGCTATAGCAATATTTACGGAAGTCTTAAAAAAAGAAAGAATTTAATACTCTGCTTCCAAATCACAAAGTTTTAATTTGTTCATGTTCCCATGCAGTCCTTGGAAATATCCTACATAATGTTTTAAAGTTTAAGCAGAGATACAACAGTGTTATTGTTTTGCATTTATCATTTCCCTATTAAATCTTTAATAGTTGTTATTTTTATCAATTGCACAATATTCCATTGAGAGGATATACTGACCTTGCTTCCCATTATTGGATATGCATGTTGCTTCCAAACATTTTCTGTGTAATAGGTATTGCTGCTTTTGGAAAGAGGCAGTTGTAACCTTTTTATTGATGATTAGGAGCTATTGCACATAAAAAGAGTAAGGAAGCAAGGTACAGATTTATTTCTCTGTCATATAAAAGAAATCCAGAGATGCACAGCCTAGGGTAAGGTGTGGCCATTTGAAGTCAGGGATCAGGCTTCCATCTTGTTGCTCTGCCATCTTCAATAAGTGGCTTTCATCTCAGGTCCAAGACAGCTGTTCAAGCTCTAGCCACCATGTCTACATTCCAACCAGCAGGAAGCTGAAAGGAGAAAGGCATGTCTCCCGCCATAAGGACATATCTTGAAAATAGCACAGGACATTCCCACTTATATTCCACTGGCCAGAATTTAGTCACATAGCCACACCTAACTGGGAATTAGTCTTTATCCTGGGCAGTTCTAAAAGTCAGGGGCCAAAGAATACAAAGCGCCAACTAAATAAGCAGTCTCTGCCACATTCCTGAAGCCAGATGAGGAGCAGCAAATAGACTTTCCTTTGCTGTCATCCAGGGCTGAGTTTCTATTCCCAGAATACATGTTTTAAAGAAGCTTCCTTCTTAGAAAGGCTTGTGGGGCATAAGCAGCTAAAGCTACAGCCCTCATTCAAACTTGACCCCAATAATAACATTATTTTGAAAGCTTGATTTCAGTGAGAAAAACTAAAAAAACTAATTTCAAGGCTACAAGAAATTTTCAGTCTTTCAAAAATTGGAGAGTTTTATTTTGGGAAAAACACCCGAAGTTTATGCAAATATAAATCTAAAATCAGGGGCACCTGGGTGGCTCAGTTGGTTAAGTGCCTGCCTTTGGCTTGGGTCATGGTCCCAGGGTTCTAGGATCGAGCCCCTCATTGGGCTCCCTGATGAGCAGGGAGCCTGCTTCACCCTCTCCCTCTGCCGTTCCTTCTGCTTATGCTCGCTGTATCAAATAAATGGATAAAATCCTTTAAGAAAAATCTAAAATCATCACCTGAAAAAGGAGATATTTGAGAAGCTGAGGCTAAACTGCTCTGTGAAACCAAGGAAAATATGGCTTATTGTACAGGCAGAGTTGCATCTCTATAGATAGATTTCTCTACAGAATTGTTGCTTTCCAAGTGTGGATTTAAGCTTCAGTGTGACAGTAAACTACTGCTTGCTCTTATGGGAGTCAGTTTGGACAGAAGAGTGGATCACAAGAGATCAGGAATTAAAATCCTCAAACCTACAGGAATCTCCTCACCCTGGAGGAAGACTTAAAAAAAGAAACCAGGTGGGCAGAGTAAAGATCATACTGGGATATATCACTAATGTTTACATATTTATGTTACAATTTAATAATTCATTATGTTTTTAAAGATTTTTTATTTGTTTATTTGAGAGAGAGAGTGAGAGAGAGAGAGAGCACAAGCAAGGGGGAGAGGGAGAAGCTAAGAAACTAAGAATATGTATGAGGTCTCTATTTTGTATAATTTGGAAATTGGTAAACCAGTGATGACCCAATATTATGGTTTTCTCTTAATATATCCTGGGACTTTGCTGTCTTGAAACATCTAAAAATTGAGCCCAGTGTGGGCTCAATCTCAGGACCCCGGGATCATGACCTGAGCCCAAGGCAGATGCTTAGCCAACTGAGCCACCCAGGTGCCCCTCAATAATTCATTCTTATGTGGATGACTGATTATTATATTCTGATTGGATTCTCCTGGGGGAGCCACCCCCTTGAAGGAAGGATGATGCTTCTCCTGAAGTAGGGTGACCATCTGTACCAGTTTGCTGAGGACTAGGGGTCTCCCAGGATAAAGAACTCTCAGTGCTAACACTGCAATAGCTCTGGGTAAACTAGGACAGTTGGTCCCCCTGAGAATGGACCTAGCCACTGCCAATCACATGGAAGGAACTTGCGAAGACTAAGCCAGGTAAAGAGGATTGGGACATGTAGACATGGGGGAATTGTCTGGGATGAAGGGTGAAGGGAGGGAAAAGGACAGAAGGGGAATTTTTCCTTATATTGGCTCTCTGGGCTCTAAGAAACATCTACTACACTCTGCATGGTAAAATTGGACCTGAACCTAGGATGAAAGAACTCTGTAGCAGTATCGTGAGTCATCTTATTAGGAATTCCAGGAACAGGAATTGGGCCTTGAGCAGCCAAAATGATGAGCCAATTGTAGATTTTGCTGTTGCAATTCTGTTCTGTTCTTTTGTAGCCTGGTCTCATGGCACTGTGGGTTAATGTGCACACTTTGCGCTGGATGATAAAGTTGAAGCAGGGTAATGATATAGAAGCAGCACAGGTAACAGAGCACCTGAGTGGCTCAGTAGTTAAACGTCTGCCTTCGGCTCAGGTCATGATCCCAGGGTCCTGGGATCGAGCCCCGTATCAGGCTCCCCACTTGGCGGGAAGCCTGCTTCTCCTGCTCCCAGTCCCCCAGCTTGTGTTCCCTATCTCACTCTCTCTCTCTCTCTCTCTCTCTGTCAAATAAATAAATAAAATCTTGAAGAAGCAGCACAGGGAAGGGGAGAGATCCCAGAACATCAGGTAATCATTCACAGAATTATAGGAGGTGCTTCCTTCTTTGGAATTATACAGGATAAATATTCAGTGATGCAATTTATCAGTGGATTGAAATGTATGAACATGTCAAGACTCTAGAATGACAAAGAAATCATCCCTTTCATGGTTAAAGTATCAACAGAATGATAGATCCTTAATGTTTTGTTGGAAACATGGAGATTCCTTTTAAATGGGCTTTTGTTGTTGTTGTTTAATGTACTAACATGATTTCAAGGTCTAATTTCCTTGCTCCTTTCAGTATCCAGAGGTCTCATCACTCCTATTTGATTATCACAAAGGGGGTTTAGAGTGTAGTCATTAAAAAAAAAAAAAAAAGCCTGTGAATTTGATGTGTTAGGGAACTGAAGTTGAAGTGTTCCCGGCATTCAGCTAGTACTTTCCCTTCTTTCCTGCATTGCCATTCTTAGAGTCAACGAACTCTACTTTTGTTATCTCTTCTTCTCACCATTTTGTAAAATCTGGGCTAGACCTAGAGAGCAATACAGGTCTGAGGACATTGCATGCACAATGGTTAAGTTTCCTTGATTTCTTATTTTCTTGTCCTCCTCCTAACTTCCCCTCCATTGCCAGGGACAGCAACTGCTAAGTTCAGTCCTTGAGTTGTTTTCAATTTATGATTTCAGGTCAGGATACAATCACAGTACATCTGTTATCTGTCTAGCTTCTATTTTACTCCTCTCCCCACCACCTCTCATATGTCTTCACTATATTAGACCCCCATTAGTCTAAACTTAGATTAATTTGCTATATATCCTTTACAGTCCAAGGGTCAGGAAAGGAGCTCCATCTCTGGTCAGTTCATTTTAAACTAAGAATGTGTTTGAGATCTCTATGTTGTATAATTTGAAATTGGTAAACCAGTGATGACCCAATATTGTGGTTTCTCTCTTAGTATATTTTGGGACTTTGCTGTCTTGAAACATCCAAGGGCAAATCTGGAAAACTCCTATGCTGACCAGATGGCATCATCTCTGGAAGATGAAGCTTACATAAGACAGACATAATCCTTGACGCTTTCCCAAAACTATACCAGGGAGATACTAAAAATCCACAACAAGGACCTCAAGAGAAGACTTCGCAAGCACTTATAAAAAGCCCCTAGGAGCAAACCTTTGGCAATTTGGAAGTACAGACCCTGATCCCACCCCTAGATCATTTTGGGGAAATTGTAACTAAGGACTGAAAAAATCCTTGCCTGTAAAAATTCACATTGAATGGAGATTAAAGAAACAGATTTGAACAGTTATTCTGTGGAATTATTAGGAAATAAAATGCTCCCAGGGAAAAACACTGCCAGCCAATATTCAGTCGGTTCAGCACTTAGAAATTATCTTTGATGTGCAAGTAATAGACTTGAAATTGCTTTTGAAATCTCTCCAAGACTGTCCCTCCCACTCAGGCTTCATGTTACCAGCCAGTGAGTTAGGTTGTGAAAAACCCCAATTATTCCTTTAGGGTAGGTTTTTTCAGGCTAAAATGCCAGGCATTTTTGAAGTTCACACTCCACCTTGCCACTTATGATAACCCGGATGCCAGTCACCCTTTCCTCATGCGATATGCACAATAGAACCAAAACTCTGTAGGGAAAAATACCCATTTCAGGAAACCTGAAAAGACTGTGAGAGTTAAAATATTGCCTCATGAGGGAGACAAAGCAAGCTTGGTCACAGGTTGGATTTTACAAAGGAAAAATATGTAACGGCACCTGTGCTGCACAGTAAGTAGAACTAACGTTCACAGGCACCTCTTCATGGTCCAGTCTCATCTCCGTGATGTCATTGTACGTACGAAGCTCAACCTCCTGCCAAATGGACCCACTCTTTATAGAGTAGGATGATGACGGGAAATAGCATTTGGAGTAGAAATAAACAGCAGATAATAATCCATAATTGTTTTTAATCACGGAGATGAGTCACCTTCAATTTATTTCCAAATTTCTTCTGTCATCAGCTGTTCATTTCTTTACTTTGAAAATCACCAGATTAACACTGCCAAAGGCAGGTAGGAAATGATCCAAGAGGACAATTCTGAAGTATCACATGGTGAGTTGATGAGAAACTGGGAACAAGACAATCCTCAGGAAAGTCTCTTTTTTGTCCCAGCAAAGGCACCAAAGTGTGAACCTAATTCACACTTTCATTATTCCAATCAGGTTATTTTTATATCAGTATAATTTTAGAATAAGACTTGGTAGGGGACTATTTATTTCCTGGGAAATTCTGTCCATCATTTTGCACACAAGATATCCAAGTAAGTCTAACACCAAAATTCATTTCACACCAAGAAATTAAGTTCTTTTTACCTCCTTTTTCACCACTTCACAATGCCTTCTCTATTCCCTAAATCTTCCTTATATTCAAGGAATTTCAAAGCAGAATGGCCAAACAGACATTCTAACATCATGAGCATAAGAAATGCGATCTATTTAGATGTGAGCTGTCAAAACCTGGGTGAATCTCCGCTGTCCATCAATCTATCAGGGTCTTTAGATCTGTAAAGTGTAAGCTTGCTATTTTATCTTTTTTGACTTGTCTTCTTTAAGCTGATTGGGTTCTTAAACCCATTTAGCCTCTAACTCCTACTCTAAGTTGGAAAGAGGAGATTGGAGTCCAGATGTTCTCCCTAGAAACCAGGTCCAAGTCACAGTCCACCTACTGCAGAAAGACTACAGATGGAGGCTTCAGGCTGTCCCTAACATCCTCTTAAAAACACAAAGCTGCAAACTCAGATTAGTAGCCACTTACTTTTGTCAGAAGACCATTCCCTAACAAATTTGCTCTTTACACTTGCCTCAGATGATGCCTATATATACAGCAAAGTAGAAAAGCTAAAATCCTATCCAATAATTCAGGACAAATATTGTTTTCATTTGAAATCTCTAGATAATTAAATAAAAAACATTCTGGCTGAGTGCCATTTCCCCCTTTGCTTTGATTTTGCAGGCACAATCATAAATGTCTGCTACTAGTGGGTTTTCAAATGAGTGGTGCTCAACCTGGAGTTCAGTGGATAGCAGGGAACTATTGGCTTGGTTTTGGTTTAGCTAATATATTTGCAAATGAATCAAGATATTTTGGCATAGACACACCCTTCTAAAACACACAGATTAAATGTCAGTTTGTGACAAATGTCCACATACTCAGTCATGCTAGATGATGGAACTCTGTAGGGGGTGGCGAGGGGAAAGTTTGTCGCAACTCCTTCTGGAAAGTTTCCCTCCCCGCCACACCTTTCACATTAGCTAAAATGAGTGAGCATCAGCTCCTGGCGGATTCGGTCAGCCTCTAGGTCCAAGGACTCCATGTGCTCATACTCTTCAGGGGGCTGTTCCATGGGTCCTGTCATTGGAGAGGACCAAACATCCATCCCATGCTCCAGGGAGATGTTGTGGAGGACACAACAAGCTAAGATAATGTGGCTGGACTTCTCTGGTGAGTACTGCAGTGCTCCCTTGGATCCATCCAGGCAGCGGAATCGGGAGCAGAGGGTTCGGAAAGTCTTCTCAATCACACTGTGAGTTGCAGAATGGGCCATATTATAGCGATATTCGGCGGGAGTTTCAGGAATGTGAAGGGGGGTCATGAGCCAAGTACGTAGAAAGAAGGAACTGTCACCTGTGGGGAAGGTCCAAAGAAATCATAAATCATTCTAATTGGAATACAAACAGAAAGGAAAATCCAGGAACATATAACAGAGAATGGATAAGAAAATGCAACAGACTCTGGAGCCACTGAACCCCAGAAAAACCAAGAGGGAAATGTTGTGGTAAAAAGAAGGCATGCCAGGATCACAAGCAGGAAGACATAGGTCTTGGCTAGAAATATCCTTGTTAAAACCAACAGAGGAAAAGGCTGATAGCTTAAAAAAGAAAAAGGAAGAAAAAAAAAAAAAAAGCCAAGCCTGAAAATGTGGGAAGGAGGTAAAGGCACTGAAGGAAATAAAATTCCTGGATTTTCTGAATCAGAGATAGTGTTCTTTAATAAAAGGTTAGTAAAAGCTATCATATAGCAAGTCAATCTTCAACATCTCCAAAGAGAAAAAGTGCAAGAGAGAAAAAATAATTCTGCCAGGAGAGCTCAAAATACTTGTGAGGAAAATTTCTAACTTTACCATTTAAGTGTCAAGTCTGAAAGCACTACCTAGGGATTTCAGAGTATTTCATTGAAAACAATCATTCATTCTCCCAGCGCTAAGTAAGATAAAGTCCCAACACCTGTGGCAGAGATCAGAACTCAGGTGTTCCTAGATATTACATTCATTAGAACCATGCCTTTGTAACAGAGGAACTGGCAGAATTTCACATTAACAAAGAGAACATAAATATAATGATACAAATAGTAATAGTGATTAGGAAATCAAATAAGTCAATTAAAATAATATACACAAGGCATTTTCCTAAGGTGACGTCCTTGTCGAATGATCTCGGGCAGTGTTAAGAACAAAATAAAACACAAGACTGGGATGCAATGTCCTGTTACAACAGTACAATGTTTCTATGATGCTTCATTGTCCTGACTCACTACAGCTGGCAGATGAAATGTCTCACCCAGAGGCACAACCCCTTAGAAATCAGAGACAAATAGGCTCTGGGAGTACCGACTTTCATAATAGCTGTGTTCCTGATCCACTATCAGTTTTGGTAAATAGTTATGGACTGTTCAGAGAGTTTAGGCACTGTTACAAAACATACAGGACTCCTTTCTTTCAGGAGTTTACATTTTTAAGAACTGGATTAACTTTATTAAAAAAAATTTTTTAATGTTTTTACTTGTACGTAATTGACATATAACATTGTATTAATTGTATGTACCAGAATAGTGTTAAATATTTAAGAAGCCTCATAATATCTTCAAATTTTACATTTAGTTGACTTTTTCCCCCAAGTACAAACTATTTTAGTTGAATTCACACCTACTAAATACGGAATTTAAGAAACTGATGCTGCAAATAATAACGAAAATAGTATCTGTGACTCATTGAATACCTACTATGTAGCAGGCACTGTGCTAGGCACTTCAAAAGTATTATTTCTTATTATCCAGTCCCAACCCTGCCAGGTAAGATATTACCGAAGTCATTTCATGAATGAGAAGATCAAAATAACGGTCAGCCGTCCTGTGATATACCAGGCAAAGGAAGGAGAAGGAGCTAGTCACTAAATGCTCATGTAAGACTCAGAGTCACAAAAACAATGGCGTAATGCTGTAAGAGAGTAAGATAAACATTTACGATGAATGCCAAAGCACAGAGATACTAAATGGTATTCGTTAAACATTTCTCTAAGAAACAGTATGAGCCTTAAATGGGGAGACATAAAGGATAAGCTAGTTAATGCAGACCTTTTATAACATGCCCCAGGGTCATTAACTGGTTATAATCCAAGCACCACTGGAAAACAGACACTCAGGAGGGGATTAGGATCAGAATTGCTAAACAGATTACAATTGCTTACATGATCAGTCATCCACAAGACATTCTGGCAGATCTTACCCAAAGCTGCTTAACAAGACTAGGCCAAGAGTTGAAGAAATAAGAACTCAGGCTGAATGCTTTGTAGGAGCAGGTAGGTTTAGAGAAGAGGAATAAAGTAATGCAATTCTGAAGGGACAGATGAGAATGAGGACATGAAAGGACGACACCTATGGTAAAAATATGCTAAAAAGATTCAGAGGCTCCCATATATCCCTCCTTTGATGGAAACACTATACTGAATTTAATGTTTGTTATACCTCTGCATTTGTTTATATTGTATCTAAGCAATATAATATTGTTCTTCTTGGTTTTAAATTTTATAAAAATGATTTCATACTAAAAACAAAACAAAAAACAGAAACAAACAAAAAACAAAGGGAATCACAGTCAATTTTACATTTGGTAAATTTAGAACTATTCCACAAATCTGACGGTGTTAAGATACGACCAACCATCTTCTCTTTTTTAACATCTTGTCATCCTCATAATCCTGCCAATCTTCCCCTAAATTATTATCCCATTATCCAACACATCCTTTAGATACCAGTGTTTTCCAAACTTATCTGTTTGTACGAAATCACTTGAGGCAACTGTTAAAAATGGATGTCTAGATTCTTCCCTTGAAGATTCTCATTCCCAAAGTTTGAAGTGGGGCCCAGTGATGTAGATTTTTAATAAATTCCCCAGATGACTCTCTTGATCTAGAAAATGTGTGAAACACTATACTAGCTCAGGGGTCTTCAAACTAGTTTTCCTGTTAGAGATCATGGAGGCTTTGCAAGGGGTATATGATAGAACTGCTAGTAGTACTAAGGGAATCAATTTCCACACGTGCATACTTTTCCCATCCCTAGTGCCTAGCATGTAATCTGATACTGAAACGGCCTTAATAAACATTTGTTAAATGTTGTTACCATATCCATCTCTCCCCCTTCCACTCTTCCTGTAAAGAGGGGAATCAGCAAAGTATATACAAATTTGTCAGAGTTGGGGTGCCTGCCAGGCTCAGTCAGTAGAGCATGTGACTCTTGATCTTGTCATGAGTTTAAGTCCCACATATGGCGTAGAGCCTACCTAAAAAAAAAATTTGTCAGAGTTTTCCCTTATTTCCAACTATGTCCTGTAAATACCTCAAAAAACTAAAGCCGTATCTCCAACTGAAATCTGGGGTCCCAAGGTGTGAAGGAAAAAAGAATAAGTAATTCCTACATGACCTTGAAGTCCTTAACAGAGGAACTATTTGCCAAATAGAGTCAATTCTTCATGGGACCTACTTTTTTTGTTTTGTTTTTTAAAGATTATTTGTTTTTATTTATTTGAAAGACAGAGAGCATGAGCAGAGGGGAGGGGCAGAGAGAGAGAGAGAGAGAGAAGCAGGCTCCCTGCTAAGCAGGGAGCCCGATGTGGGCCTAGATCCCAGGAATTGCCCTTCACTTGACCTAGTTTTAAAAAAGTTAACCACAGGGGCGCCTGGGTGGCTCAGTCGGTTACGTGTCTGCCTTCGGCTCAGGTCAGGATCCCAGGGTCCTGGGATTGAGCCCTGCATCCAGCTCTCTGCTCAGCGGGGAGCCTGCTTCTCCCTCTCCCTGCTGCTCTGCCTACCTGGGCACTCTGCTCTCTCTGTCAAATAAATAAAATCTTTGGGGTGCCTGGGTGGCTCAGATGGTTAAGTGTCTGCCTTCAGCTCAGACCATGATCTCCAGGTCCTGGGATAGAGCCCCACGTCCCGCTCCCAGCTCAGCAGGGAGTCTGTTTCTCCCTATGCCTCTTCCCCTGCTTGTGCTCTCTCTCTCTCTCAAAATGAAAAAATTAAATCTTTTTTAAAAATCTTTAAAAAAAATTAATAAAAGTTAACCACAAGTGACTTAGATATTCCGTGCCTTAATTTCCTCCTCCATAAAAATGTTGATGATATTAGCATTTAACTCTTCAAGAGTTTTTTTAACAACTGAAATAATCCAATGCAAACTGCTTACAACATTGCCTGACAAGTTCTAAGTGCTCACCATGTATTAGCTGGCTTTACAGTCAGGTACCAGAGTCATTTCCTAAAAAATGAGCTTCGTGGCTCAATCAGTTAAGTGTCCCACTCTTGGTTTCAGTTCAGGTCATGATCCCAGGGGCCTGGGATGCAGCCCTGCTCAGCAGGGAGTCTGTTTCTCCCTCTCCCTCTGCTCCTCCCTGTGCTCTTGCTTGTGCACACTCTCTCTCTTGAGCGTGCTCTCTCTCAAATAATCTTTTTTTTTAATACATAAAAAAATCTCCAAAAAAATGAAATTTGAAAGTTCAAAAAAGGCACAAGGTAGGATTTTTTTTTAAGATCCTGGAATCAGGACCCGAGCTGAAGGCAGACGCCTAACTGACTGAGCCAACCAGGAGCTCCCACACAAGGTAGGATTAAGGAAAAGGTCCAGTAGGATAAAGAGAAGGGGGTACACTGAAGGCAGAATGTCAAAGCAACAACTCAAGAAAGTCACTGAGTTCCAAGATACCACACGTAGTACGAGGGCAGCTCTAAACCAATCATTGTGACAGCAGTCTCCTCCCACTTGGAACAGGGGAGAAATAAAGAATATTAAGGAGAAATGATTCCTGAGCGTCTACTGCATGTTAAATACTGTTATGAGCACATGCAGTGTAGATATGATCAGTGGTTTTGAAAGAGAGGTCTTCCAATCCTTCATTTTTCTTTTCATCTCTCACATAATACGTCGTATAGAAGATAACCTTTGTTCTGTTGCTTACACAATAGTCTGCTTTAAAACAAACACACAGGGGCGCCTGGGTGGCATAGCGGTTAAGCGTCTGCCTTCTGCTCAGGGCGTGATCCCGGCGTTATGGAATCGAGCCCCACATCAGGCTCCTCCGCTATGAGCCTGCTTCTTCCTCTCCCACTCCCCCTGCTTGTGTTCCCTCTCTCGCTGGCTGTCTCTATCTCTGTCGAATAAATAAATAAAATCTTTAAAAATAAAAAAATAAAAAATAAATAAAACACACACAACTAAGCTGCCAAGCTCAAGGATATTATCACTGTTACCCAACTATATTCCTCCCAGCTGTGCAGTTACCCTGGTTTTCACTGCTCAATTTTGAATGGGTTCTTGTCCTACTTACATCAGTAAGTCAGGCTTCCCAATGGCACTTGGGCAGATCTGTGAAGTGAGCTCCCTCAAGAACTGTGTGAGGGTACTGTCTGCTAGCATTCTTTTTTTTTTTTTTTTAAGCTTTTTATTTATTTGAGAGAGAGCAAGGTAGAGACAGAGCACAAGCTGGGGGTGGGGGTGGGGAAAGGGAAAAGCAGATCCCCCTGCTGAGTAGGGAGTCCGACTTGACTTGGGGCTGAATCCCAGGAACCCAGGATCATGACCTGAGCCAAAGGCAGATGCTTAACCAACTGGGCCACCCAGGGCCCCTGTTATCATTTTCATATAGATATCATAGTGACAATAACCAATGACAAAAATCCTATATTTGTACAATACTTTATAGTGAACTCTCATATATATTACCTAATCCTAACAATAGGTATTACTGTTGTTGGCATTATTTTTAACTTTTTACACATGATAAAAATTAAGGCTCAGTTGTATGGATGTATTATATTTAACCAGATCTGTTCTGATTAAGAATTTCAGTTGTATTTAAGGGGAATGTTTTTGTAGGGTTATTGTTGCTTTTGTTTCCAACTACAAAACATGCTGCAGTGTAATTTTATTTCGCATTACCACTGTTCGTATTTATGAACATATGCCTCAAGATAAATCCTTAGAAGTGAGGCTCTGGATCAAATACTGTTTTTAAACTTTAATAAATGTCTTTTAAGTGTTCATTTTCTTTAAAAATTAAGGCTCAGGGTGCCTGGGTGGCTCAATTGTTAAGCGTCCGCCTTCAGCTCAGAAGGCAGAATGTCGAAGCAACAACTCAGTGTCCTGGGATCGAGCCCTGCACTGGGCTCACTGCTCAGTGGGAGGCCTGCGTGTCCCTCTCCCACTCCCCCTGCTTGTGTTCCCTCTTTCGCTGTGTCTCTCTCTGTCAAATAAAATCTTTAAAAAAATTTTTCTTAAGGCTCAGAGAGTTCTCACCCGAGGTCTCCTTGAAAAAAGAACAGGACAGAGACTCAGGTTTATAGATTCTCAAATTTCATTCTTCTCTGCTACATTATTTTTCTATGGCTACAAAATGAAGCATGTGCACCTGCAAACTTACCAAGCAGCCAGCTATCTTTGTGCATTCCGGCTTCAAAATGACTATTGAGGGAAGACTGCTGCAGCACAGCATAGTCCTGTAGGCTGCCTGGCCAGCTGGTCTCCACAGTCATTAGTGCCCCTCTGATGTCACACACCATCAGGCAGTTTAAAGAATGCAGACCCTTGCGGTTCACATAGGAGAGGTCTTCAGCATTTGGTGCCTTGATTGCCACATGGATACAGTCAACCACCCCTATCACCCCTGGCATCCCTGCCAACCCATAGAATTCATCCTTCAGAGCCTGCACGGAGGCTTCATCAGCTGGAAAGCGAATGAACTGTGTGGCTCTTTCCACAAGTGCTTCGGTGACATTGGCAACACATCGACTCATAGATGCCTGACTGATACCAATAGCATCTCCCATCCGAGTCTGGAAGGAACCTGAAGTATAGAAGCCCAGTGCTGCAAGAATCTGTGTCTCTGGGCTAATAGCTCTGGATCTTTGAGTAGGTCTAGAAAGACTCGCCCCCAACAGCTCCACCAAGTAATAAATGAACTGTCGAGGAAACCCATACATGGACATCAAATATTCATCAGTCACATCATCCAGCTTAAAACGGTCCAATGTCCGGTGACCTCGGCCATAGAGCAAGAGATCACAGTCAAGCACTGTTATTGGTATAGCCATGGTACATGTAAATGTGATCTCTCCTTCCCTCTGCTACTTTTCCTGAATTCCTCCCAGTGAAGATGTTGGTGCAAGAAGGTATTTAAGGAAGTGTCAGAATTCAGCAGCTAACCATCAGTTAAATGGCTCTGGCATTTATAATCTTCTCTCTGTAAAGGTTAAAAGAAAAAAGCATTAGAAACCGACCAAAGACTTTAAAGTGATTCAAAGGCTACAACAGCTCCTTTTCTCAAACTTCTAATCTGTCCGAGCAAAAGGTGCAATACCTGTAACTCTGGGTTTTTCTCCACTAACTCATGGATGCATAATAGGCTTGCGGTGGTTTGAAAGATAATGGGAGCTGTTTTGTATGTAGCAGACAGCTCCCTCCACTCTAGAGTTTGTAAAAAGAATGGAAGGAAGGAAGGAAGGAAGGAAGGAAGGAAGGAAGGAAGGAAGGAAGGAAGGAAAAGAAAATGGGAGATGATTTTGGTGGCTCACTTAATGCTTGGCATTCGAACCGGGGAAGAGCAAAAGAGTAATAGAGGAGGGGCATCTGACTGACTCAGTCACTACAGGGAGGATCTCTTGATCTCCGGGTTTTAAGTTCCAGCCCCATGTTGGTTGTAGAGATTACTTAAAAATAAAATCTTAAAAAAAAACAAAAACAACTAATGGAGGCGATAGCATAATTATCCATATAGTAAAAGAGGTCTGCTCCTAACTACACAGGCCACGAACTGGCTGACAGAAGTCTTTACTCAGGGCACGGATTAGTCACTCCGGGTTTCATTACCCAAGCCTTCTGGCTCCACCTGATAAGTGCTGAATCTGATAAGTACGAGAGGGACGTGACGGGTGCTCAAACCAGTCTAGTAAGAGAGAAGGGAGCAAAAAACAGCCCGCAACCCAGCCTGGTGGACAAAGACCGTGTGGTCTAAAGCTATCCCTTCTCCCCACGAAATCCAAATCGTGAGGCTGAAGGCCAGGAAGCCAAGAGAGGTTGGAAGAAAGGCGCAAAAGAGGCTGGATGAGCTAGAGCCGGGAGGCGACTCCGCCACTTTTAAAAGGTGCCTTAGAAATGATACTTAGAAATCTGATTGCGCCGGCCACTCAAAGTCAGCCAACGTCCGTCACCCACCTCTCCGCGGCTGCCGGGTTACCAGCAGCACTCCCCACCCACCCAGCCGGGTCGGCCCTCCACTGGAACCGGCGGCCGCGCACTAGCCGCCACGGCGCACACCATAGGCACCGCCCCCTCGCGTCAGCGTCCTCCCCTCGCCGCGTCCTCACTGCCGCCTCCGCGGCGGCGTGCGGTTCGGCGGCGCACATTCCACACTTGGCCCAAACTTTCTCACTCTTTCAAAGACCCCCAGTCTTTACGCCCTTCTTTCCTTCTGAGACACTTGGAAAAATTGGTGAGAAAGATTTACATGGAAAGGAAATCAACTTTTATGGGAATTAAGAGGAAAGAAATGAAATAAGGCGTCCATACTGTAGCGAAAGTGCGGATGAGATTAGGCAGCTGTATTTCCCCATAGCCCTGTTCCTCCCCCCGCCTTCATCCAAGCAGATGAAAACAAACACTAACGATGGCGGCGCCGGCAGGCGATCGGCTGCTGGGCTTAAGGCAGGAGTGATCGCTTGAGCTGTGAGGACACTCTTGAAGAGCGCGAGTCAACGTGAGTGCGACAACTCGCGTAGTCCTGGGAGGAAACACCCGGGGCCAACGAGTCACGAGCCTCCTGAGGCGTGAGGTATCTGTCTGCGACCCCTGCTGTCACTGCAGCTCCGGAGCGCAGAGTCCTCAGCCAGGAGGCGCGGCTGGCCGGCCCCAGGCCCCGGCCTCCGTAATGAGAGCCCCGAGCCACTCTCTGTGTTGCAGCTTCGCAGGTACTCACTTTAGTGGGGATACCCCCGGATCATTCAGCGCCCCCGGGTGGGAGGCAATGGATCTGCGGCCTGCCGGGTACCTCCTTGTGAGGACTAAGCCGAGTAGCCGCAGTAGTCCCCAGAGCTTGCTTCGGGAAGGGTTGGTGTAGGCCCCATTGGCCCTCGATGGCCCCTAGTCTTAACGGAAATCCACAAAGCTTTCGTCTCTGCTTTCTCAGCTCTTTGGGTTATGTCGTAAGGCTTTTGGAGGTAATTTGTGGGACCATTACTCCGGGGTTGGTACCAATATGAGTGAGGTAGGTTTTCATTCAATCAAGATTTGTTGAAAAACAACAATAAAAAACAAAAACAAAAACAAACTTGCTGAGTGCCGAATATGTACTCCGCGTGTAGGTGAGGGTGACTGTTGACTAGTGAAAAAAGGGACCCAAGGTTCACGACTATCTTCTTACTGGCAGTGGAACGACCTGTGGAAACCGGCAATCCATTCTCATTTAATAAATCTCTGGGTAAGTGGCTAAGCACCTTTTTGGGTTCATCACTAACCCATCTCCGTTTTCACTTTACAAGTCAATTCTCAGTTTGCCTTGTCAATTGAGCGTAGCATTTCACTTTTAGTATTTTCCCTTTAGAAAGAGCGAGCTGGATCATACCTAGTTTAAAACTCATCTCCTAAGATGGTAGAATTTATTGAACACTTTCAGTAGATGTGCAATAATAAACAACAGATCCTTTCTTTACACTAAATTAATTTCTAGGTTTTCATGTGTTTTATGAATGTTAGTCCTTTTAATGTGTGGCTGTTGTGGCCCCAACTGAATTACAAATTTTGTTTTCAACTCCATTTTTCAGCTGAACAGACATAAATGCTTGTGAAATGGAATCCTAAGTTAATATTTTTAATGCACAGTGGATGATGAATAAGTGCTGAAGCATCAAATGTACTGATCCATATAACAACCTGAATGTAGTTAATTCATGCACTGTTTTCAAATTGTACCCTTTTGGGTATAAAGTTAAGACTATGGCAACTTTTGAGAGTCACATTTCATCGAAATTGCAAACCACTGGGTTTTCCGTTATTGTACTTAACACTTAAAAGTTCTTATCGTGCATTTGTATTTTTTCCCTTAAGAGTGGTAATTAAAATTGAATTTAAAAAATGAATCAAAAACTGCAGATCTTGAGCTACTAAACACTCCATATATTACATTTTTTTATTTAAGGACTAAGAATCAGCTGGACACAATGGAGTCCTACCATATATGCATAATGGAATTACACTGTATGGAGGTGGAGGCAAGAAATCTTTTCTGTTGTCTCTCCTGCCCCCATGCACCCTGATTTAGCTGTATTAGCTTATGACTTCCATGACTCAGAGCAGGGTGCCTATAGCCTAAATGCAAAAAGAAGACATTAACTTTTGAGCTTTCAAAGACCCAAGTCTTACTGTATGAGTGATTTTTTCCAAGATAATTTTGACTATTCAGAAAAAGTACCCCCTTGATAAGGGGCATTCCCAATATTCTGCATTTATATTTTGCTCAAGTGGGAGTGGAAGGTTTGTTTTGGAATCTTTATCTGGAGAGAAGTTATTTAATCTTAGCAATACCTAAAAACACCAGAAATTTCATTTTTTTAAGATTTATTTATTTATTTATTTGAGAGAGAGAGAGCGCGCGCGCGCAAGCATGCTCGCAGTGGGGAGGAGCAGAGGGGAAGAGTCCCAAGCCGACTGGGCAGTGAGCACTGGGCGACTTGGGGCTTGATCTCATAACCCTGAGATCAGACCTGAGCAGAAACCAAGGGTCCTGTACTTAACCGACTACACCATCCAGGTACCTCTGAAACTTAAGTTTTCAATATTTCTTTTCCTTTTAAAGTATTCTTAACTTTATTATGGAAGAGATGAATAATTATATTCATAACATTCGTTGGAGTGCTGCTTAGATTAGAAAATCAAGAGTATACCTAAAAAAATTCCTCATTATGACCCTTTATTATTCAACTTAGTTCTCCTTTTATTTCTTATTTTTTAATGGCTTGTATGTTGACTTGAGAGTCTTCAAATACATGTACTTTACTAAGAGTTAATCTTTTTCCCTAAAACTTAATTCTTGAGCAAAGTTTACTTAGATTTTATATGTGGATGATTTGGAAGTAATTTCCAATTTGGGGTGTTGAGCTGAGTAAGGCACCGTATTTTCATGCGTGGGTTTAATAGAGGAGAGGGTGCATGGGTTGCTGGTCCTTGCCTCCTCTCCGTCAAGTTGTGGAAACCAATAAAAACTGTTAAGTAGTCCCTGATAGGGTAAGGGCGTACAGCCAGGAAGAATGCAGAGAAGATTGTCTAGGCCTCTCTGCCCAAGGACTGTCAACATACTTTTCTTACAGTTTGGGTTTTAAATCTTAAAAGGATTTAAATCCTTACAGGAATGTAAAATTAGTTTTAAATCTTTTAAATAGGTTTTTAAATCCTTAAAGGTATTTGAAATTAATTTAAAATAGTTGTTTTTAACTGTAAGCTGTGGGGCAGTTTATTAGAGAAATCCTCTAAATGCCAGTGTAGGTGGCACAGAAAATTTGTTTTGCCCTCGTGGTGTTCCCCATTTGTCCTTGGTTACAAGAGAAGGGCACCACTATTTCGAAAAACAACTCAGTTAACATGCACAGTTGACTGTCAGTCGGTAGTATCTTCTTAATAAGATAAAGGTAAATAAAGAATTTATAAAAGTGCTAACTTAATACTGTTATTTTGGAAAATGCTGCTTTCACTTTAGACTTTTGATTCATACAAATGTGAAGGAAATATGAGTTAAAAATCCTTTTATATTCTCTCCAGTCTTAAGGTTTGTTTGTTCCCCGCCCCCTCCAATTCCTTCTGGATTGACCACAACTATTAAATCATTAGGAGAGAGATTATACTGAGAAATACTTACTGAGATTTAGATGTCCTCTTTTAAATATAAGTTTAATGGTGTTTTTACTCCTGAATCTATTTCTGTTGGAATTTTCAAGAGACCAGATAAATATTTGGCCTTATTTATCCTTTGGAATAAGTAGTTAATTAAGTGTGGCTTTATCTTTATTCCCACCTCCCATTTTCTTTCAGTTTATTTTATTCTGGTTTCTTAAATTGAATACTTGAGTTTTTAAATTTTTAAAAAATATATAAAGTCATTTAAGGCTATACATTGTCTTCTGAATGCTCCTTTTGCTGTATCTCATTTTTTTGTTGTCAGATATTCTGCGTTTTGTTAATTTCTAGATAATTCTAACTTTGGTTTTTATTTCAGTGTTTATTTTAAAAGGTTCTTAATTTATACATGGTTAACTTTTTGTTGTATATTTCTAGTTTATTGGATTATGGGCAAAAGCATCTTGGAAATTTTTTTTAACAGTCAAGAGCATAATTAATTTATTACATTCCTTGAACCTGATAGAAGAATGTGAAAGGTCAAGTTAGATAACAAGACCTTTATTGAGGGTCTCATATATAGCAAGTACTCTTTACAGGAACTATCTCATTTAATCCTCACCACAACCCTATGAGGTAGGTATTACTTACCAACATTTTATAAGAAAGGAATCTGAGGTATAGAAAGATTGGCTTGCCCTGTATACCATTATATATAGAGAGACTTGGTTTTTTTTATTCAGCTCCTCTGTATTTTTGTTTACATCTACTTGAGCTGTCAAAGAAGTATGTTGAATCTTCAGGTATAGTTTTGGTTTGATCAAGGTCTTCTAGTATCTCTAGGAATTTTTGCTTTATGTATTTTATTGCTATATTACTTATGTATAAAGGTTATGGCTATTATATTTTCTGAGAGCATTTTGTCATTACTCAATATCCCCTTTAATCTCATTTCATCACTTTTGGCCTAGAATCCTGCTATAAATATTGTTACTTCTGCTTTCTTTTTCTTTTCTTTCTTTCTTCTTCCTCTTTTTTTTTTTTTTTTAAAGCTGAGTATACCTATGTTTATTTCTTTATTTTCAAACTTTCTTTGTGACTCTTTAGGTAGGAAGACTGTTTCAGTTGTTTAAACCTTTCTGTTCTGTTACTCATTTGTCTACAAAGAACTTTCTCAATGGAAAAGAGGATCTCTACAATTTAATAATGACTCTAATGTCTAGAAAGTAGGGAAATTACTGTTTTGTTCTGTTTGTACTCAAACTTGTACTTAACTCTTTTTTCTTAAATGTTCCTGATTTGCCCTATTGAGCTTTTCGTTCTGCATCTAAAACATTAAAGAACTCTATGTTAAAAACTGGAAAACGGGCACCTGGGTGGCTCATTCGGTTAAGTGTCTGCCTTCGGCTCAGGTCATGATCCCAGGGTCCTGGGATTGACCCTCATGTCAGGCTCCTTACTCGGTGGAGAGTCTGCTTCTCCCTCTCCCTCTGCCCCCGCCTAATTGTGTGCACACACACACTCTCTCTCTCTTGCTCTATCTCTAATAAAATCTTTCAAAAGAGAAAGAAAGAAACAAACAAACCAACCAACCAACCAACCCTGGAAAACAGAGATTATTTTTTTAGTAAACTTTAGTTAACTTTTCCCAGTTTTTTTTTTTTTAATAGACTCCATGCCCACTGTGGAGCCCAATAAGGGGCTTGAACTCACAACCCTGAGATCAAGACCTGAGCCGAAATCAAGAGTCAGACACTTAACTGACTGAGCCACCCAAGCACCCCTAACTTTTCCCAGTTTCAAGGACCAGAGATATTATCTAGAGTCATTTTTATATAGTCCTGCCAAATTGTTCAGTCGTTTCTTTGAAATTTTGCCTTTTTTTTCTTTGTTGTCTGTGTCACCTTAAATCTAGTGTATCACCGACCCCCATTCTGGACTGCTGAAGTAACTTCCTAGCTGGTCTCTCTGCTTCTTGTCCCTTTACTTTATCCTCCCTTCTCTGTATTCAAATTAATGTCCCTAAATCTTATCTAAAGAAGAATCTGCATTGACTCCCTACTAATCTTTTAGAGCCTCTTTTGCTCACTTCCATGACTCCCTAGTAATCTGGCAAGACCATACTTACCCACTTTATTTTTCTTTACCCCTTTACATGAAAATTCTCAGCTATGTATTTCGTAATTTTGCTTCTCCCCTATTCTTTCTCCTCTCCCTCTGAGACTCCACTTACACATATGTTAGACCTTTCCCTGTGTCCGTGTGTCTCAGGTAACCACATATCTCATTTTGTACCTGTTGTCGTGGTATGATTAAATACCTTAAATCATCCCTTTCACTCTCAAAAGTATCCAAGAGTATTGGTCACTTTGTATCTTTCATACACTTTTCTTTATTTTCCATTCTTTTGCCTTTCTGTACTTCATTCCTGATACTTTCTTTTGGCCTGTATTCATGTTCACTATTTCTATCTCCTGCTGGTCTAATCTGCTGTTAGACTCAACCATTGAGTTCTTAATTTAGCGTTTTGTTTTTTAGTTGTAGAATTTCTACTAGGTTCTTTTTACAGTGTTTAGTTCTCTGTGAAAATCCTCAATTTTGTGCTTTATTTAATTGAACATATTAAGCATAATAACTTTTAAGAATGTGTCTAATTATTAATATACTTCTAAAGTCTGTTGTATCTTAAATTTGGGTCATTTGGGTTTATCTCCATGAATGCCTTTATTTTAATATATGCCAGATATTGTATATGAAAAATTGTAGAGATAATTTGGAGCCTAGGGTGACATTATTTTATTCCAGAGAGAAATTACACGTGTTTCTGGCAAAGGCTAAGGACAGACCTTATCCCACATTGTTGAAGATGAGTGATATTTAAAATTTTTCATAATAAAAACTTTAAAAAAGTTATCTTGAAATTGTACAAATTACAACTACATTTAATTGTTTTCTGAGAGAAAAAATAGCCACTGGTTTTGTAAATTAAAAAAAAATTAATACAGCAATAGCATATTTATCTGGGTTATATATTATGGATAAAAATAGAAAGGAAGAACAGAGATGGACTGTGAAGAACAAGGAAATGCTTGGAGAAAAGGAACAGAAGAAAGACCTATATGTAATATCTATCATCTCTACCCCTTTTGTCCTCATTTTCTGTGCTAATCTTAAAATTCAACCCATTACCTAATGTAAAATGGTATGGCTGCTTTGGAAGACAGTTTGGCAGCTTCTCAAAAAGTTAAATGTTGAATTACCATATGACCCAGTAATTCCCTTTGTAAGTATATATAAAGAATTGAGAACATATGTTAACACAAAAACTTGTACACGAATGTTCTTAGCAGTATTATTTATAATAGCCAAAAAGTGGAGACAGCTCAAATGTTCATCAGCTGATGAATCAGTAAACAAAATTTGGTGTAGGCATACAGTGGAATATTATTTAGCCATAAAAAGGAATGAAGTACTGAGACCTTCTACAACATAGATTGAACCTTGAAAACCTTATGCTTAGTGAAAGAAACAAACCACAAAAAGATTACATAATTTCCTTTATATGAAATGTCCAGAATAAGCAAGTCCGTAGCTACAAAGCATATTAGTGGTGGCCAGGTACTGGAAGGAAAGAGTGACTGATAACAGATGTGGGATTCCACTTTAGTGTAATGAAAATGTGATCGTTGTGCATCTTTGTGAATATACTAAAAAGCAAAAATCTGTATACTTTAAAATGGCAAATTTATGATATGTGAATTATATCTCAGTTTTTTTAAAAAAAGCTATATAAAATGATTTTTAAAAAAATCCTAAATCACCCGTGCCTCCCCAGTTCAAAAGCTCTAGGTCTTTGTCCCCTTCCTTCTAAGCTACTCTCCATTCCCAATACTGTGCACTCTGTAGTTTTCAAAACTACCTTTCCTTGCTACCTTTTACTCAGATCTTTACAACTGTGATTCTGTCGTGCTGACTCCTGATGATTTGGGCCTTCGCATTCTGCAGCTGCCATAAACTTTCTCTTTCATATGTTTGCCATGTTCACAAATAAGCATATTTTCTTTCAACTTGCCCATTCTTATCTCAGATGTGTAGTCTCTCATATTGTCTTGTTCTTTTGCATTTTTGATGTTTTATTTTTTTTTTTTAAGATTTTATTTATTTATTTGACAGAGATAGAGACAGCCAGCGAGAGAGGGAACACAAGCAGGGGGAGTGGGAGTGGGAGAGGAAGAAGCAGGCTCACAACGGAGGAGCCCGATGTGGGGCTCGATCCCATAACGCCGGGATCACGCCCTGAGCCGAAGGCAGACGCCCAACCGCTGTGCCACCCAGGCGCCCCTGATGTTTTATTTCTATGTGCAGTCTCTAAGTTTTTATTTTTTAATTATTTTTTTAAGTTTGGTTAATTTTTTTAGTAATCTCTACCCCTAACATGGAGTTTGAACTCACAACCTTGAGATCAAGAGTTGCATGCTCTTCTGACTGAGCCAGCCAGGTGCCTCCAGTTTGTAAAATTTTAAATTATGAATTCATCTAGCTAAAAGTTGGAAGGAAATGTTGTGAGTGTGGTCTGGCAGCAGGCTCTTGAAAATCCAAGGTTGTTGAAAGCTTTTCCCAGGGCTCTTTCAGGCTTGCTTCTGCCTGTTTCTAGGGGTTACAGTTGTTCTGGGACCAGTTTTTAGATTAATTTCTTGGCTTTTTATTTCCTTATCTTGCATGTAGGTAATGTAACTTTGGGTCTTATGTCTAGGTACTTTACTGACAATACTTTTGAAGTTTTGAGAGTGATTTTCCCACCTCCCAACCTTGCCATGATAGGATGACAAACCTCTTTATTACTTTTCTAGGATTCTTCTCGCCTCTGTGATCAAGGAGCACTTAGTTCTACGGTTTTGTGCAGAGCGCTGGGTTTCTACCTGCCTGTAAGATTGAGGTACTATATTCCCACCCCCATGCTTGTTCTCATATTCATTAGGAGAACCTGACCTTGGGGCGCTTGGCTGGCTCAGTCAGTAGAGCGTGTGACTCTCAATGTCAGGGTTGTGAGGTCAAGCCCAACATTGGGTATGGAGCCTACTTTAAAACAAAAAACAAACAAACAAACAAAAACCAAAAGAACCACCTGACATTGCTTCCCATAGGCCTCAGCTCCCTGGCATCAGTTTTTCTCTTACATCTATGGCATTGACTTACCTGTTCTGGAGCCTGGGATTTCTTGACATTTCTTGTTCAGTTGTATGTCAAAACCTTTTATTGTCATAATTTTTCTGCATTTTTATGTGCTTGTAGCAGGAGGGTAGACTAACAACATCAGTTCAGTCCACCTTGTTGGATGTCCCCCCCAGAGATTTTATACTCCTGTGTATCATGACACAGTGCATTGAAGTCTTTGCCTACTTTAAGGCATGGATTTTCTGTGACGGAATTTGGAAGCACAGCCAGAGCAGTCATTCAGATGTTTGAAAAACTATATTTGAAATAGGTCTACAAGGAGATAGACCTAATTTTAGAAAATTTTATGCTGGATGAAAGTTAGTTTTCTACCCTATTATAGACCATTTGATGAGAATTGATTTTGTTTGTTTATTTAGAATTTTTTTTTGAAAACCATGAGATCTACAGAAAAATTGTAAGACTTTTACAAGTGTACTCTCGTATACTCTTCACTTAGATTCATACATTGTTCATGCTTTGCCACATTGCTTTACTTATCATACAGTATATGTCTCTGTGTCATACACTATATAATGTAATAATTATTTCTCCCCCCCTTTTTTTTTGCTGCACCCTTGATAAAAGTTACTTATATTTCTTAAGAATAAGACCATTGACCAAAGTGTAATTGTATCAAATTCAGGAAATTTAACATTGGTATACAGTTACTAGTCTACCTAGTATATAGTCAGTACCAAATGTTACCAAGTATACATTCAGTATCAAATGTTACCAGTTGTTTCAATACTGTTCTTTATAGCAACTTCTTTTTTAACATTTTATTTATTCATTTATTTATTTTAGATTGTATTTTTAAATAATCTTAACCCAATGTAGGGCTTGAACTAAAAACCCTGAGATCAAGAGTTGCATGCTCTACCGACTTAGATTGTATTTTTAAATAATCTTAACCCAATGTAGGGCTTGAACTAAAAACCCTGAGATCAAGAGTTGCATGCTCTACCGACTGAAGATAGGCTTCCCTATAAAACTTTTTTAGAAGTCCATGATTAGGGTACCTAGGTGGCTCAGTCAATTAAGCAGCCCACTCTTGACTTCAGCTCAGGTCATGATCTTAGGGTCTTGAGATCAAGGCCTGCATCAGGCTTCATGCTCAGTGCAGAGTCTGCTTGAGATTCTCTCTCCCTCTGCCCCTCCTCCCACATGTGCAGGCTTGTGCTTGCTTGCTCTCTCTCAAATAAATAAATAAAATCTTTAAAAGTCCATGATCAAGCATTGCATTTAGTTTTTATACCTCTTTAATTGCTTTTATTCTAAAACAGTTTTTCAGCTTTTTTTTTTTTTGGTGGTCTTTCATAAGATTGACATTGAAGACTACAAGCCAATTATTTTGTAAAATGTTGTTTTAGTTTAAGCTCATCTAATTGCTTCTTCATGGTTAGATTCAGTTATGCAGTTTTAGCAGGAAAGCTACATAAGTGATGGGTCCTTCTTACTACATCACATCAAGAGGAATGTAATGTCAGTTTTTCAGTTGTTGTTATGTTTCTTTCATTACTTTCTTAAGATTGTATGTACCGGACTTCTCTGTAAGTAATAAGTAATCTGTGGGAAGATTGTGTAAATATCCCATTTGCCATCAAACTGTCACCCACTGGTTCTCATCTACTGGTGAATCCCCCTCTGTGGTGATTTTCTTGAGTCAGTTATTCCATAGTAGTTGCAAAATGGTCATTTTTTATAACTTTTTTATTCCATATACACTTAATACTTAACAATCTGTTGTAAAGAAATATTAATCTTCCCCCATTTATTGTACATCTGCCGCTGAAACCAGTGTTGGGGAAAATGTGAAAATCCTTGCTATAGAAAAAATGACTGGCAAGAAAAGATTGTCTCTGCTCTTCCATTGTTAGCTGGAAAAGTAAATATAAAATTGTGAGTTTTAATTTCAGTGCTCCCCAGACCTCATATTCTTGCATGATAAACATGAATTTAAAAGTGCTTTATGGAGGGGCACTTGGATGGCTCAGTCGGTTAAGCATCTGATTCTTGATTTCTGCTCAGGTCATGAACTCAAGGTCCTGAGACTGATGAGCCCCACCTCGCTCTGTACTGGGTGTGGAGCCTGCTTAAGATTCTCTCTTCCTCTCCCTCTCCCCCATCCCCTCCCCCCCTTTCTCTCTCTCTCTCTCTCTCTCTTTCTCTCTCTCTGGCGGAAGTGTACTTTGTCTCTCAAAAAAATCTAAAAGTGGTTTAAGGGTACTGCATTAAATTCTTATCAATCTTGAAAATAACATTTGTGCTGAGCATCTGTCAGTAATTTTTTTAATTGTAGGCAAAATATCCTATAAAATCCTTAATAATTTTTGAGGTTACTATTTTGTAGTTTGCAGGAATAGAAATAAGCATTACATAAGTATGAAAGCAATATTGTTAATATGCCAGGAGTTGTTACTCAGAACAACTGAATTTGGTTAATAAATATCCTTAAAATACCATGGAAGTGTTGACTTTTCAATATTAGATTAGTTCCATATATAAATTGCTTTTCAAAAAACCTGAAGTTGTCAAGAGAATTGGAGGACAAGCCACAGACTGGAAGAAAATATTTACAAAAGACACACATCTGATGAAAGACTGACCCAAAATATACAAAAATCTCTTAAAACTCAACAATTAAAAAAAACACGCAACCCCATTAAAAAAGTGGACCAAAGACCTTAACAGACACCTCACCAAAGATATAAAGATGGCAAAGAATCATATGAAAAGATACTTAGCATCATATGTCATCAGTGAAATGGCTATACATACAAGGTTATTATAGTATTATTGACAGTATTTCCTATGCTGTACTTTTCATCGCTGTGACTTATTTATATTATAGCTGGAAGTCTGTACCTCTTAATCCACTTCACTTATCTCACCCATCCCCCTACTCAAAACTAAACATACTCTTACCATATGATCCAGCAGTCACACTCCTTGGTATATACTAAAGGAATTGAAAACTTGTTCCCAGCAGAACGAGGGTTCTTGGAGCCTTCTTTGGGGGAAATTCAGTGTCTTCAGAGGGCAAAATCTTTACTGACACTTGAGGTTTTTTTTCAATTGAAAAAGTTTGGGGAGGGGGAGCAGCTTGTTCCCAATGACCCTCTGAGCCCCACTGGTTTATCAGCCTTACTCATATACCCTGAGTTTCTACTCTCTTTTTGGTGCCTCATGGTCAAGTGTGAATGGGACAGCCAAAGGGTCACCAGTCATTTGCTGAAAGCCTCCAACATAGCTGCCAGTGTTTTTCAAGCCAAGTGAAGAACAGGACTCCAGAGATGGGAGTGGGAGTGTGTACTGTATGGATGGAGATTTCTATGATTTTTGTCCTGCATAACCAACCACCCCGACCTGCACATACACAGACAGGCTAAAGAGTGTTTGTGAGACTTGCGCTGGATAAGTGACCTTGGGAGCCTGATTAGTTGACATTAGCTGGCCTCCAGGTCAGAACTGGCCCTTCTGGTCTGGACGCTAAGAGCTGTAAATTTTGCCTTACATCTCCTCCTGCTCCAGGTTGGGCTGGCCCCCCAGAATGGAATTGGGAGGGGAGGCAAGCACATATGGCCCAGGCTCCTTGAAGATGTTAAGACATGATAACATAGGAATTCTGCTCGCTCCAAACTGCACGTAGGTGAACAAGTGTTTAGCTTCAGATCCTGTCATTTGCCCTATAAATACAGTCCTTATGGGGATTTTCACTTGGAAGTCTCACCTGAGGGGAGGACACTCCACCCGTGTCTCTGTCGGGACTCCAGCCTGGCTGTCTCCGCGGAGGTTCAGCTAATGAGGTTGGATGTTGTAAGTACCGATTTGCTACAACTCTGTCTTATTCTCCTTTACTGCTTACTATTGCCCTCACCTATGCAAATTTCCCTTTTCTTCTTCCTGTTTCCATTAGATTTTTTAAAAGATTTTATTTATTTGAGAGAGAGAGCACGAGTGGGAGGCAGAGGGAGATGGAAAAGCAGACTCCCTGCTGAGTGGAGAGCCCAACATGAGGTTTGATCCCAGGACCCTGAGATCATGACCTGAGCCGAAGGCAGATGCTCAACTGACTGAAATGCCCAGGCGCCCCTCTATTAGATTTTGATGATATCAATAAAGTGGTTTTTTCCCCCTTCAAAACTGGGAGTATGGCTGCTGTGAATCTTTTCTTCAGAACGGAGTGCCTCATATAGACCTGATCATTAAAGTCTAGCATGTTTTTTGATTGTTTCCAACAAGTTGAACGTTAGGGAGGAAGAGCGGTTTTGCCCTGAATGGGGTTATGAAAGGGGTGTAGGACCCAGAGTAGGTTCTGACTGCTTCTTCTATGGATTTTTAATAAAATAATCTTCCTGTTTCATTCCCATCTGCCATTCTGCTTTTAGGAGATAGATCTGGTAACTCTCATTCCTTAGCCTGTCTTGGGTTCTTAGGTTCAAATGAGCTTGCTTTGTTTAGGGTTTTCTCCCATGGCTGGCTGGGATATCAGCTCTGCTCTGCTCAATTATCTGTTCCTTCTGTTTTCTGTTTTCCCAGAACTGTGATGCCGTTATCTCCATGCCCATTCTTTTGGTCCCTGTATGCTTTTTAAGCCCTTCCCCCATTCCCTGCCCCCCCCTTTGGTTTTAATGATGTTTTAGGAGTGAGCAGAAATAAACATAAGCATGGAAACCTTTATATGTTTTAACCAGTCTGTTCACTTTTCCCCCCAATATTTTGTTGATATCTTTCATTTGTTATCTCCTTTTCTGCCTTTTCTTTTCTTTTCTTTTCTTTTCTTTTCTTTTCTTTTCTTTTCT
>NW_024424786.1:30110282-30147027 GCF_017311325.1 Ursus maritimus
AAGGGTCACCAGTCATTTGCTGAAAGCCTCCAACATAGCTGCCAGTGTTTTTCAAGCCAAGTGAAGAACAGGACTCCAGAGATGGGAGTGGGAGTGTGTACTGTATGGATGGAGATTTCTATGATTTTTGTCCTGCATAACCAACCACCCCGACCTGCACATACACAGACAGGCTAAAGAGTGTTTGTGAGACTTGCGCTGGATAAGTGACCTTGGGAGCCTGATTAGTTGACATTAGCTGGCCTCCAGGTCAGAACTGGCCCTTCTGGTCTGGACGCTAAGAGCTGTAAATTTTGCCTTACATCTCCTCCTGCTCCAGGTTGGGCTGGCCCCCCAGAATGGAATTGGGAGGGGAGGCAAGCACATATGGCCCAGGCTCCTTGAAGATGTTAAGACATGATAACATAGGAATTCTGCTCGCTCCAAACTGCACGTAGGTGAACAAGTGTTTAGCTTCAGATCCTGTCATTTGCCCTATAAATACAGTCCTTATGGGGATTTTCACTTGGAAGTCTCACCTGAGGGGAGGACACTCCACCCGTGTCTCTGTCGGGACTCCAGCCTGGCTGTCTCCGCGGAGGTTCAGCTAATGAGGTTGGATGTTGTAAGTACCGATTTGCTACAACTCTGTCTTATTCTCCTTTACTGCTTACTATTGCCCTCACCTATGCAAATTTCCCTTTTCTTCTTCCTGTTTCCATTAGATTTTTTAAAAGATTTTATTTATTTGAGAGAGAGAGCACGAGTGGGAGGCAGAGGGAGATGGAAAAGCAGACTCCCTGCTGAGTGGAGAGCCCAACATGAGGTTTGATCCCAGGACCCTGAGATCATGACCTGAGCCGAAGGCAGATGCTCAACTGACTGAAATGCCCAGGCGCCCCTCTATTAGATTTTGATGATATCAATAAAGTGGTTTTTTCCCCCTTCAAAACTGGGAGTATGGCTGCTGTGAATCTTTTCTTCAGAACGGAGTGCCTCATATAGACCTGATCATTAAAGTCTAGCATGTTTTTTGATTGTTTCCAACAAGTTGAACGTTAGGGAGGAAGAGCGGTTTTGCCCTGAATGGGGTTATGAAAGGGGTGTAGGACCCAGAGTAGGTTCTGACTGCTTCTTCTATGGATTTTTAATAAAATAATCTTCCTGTTTCATTCCCATCTGCCATTCTGCTTTTAGGAGATAGATCTGGTAACTCTCATTCCTTAGCCTGTCTTGGGTTCTTAGGTTCAAATGAGCTTGCTTTGTTTAGGGTTTTCTCCCATGGCTGGCTGGGATATCAGCTCTGCTCTGCTCAATTATCTGTTCCTTCTGTTTTCTGTTTTCCCAGAACTGTGATGCCGTTATCTCCATGCCCATTCTTTTGGTCCCTGTATGCTTTTTAAGCCCTTCCCCCATTCCCTGCCCCCCCCTTTGGTTTTAATGATGTTTTAGGAGTGAGCAGAAATAAACATAAGCATGGAAACCTTTATATGTTTTAACCAGTCTGTTCACTTTTCCCCCCAATATTTTGTTGATATCTTTCATTTGTTATCTCCTTTTCTGCCTTTTCTTTTCTTTTCTTTTCTTTTCTTTTCTTTTCTTTTCTTTTCTACTATTTTTTTGAAGATGTTATTTATTTGAGAGAGAGAGAGCAGAAGCAGAGGGAGTGGCAGACTCTCTCCTGAGCAGGGAACCCAACTTGGGGCTTAGTCCCAGGACCCTGGGGTCGTGACCTGAGCCAAAGGCAGATGCTTAACTGACTAAGCCATGGAGGCACCCCCTTTTCTGCTTTTATTTACAACCTTTATATTTCTTTGCTCTTAATGGGGGATTGGGAAGATAGTTGAGATAAATGTTTTTCTACCTATTTAAGTAGAACTCAATTTTTTTTTTAAAGTTAAAATGAGCATTTCAGTATGAAAGTCAGAGACCTAGAGAACCTGCCTATCCAGGTAAGTCTGCTTTTCCCTTAGTTGATTATATATTTTGCACTGGAGCAGTGATGTAGAGTCTTCTATCTAATATTTGGATGTTGATGATTATCTACATCCATTACTACATAACAATAGGAGAATTTATTTAATGGCATATTCTCTTTCATTGTTGCGTTAAAATATAAATAACATAAAATTTACCACCTTAACCATTTTTAAGTGTATAGTTAAGTGGTACTACATTGTTATGCAGCTGCTATCCCCATCACCCATCCCCATAACTTTTTCATCTTGTAAAACTGAAAGTCTGTACTGTTAAGCACTAACTCCCCATTCTCTCCTCCCCCAGCTCCAGACAACCACTATTATACTTTATGGTGATAATTTGACCACTCTTAAGTACCTCATATAAATGGTGTCATACAGCATTTGTCCTTTTGTGACATGCTTATTTCACTTATCAGCATGTCCTCAAAGTTCATCCATGTTGTAGCATGTGTCAGAATTTCCTTCCTTTTTAAGGTTGAATGATATTCCATTGTGTGTGTGTATATATATATATATATACCACATTTCACTTATATTTTCTTTTTTTTTTTTTAAGATTATTTATTTATTTGACAGAGAGACAGCCAGAGAGCGAGAAGACAAGCAGGGGGAGTGGGAGAGGAAGAAGCAGGCTTCCAGCAGAAGAGCCGATGCGGGGCTTGATCCCATAACGCTGGGATCACGCCCTGAGCCGAAAACAGATGCTTAACGACTGAGCCACCCAGGCGCCCCTCACTTATTATAGTTTCAATACCTGTTTATAAAAATAGTTTAGTATGGTATAAATCTCTATATGTTCTAAACACTTTGGGAACCTTAAAGAGTTATTTGTTGTTATGCTTTTCTATTAATGAAAATGATGGAGGCATCTGGGTGGCTCAGTCAGTTAAGCATCCAACTCTTGATTTTGGCTCAGGCCATGATCTCAGGGTGATGAGATCGAGCCCTGTAGCAGGCTCCACACTTGCTTGGTGGGCATGGAGCCTGCTTAAGATTCTCTCCCTCTCCTTCCTCCCTCCTCTCTCCTCTCTCACTCTCTAAGAAAAGGGGGGGAAAAGGAAAATGATGTGCAGAGAATGTTGTTGAATTGAAATTGCTCTTCAAAGCCCATTAAAAAATGTTTGTTGTTAAATGTTGTGTAAGTCTTGAAGAAAGGCCTTAATTGAGGTTATTTCTCAGCAGGAAAAGCTGTAAGTGATGAGTCTGGGGAAAATAGGTGTTGATGAGGGGACAGCAGTATTTGTGGGAGGATTACGATGTGTAAATATATTTTTGACCTAATTAAGCCATTTTATGGAAGGTAACACTTGGTAAATTTAATCAAATATATGTTGGTGGGAACCACATAGAATTTTTTGTAAATATCTGAAATTATACATAGTAATTAGGTTATGTCCCTAGGGTGAAAAATTTAATAAAGAAGGTGGTAAGTAGCTCTGATTAACTTACATATTCAGCATATTATCAGGAAAGGGATAAGAAATTTAAAAGTTTGCAGAAGAGTTTGCAACATAATTGAGACACTATAATGCTAAGAGGTAAAATGGCCTTGACTTGAACTAAGTGATAACCTAAAAGCCCTACTTGGCTCAATCCCCTGGCAGCTGATGCAGTGCATTAAAACCCACCCTATCAGGGCATCTGCACCTTTAATGTAAACGGGCTTTTAGTCAGTTATAATGTGTTGGTGACAATGACTAATGTAGGCCATGGTCTGCAGTGTCTAAAGAAAAGAAAGCCAAATACATTGTCAGGTAGGAAGCCTCTGTAGGCTTTTTTTTTTTTTTTTTTGAGAGAGAGTGAGTGCGTTGGTGGTGGGAAGTGGCAGAGTGAGAGGGAGAATCCCAAGCAGGCTCCACTGGGTGTGGGGCCTGGTGCAGGGCTTGATCTGAGGACCCACAGATACAAAGAATTGGACACTTAACCTGCTGAGCCACCCAGGCACCCCTCTCTAAACCCTTGTTGGTGGAATCCCAATTTGCCTACCCCTGAGGTAGAGAAAGATACATGAACCTCATAGTGGGATGATAACCAGGTAACCTTCTGAAATAATTTTAGTTTCACAAAATGGCCACCTTTTAGGAAAGGCAGTATGTTCATCACTTGATGCTTCTCTTTCCGTCTGCTTAGCAGTTTTATTTTTCAAATAATAAATAGGATTTATGGTATATAAACTGTCTCTTGTAACTGAAGTTGTCTTCAGAACCTTGATTGGACTAATAAAATTAGTTTTTTGAGCATATACATCCAAGGACTGGACACTGATTCTGGATCACGATTTATTTGGTAATTTCAGTGACCAAGATCTTTCTTTAAAGTGCTAGCAGCCTCTGATTACCTTTTCAAAATTTCACTTATTTTCCCTTCTGACTTTGTATGGGGAATCTTGAAGGTCAGACTCAAGAGTTTGTCAAAATTTCTGGAGCATAGGAGTAATATAATGATACAAGGCTTTACTTAACAGTAACCTTTTAGCATTTTGCCTAAGGTTTACAGTGTAACCTAGAGGAAGGTGTTGAGGAAAACTTTTCCTATACATTCTTAATGTTTAGTACCTGGGGGCCTGCAATTTAAACTGACTAGAGACTAGCAACCATAGGAGTACTCAGTGATGAATAACCCAGGTGATTAGAATTTGTACTTAGTGCCTAATTTAGTAAGAGAAGGGGGCCTAGGAGAAAAGGTTTTTAAAAAATGATTGATTGATTGATTGATTGTAATCTCTCTATGCAACATGGGGCTCAAATTCATAACCCCGAGACCAAGAGTCGTACACTGTTCCCACTAAGCCATCCAGGCGCCCTGGATAAAAGACTTTTATGGGAAGAACAAGTCAGTTTCTTTAGAAAAGACAAATGAGTCTTTAGGAGAACAAATGGGAGATAAGAAAGTTTGTGATAATATTTGTTTAGGTAGTTGCAAATGGTCTTTCCATCTTCTTCCTGACCTTGAAACTCCCCCAGAGTGGGGACTTGTGATCTCTCTCTTGGGAGTACATGCCAGCCTGAAATGGGAATTTATGGCTGTCCTCATTTTTCAGAAGTTTCTGCTTTTAGTCAGATAAGGGAAGCCCAAGAAGGTTTCTTTCTACATCTGTTGAATCTCAAATGTCTTCAGCTTAAAATAATCTTTATGCCAAAGTGGCTTATTTTGGGATGGCATATCCTGATCTCCTTCAAATATAGAGTAACTAACCAAGTGAGTCTCTTCCAGATAAGAAATGAGACCTGGATTAAGGTGGTTCTTTGGAAATGAAAATGTAGCACTTGCAAAAGGATTTTGTATAAGCAAGAACTTGAAGGATTTAGTAACTGGCTAGTATTAGTAAAGGGCAGAAAAAAGGGAAAAATTGTAGATCTCTTTTTAGTGTTTGTTCCAAATTTCCCTTTAAAGTCCTTGGAACACTCAAAGAAGGAATTTTGCAAAAAGAAGGCATAGGGTAAACTTTATGTAACATTTATATTGTAAAGAATGAATTAACTGCTTGATAGGCTAGGCCTTAAGGGAACAACAAGCTCTGATGCTGTAGATAACTTTCTCCCCAGTGGAGAGCTCACCCCTTTTGGCTCAATAACTAACTCTAATTACATAATCCTTTTAGTGCTTACCGCAGTACAAAAAGTCACAAGAGTCATTGTTTGCATTGGTAGATGTTCTGGTGGTGGGAACACAATTCCCCACTTCAGTATAAAATAAGGGCAGTACAATCCTCCAGCACTGTTCTTATCTCAGATCTGTTACTGTGGTTGCTTCAGGGCCTTGAGTGATTTAACCCTTTAAAAGGCTTTTTATTTTTACCATAACATTTGTTCCTGTTCTTTTTAACTAAAGCTAGGAAGGTCTGAAAGTGGGTGTGTGCTTCAAATGCTGTGGAACATATAAATGGTAGGCTCCAAAAGATAAAGTCCTTTATAATTTGGATCACTTCAGGCTTTAACCTGTCCTTAATCACAGTGGACTCTATACTATGGCATATGAGTCCCATAGTCGTTTCTTTTCAGGTGTTTTATTTCTCCTTTATTGGTTTATCCCCCCTCCCCCATAAATTTGCTCAGGTAGCCCTGTGCTATAGAAAACATCTTTTTCACAGCAGCTTGAGGTCTCTTCCTGTCTAACTTCTCAGAATCCAGCTGAACCAGCTCCACTCTTAAGAAGTGATCCTCTCAAAGGTCATTAGCAACACGAGGCCAAGTCCAGCGGCCTTCTCTCACCTTGAGAATGAAGGAAACCAGAGTGCGTCACTCCAAAATATGCCTCTTTGACATAAACATTATTTTGATCCGAAGGCAGTTAAGCAGCAGATGCAGGAGAACCTTTCTTCACCTTCTGCTTTTCTGCCTGAAGGTGAGATAAACTCTCCTTTTCCTAGGGACAGACTCTTACCAGCTCAGAGAAGGCCCGGGTGGAATCTGCGAACAACCTTACCCCATTAGTTTCTTCCTATATATTTACCTTCCCACAGTTTGCCACCCTTGGAAGCCTAGAATTGCTTTCCTTTGTCTTGTCGTTTCTCTACAACTTGATCATTCTTTTTTGAAGATCCCATATAAGCCACAGTTCTGAGGCACACTGTTGAACTATTTTTCTGTTGAGGTTTCTCTTACGAGATGTGCACTGCAGGTGTTAATAAACTGTTTTTCTCTTGTTAATCTTTTTTTTTTTTTAAAGATTTTATTTATTTATTTAACAGAGACAGAGACAGCCAGCGAGAGAGGGAACACAAGCAGGGGGAGTGGGAGAGGAAGAAGCAGGCTCACAGCAGAGGAGCCTGATGTGGGGCTCGATCCCATAACGCCGGGATCACGCCCTGAGCCGAAGGCAGACGCTCAACCGCTGTGCCACCCAGGCGCCCCTCTTGTTAATCTTTTTATTAAAGAGGCTCAGCTGAAAACCTGAGGGGGTAGAGGTAAAGTTTTGCCTCCTCCACAAGAATTTATATATTGTTGACCATCCCTTCAATCTTGAAACTCACTTCCTCTCAATTTCAGTGATAACTGCCCAGAAGTCTTTTTTCCTATTTCTCTGATAAGCTCTGGCATTTCTCTTTATGTTTCTTTTATGTCAGTATTTTCCTGGGGCCTTTGTTATTTCCCTGTTATCTTCCATGGTGATTTCATCTACTGTTATCATTATTAAACAATTCCTTCTTTTTGGAGAATATCTACTGCTCTCTCCAACTTTAACCTCAGTCTTAACCTTTCCATTAGTTACAAATTGGATATTTTCAGATTGATCTTCTGGTGTTTCTAATTCAACCTACTAAATAACCTGAACTGATTGTCAAAAAATAATGAACCTCGATCCCAAACTTCTACCACAGAAAAATTAATTTATGCTGGATCATGAATATAAACATGAAAGGTAAACAATAACATTTTTAGAAGAAAACGTAGAAGATTTTCATGACTTTGAGATCAGCAAAAAACTTTTCAAAAGCACAAAGAAGTGCTAAAAAAAAGTTGAGAGGGGCGCCTGGGTGGCTCAGTCGTTAAGTGTCTGCCTTCAGCTCAGGGCGTGATCCCGGCATTCTGGGATAGAGCCCCACATCAGGCTGCTCTGCTGGGAGCCTGCTTCTTCCTCTCCCACTCCCCCTGCTTGTGTTCCCTCTCTCTCTGGCTGTCTCTCTCTGTGTCAAATAAATAAAATAAAATCTTAAAAAAAAGTTGAGAAATTTGACTTATTAAAATTAAGAACCTCTGTTAATCAAAAGATTCCATTAAGAGGATACTACTCAGCAATAGAAAGAAATGAACTGTGAATACAAAACACAATATGGATGAATCTCAAAATAATTATGCTAAGTGAAAGAAGCCAAAGAGTACATACTGACTGATTTCATGTATATAAAACTCTAGACAGTGCAGATAGACATCTATAGTGATAGAAAGCATAGTAGTGGTTGCCCAGGGATGGGGCGTTGAGGAGGTGCTGGAAGGAAGGATTCACAAAGGAATATGAGAAAACTCAGGGATAGGTATGTTCACTGTTTTGTGGTAATGGTTTTACAGTTACAAGTAGATGTCAAAACTTACCGCGTATCGGGGCGACTGGGTGGCTCAGTTGGTTAAGCGTCCAACTCTTGATTTCGGCTCAGGTCATGATATTAGGGTTGTAGGGTTGAGCTCCAAGTCGGGCTCCATGCTCAGCGTGGAGTTTGCTTGTCCTCCCTCTGCTCCTCCCCCCCACTCAGGCTCATGTTCTCTCTCTCTAATAAATAAAATCTAAAACAAACAAACAAACACTTACCATGTCTTACAGTTCCAATATATTTTTTATTATCAGTTATACCTCGGTAAGGCTGTCCTTAATGTGGAAATAAACACCACAAAATGAGAATAGGTGAAGGCCATTTAATCAGAGCTTGTCATAGCAGGGGAGTGAGCCACCATCACTTGCGTTGGCAGAGACTCAAAGGCAGGTAGACCCGTGGGAAACTTTATAGTGGAAGAAAGGGAAAACTTCAGATATGTCCTGCTTCGGGGTTATTAGCATGGGAAAGCTGTAGGCAGCCTAACTACAAGTGGGCCCATCCTGTGTGGTGGTCTAGGGATAAGTATTTGGCGTTCTGTGGTTGGTCCTAAGTTGGAAGCAGGGACAAAAATTAGGGGACCTGTCAGTTATTACACAAGTCTTGACTGTTTGGGGTCAGTTTTTACAGGGTTATTGTTTGGCTTCCTGGACTAGTTAGTTGCAAGAGATAGTCAGACTTCTTGACTGGTTGCTGTAGATAGTATGTTGGCTTCTTGGGCTAGATAGTGGGGATATTAGTTTGGCTCCCTCCCTGGGCTGGTTCCTGCAGGTTGTAGGTCAGAGCTCTATTTTTATATAGTAGTCTGGCCTTTGTCTGTTAGTATATTGAGACTCTCATGAAAAGAAACAGATGTCTTAAGAAAGGCAAGACACAAACTGGGAGAAGATATTTATAGTGCATATCCAACGAAGTACTTAAATCCACTGTATATGTTTTAGAAACTTCTACAATTCAGTAAAAAAAGATAACCTAATTTTTTAAATGGGCAAAAGGCTTGAACTAGTACTTCATTAAAGAGGATTTCCAAATAGCTAGTAAACATATGAAAAGGTGCTAATAGGGGAAATTCAGTGATCATTTAATCACTAATTTAATCATTAATTGTTTAATCCAGATTAAACGAGTTACTACCACACCTCTACCAGGATGGCTAAAATTAAAGAATTAGTAGCACCAAGTAGTGGTATAGCTGTGGAGCAACTGGAACTCTCATACACTGCTGATGGGAGTGTTCATTGGTACAGATTCTGGAAAACTGCCCCTGTCTATTAAAACTAAATATGTATACTTTGTGACCCAACATTAACACCACTGGGTTTACATCTGATGGCATGGAGTGTGTATATCCACCAAAAGACTTGTGTAAAAATATAATAGCTGAAAACAGGAAACAACCCAAATGTTTATCTGCCTAGAATTTATAGTTTGTGGTCTATTCATGAAGTGGAGTGCTACATAAGCAATGAAAAAAAGAATAAACTTCTACATGTAGCATTATAAATGATCTTCACAGGCATGGCTTGAATAAAGGAAGCTACCCACAAAAGAGCTAGTACTGTTTGATTCCATTTATATAAATGGAATGATTTGTCAAAATAGATAAAACTGATCTATGATGATAGAGGTCAGAAGAATGATTACTTTTTGGTGGGTTTACTGACTGAGGGGACACAAGGGACCTCTCTGGATTATTGGAAATGTTCTGTAACTCGATCTGAATTGTGATTATATGGATGTAGACAAACAAAATATCTATTGAAATAGAAATGAAAACAAGATATTTTTTGAGCTGTACACCCAGGATTTGTGCATTTCACTTCATGTAAGTTATACCCCATTTTTATTTATTTTTATTTTTTGGGTTTTTTGTACTTTTACGTTTTTATTTAAATTCTAGTTAACATATAGTGTAATATTAGCTTCAGGAGTAGAATTTAGCGATTAATCACTTACATATAACACCCAGTGCTCATCACAAGTGCCCTCTTTAATACTCATCACCCATTTAGCCCATCCCCCATCTACTTCTCCTCTAGCAACCCTCAGTTTGTTCTCTGTAGTTCTGTTTTATGGTTTGTCTTTGTCTTTTTTTTCCCCTCATGTTCATCTGTTTCATTTCTTAAATTCTACATGAGTGAAATCATATGGTATTTGTCTTTCTCTGACTGACTTATTTCACTTAGCCTAATACACTCTAGTTCCATCCACATCATTGCAAATGGCAAGACTTTTTTCTTTCTTTCTTTCTTTCTTTCTTTCTTTCTTTCTTTCTTTCTTTCTTTCTTTCTTTCTTTCTTGTCAGAGAGAGAGCACAGCATGGGGAGGGAGAGGGAGAAGCAGGGTCCTCCTTGAGCAAGGAGCCTGATGTGGGACTCAATCCCAGCAGGACCCTGTGATCATGACCTGAGCCAAAGGCAGACACTTAACTGACTGAGCCACGCAGGCATCCCGCAAGATTTCATTCTTTTTGATGGCTGAGCAATATTCCATTGTGTGTGTGTGTGTGTGTGTGTGTGTGTGTACATCACAAGTTCTTTATCCATCTGTTGATGGACATTTGGGCTCTTTCCATAATTGGGCTATTGTTGATAGTGCTGCTGTAAACATTGGAGTGCATGTATTCCTTCGAATCAGTATTTTTGTATCCTTTGGGTAAACGCCTAGTAGTGCAATTGCTGAATTATAGGGTAGATCTATTTTTAACTTTTTGAGGAACCTCCATAGTGTTTTCCAGAGTGGCTGCACCAATTTGCATTCCTACCAACAGTGTAAGAGGGTTCCCCTTTCTCCACATTCTCACCAACACCTGTTGTTTTTTGTGTTGTTGATTTTAGCCATTCTGACAGGTATGAGGTGATACGTCATTGTAGGTTTGGTTTATATTTCCTTGATGAGTGAAGTTGAGCAATTTTTCATGTGTCTTTTGGCCATCGGTATCTTCTTTGGAAAAATGTCTATTCGTATCTTCTGCCCATTTCTTAGCTGGATTATTTGTGTTTTGAGTGTTGAGCTTGATAAGTTCTTTATAGATTTTGGGTACTAACCCTTTGCATATATGTCATTTGTAAATATCTTCTCCCATTCCGTAGGTTGCCTTTTAGTTTTTATTTTTTCTGTTGTGCAGATTTTTATCTTAATGAAGTCCGAGTAGTTCATTTTTTTTTTTAAGATTTTATTTATTTATTTAACAGAGAGACAGCCAGTGAGAGAGGAAACACAAGCAGGGGGAGTGGGAGAGGAAGAAGCAGGCTCCCAGTAGAGGAGCCTGATGTGGGGCTCTATCCCAGAACGCCGGGATCACGCCCTGAGCTGAAGGCAGACGCTTAACGACTGCGCTACCCAGGCGCCCCACCAGCAATTCATCTTTGCTTTTGTTTCCCGTGCCTCACCTTGGGAGACGTAACTAGTAAGAAGTTGCTGTGGCTGATGTCAAAGAGGTTGTTGCCTGTGTTCTCTAGGATTTTGATGGTTTCCTGTTTCACATTTAGGTCTTTCATCCATTTTGAATTTATTTTTGTGTATGGTATTATATCTCAATTTTTAAAATTTCCTGTTTTCAACTCTCTTCTGTTTATACCTTTCCTTAAAACTAGCTTCCTGTTTATTGTTAACTGAAACCTTGTTAAACTTTTTTTAGTTAGTCCTTCCATCCCGTCAGCTCTTCTTTTAAAATATCTCCCATCCGCACTATTTTCAAACTTGACCACAAGCTTGCATTATTGCCAAGGACTTAACTGGTCTCCCTGCTTTTCATACTCAAAACTGTTCTACAATAGCCAGCAAAGCCATCTTTCTAAAGCACCATTCAGATGATGGTAGCACTCTGTTTGTGTTAATTCCTTTCCTCAAAAGTCTTGAGTTCCCATTTCTTTTGTATTGGGTACAGATCAGGCTCACATTGCATTCAAGATTCTCATGATCTGGCCCCAACCAGCCATACTATTTCCCTAGCCATACACAGTCCTTCATAAAAACTAGGATACTTCGGGGGTGCCTGGGTGGCGCAGTCGTTAAGTGTCTGCCTTCGGCTCAGGGCGTGATCCCGGCGTTATGGGATCGAGCCCCACATCAGGCTCCTCCGCTGGGAGCCTGCTTCTTCCTCTCCCACTCCCCCTGCTTGTGTTCCCTCTCTCGCTGGCTGCCTGTGTCAAATAAGTAAATAAAATCTTTAAAAAAACAAAAAACACTAGGATACTTCATAGTTCCAAATCCATTTTGCTCTCTGTTGCTGATACTCTTTGTTCATGTTCTTCTCTCCTTAAATGCTTTCTTCCTCATGCCAGCCCTGTCTCAAAACCATTTCAGCCTGAGGGTCTATGATTTGCCCCATGAAGTCCATGAACCCCCTGAAGTTTACATCTAAACATTTCTACATATGTGCAGTTTTCTAGAGAAAGGACTTGTCTTGTTATCAGACTCTCAAAAGGGGTCCATAAACCCCCCAAAGTTAAATTGATTTAGTGTCCTTCTAAAGGAATACGAATGATTTCATTTTTTGGTTTTTTTTTGAAGATTTTATTTATTTGAGAGAGAGAGAGTGCAAGAGCGTGTGCGACCAGAGGGAGGGGCAGAGGGAGAAAGAATCCCAAGCAGTCTCCCAGCTCTCATGGAGCCCAACACAAGGCTCAGTCTCACCACCCTGAGATCATGACCTGACCCTAAATCAAGAGTCGGACACTTAACCGACTAAGCCACCCAGGCGCCCCTCATTTTATGTTTTAACAGAGTTTTTGTCTTATTAAAATTTAGTCCTCAGTATGGTGGGTAGTAGAACTTTTTTTAATAGATAAGTTATATTTAAAGCTTAAAGTTTCAGATGCAGGTAAAATGGCTTGTCCTCATGCATTGTTTAGGTCCCTAGATTTTAGTTCTTTTCTTGTGTGTGTGTGTTAAGGAAATTCTTTTATTTCCATTCCAGAGAGGGAATTAAATTTTACAGCCTAGATTTTAGTTCTTTGTGAGGAATTTATTTTCCTCAAAAGATAGTATCTTAATATTTTTCCCTTTGGTATCTTAGGGGGAAATTTTTTTCCCTCCCACATGACTGTTTTTACAGCTAGACAATACCATCTCTGTATGCTTTGAATTTAAAAAATATTAGTCACATTTTTCAACACTTTTTTTTTTCCTGTTTTAGATTCCTATAGGCAATGGAAACTGATCTCAATTCCCAGGACAGAAAGGACCTGGACAAGTTTATTAAATTTTTTGCCCTCAAGGTAATGTATCTATTCTCTTGAGCTCAGAACTGTTAGAAATAACTTCCGTGCTTCTCCGTTTTTGGAAATATAGAATAACAGCTTGCAGCTTGCCCATTTTAAGGGATACTTCTGTCTGTTGTAAACCAAACTGTGAAGTTTGGGGGCGGTACTGGGGGTGTAACTAAAAAGTAGCTTCCAATTTTCCACAGCTACTTGTTCAAAAAAAAATTTTTTTTGCAAGGCTGTTTGCAGAAATGTCAAACTATTATGCCAGGTTATTGGCACAGTATGTTCCCTTGGGATGGGAACAAAGACTGTGGATTGGAATGGACAGCATTTTGGGCATCTTTCCCAAAGCATCAACTAACTCTGAAATGTCTAACTTCCATTTAGTGTTCCCTTCTGGGTAAATGAGGAATTAAAACTGCCTTAGAAGTTACATTTTCTTAAATCTAAAAATCATTTCCACCTCTCTCACTCCTTCTTCTCATGTTTGCCATGTAAAAAACAATCCATGCAGTAGATTCTGGTTGTAAAATTAGTTGGGAGACTTTTGCCATATGGGCCAAGTGATATGAATAATTGTGGAATCCTTGGTTTAAATCTACTATGATTACATAAGTGTACGGCCGTGAATATTTAAACCTACGGTTGGACTTGTTTCTTTATGAAAGTCAGAGCCACCATGTGCAAATTTCCTTCTGCCATGTGAGAATATTACAGATCCCAAGCCTTGAACTAAAATTCATCCAATCAGTTGACATTATGCCCTCAGAAATATTTACAGTATTATTTTTGTGTCATGGTTTTTTTAAAATATGTTCTCGAATTTTAAAATCCTGTCCTTTCCTAAAGTGTTGTTATGATCATTGGCATCTTTTTAATCCTGCATTCAGAGGGTGTTAACCCTGATTGTGAGTCAAATCAATTTAAGACTGTTCATCTTTGATATCTTTTGTTTGTTTGCTTTTTTTAGACTGTCCAAGTGATTGTCCAGGCTCGACTTGGCGAGAAGATTTGTACTCGTTCATCTTCATCCCCCACGGGTTCAGATTGGGTAAAATTCCTGTTTTTTGTTAAGGCGTGTTTGTCATAAGGAATCATACATAGTGCAATTACAAAGAATACTATTTATAGTATTACTAAATCATAAGATTAATATATCTAATTCCGTTTGATCCATTCACTTGAAGTATGTTTGTCATCAAATGTTAGTCCTAGGTTTATTTGATTCTCATCTTCTTCTGCAGAAAGTGAAAAACTTAGTCTTTAGAAAAATACCGTTTTAACTAATCTTTATAATAAGTCATTAGCTCTTTCAGCCTGAGTCTTGGGGCTTTGATGTGGGATATCTTTTCTGGCAAGGGAGAAATGAATGAATGTCCCTAATCACTCAAAGCAATGCCTGCGTTACCCAGCATAACCATCTCTCACTGTTTCATGTTGCCATCATGTTCCTTGTGAGTGTTTACACAAAGTCCCTTTTGTCTTCTAGTTCAATTTAGCAATCAAAGACATCCCAGAGGTTACACATGAAGCAAAAAAAGCACTGGCAGGACAGTTGCCTGCTGTCGGGAGATCGATGTGTGTGGAGATCTCACTCAAGACTTCTGAGGTAAGGTGATGGCCAGGATGGTGTCTTCATTTGGCACTCAAAGCTCTTCACACCCTGTTCCAACTCAGCCTCATTCCTGCCTCTTCCCACTCTGAACTTAGCGTTCCCTGAGGAGGTCATGCTTTTTCTATTTACTCTCCCAAACACTTGGAATAGGCTTTTTGTCCTTATTATATGTCAACTATATGTGAAATGTTTCTACTCATCCTTCAAGACTCATGTGCTCTTGAAAATTCACCCCCTTTCTAGTGGGAGAGGTAAGTACTTTCTTTAGACTTACCATGTGCTTTGTTTACATTGTTTCTAAAATATAACTTGATGTACTGTGATTTTTTTAGATGTGTTTTTACTTACCTTATTTCACATCAGGATCAAGGAAGATATTGTTACTTGTGAGTTTATTAATTTATTTCCACTACAAGATGGTGAAGCTGTGTGATATAGTAAAAGGCAGTTGGAGTTTGGAGCTATACAGACCCAAGTTCAGATCTCAGCTCAGTGACTTTGGCCAAATTACTTAACCCCACCCCCACCAACACCACCAAACTAACATGACACTTTGTAGTCTTGAAGGGTTTTTATATTTTTTCATTTAATCCTTATTTGTAAAGTGCCTAACATAACTTACAGTAGGCGATCATTACATGTTCCTGTTCATACTTTACACTTTTATTCTTGAGGTCAGCAGTTATGCCACATCTTATTTATTGTTGTAGTTCTTCAGATTCTTTTTGAAATGAGGCAGGATGTAAATAAATAATCATCTCTTGTGCCTAGCACAGTACCTGGAAAGGCACATAGTATGGTCTTGATGAATTTTGTTGAATGATGTCAATACTTACTCCATGGAAACCTTAGCACCCAAAAAAGCAAAGCTTCCTGTTCTTCTTTGTTGTGTTGCCAGTTTATACAATGAATTATTTTCCTTAGCGATCCATAGGGAGTCCTAAAGGAATCCCTAGAAGAACTCTTTCCTTTCCCAAGTGGAATCTGAGTATAAAATGTTCCAATTGTTCTAGAAAAACTGTACCAACTTGTCTTGGATACTTCCTGCTATTCATCCTTCCTGGATTTTGGGGAGCAGGGGGAATTCAAAATTTATCACGTCTTTTAAAAATGACAGTATGATGAAAAAGATATATATTAAGGATACATATTTAAATTTGATCTAGAACAAGTAAGTTCTGTATTTCACAAACTAACCCAAGTTTACTCCCAAATCTAAAAGAATAACCCTCTTCCAGTTGATTGGTAATAAGGTTACTTGTGTTCAAAAGTATGACTATCCTTCTTACTAAGTGGCACATAGGAATGTTACAGAGTTGAAGGATTCTGGCTTTAGTTTCTGTTTTTCTTTCCCACCCACTAGACTAAGTCTGTTCTCAGTACCAGAGAAAGACTGAACAGTTTGGCTAAAGACGTTACACAGCTAAAAAGATTTTTAAGTGAGGAGCTTGTTAAGGTATTCCTTAACAGTGGGTGTCACCTAAAAATATCCCCTATAGAATTGGAGGGAAAGGCTCTCTCCATCATCTGAAGTATTAGTCTTTTTAAAGAGCAATTTGGATATCCATAGCAAAAGTCTTAGAAGCATGAGTACTCTTTAATCTAATAATGCTAATTCTGGAAATTTGTCTTAAGAAATTAATTTAGGGCGAGGACAGTTTTAATCTCAAGGCTATTTATGACAATGTTGTTTGTAGTAGTGAAAAATTAGAAACAACCAAATGTCCACATATGGGGGGACTGATGGGATGAAATGGTGCTCATATGGTAGAATACTATGCAGCCATTAAAAATGGTGTAGAATTTTATTATAAGAAAAACTTCATGTTGTGTTTATTAATGAAAAAGTCATAAAAATAACAGTATAAGCTCACATTTTAAAAAAGAAATTTTAAGTTTTATTTATTTATTTATTTATTTATTTAAGTAATGTCTACACCCAACGTGGTGCTTGAACTCATGACCCCGAGAGCTGCATGCTCTTCTAACTAAACCACCCAGGTGCCTCTCACATAATTTCTTGAAGTGGCTGATTGGTTTATAAATTGATTTTTTTTTCTTTCTTTATATTTTCCAATATTTTTGTAGTGACTGTATAGTGCATTATAATAAAATAAATAATCAAATAAAGCTGAAGTATTTTTCAATTGTCCCATCTACAGGGTGATTCCATGGAGTTAGAAATTTGGTGTCTCGAAATGAATGAAAAGTAAGTGCTTTTGTCTTAGGGTCCGTGGTTGTGATAGCTGAGGATAAAGCAGATGACGTCATGTGAAAAGTGGGGCTTTGTTATCAGTCATGGAGGGTGTTCTTCCCACTTAACAAAGCTAATAGGTCTTTGCTACAATTTGCTTCATGCTTGGCTTCCAGCCCAGGCACAGAGATGACCTTCAGCGGGAGGGTCAGTCCAGTGAAACTTAGACACCACAGGGAAAGGAGCAGAGAAAAGACTGAAAAGGATTTGTTGTTTTCCCAGAGTACAGATAGTTCTCTGATTAAATCCCTTGCGAGCTCTTGTAACATGACTGCTCTGTGTTGTCTGTTTTCTGTGTGGCAGACATCCAATATGATTTCCCTTCACTACTCCTTTTTACACGCTGTGTTGATCATAGATTGGAAATGCATGTTATTTTCCTTCTCTGTTTTCTTCCTTCAAGGCAGATTAGCTTACTTCCTGCCTGAAGCTTCAGTTTTCAAGAACAGTATATAGGAAAATGGAGGAAGTAGCAACACATCAAAAGAAAATCTTAATAAGTCATCCGTGGGGTGTGGGCATTATTTACTTTCCTAAGTACAAAGCAGTTGCCAGGTTACAGTCTAAAATTTTAGTACCAAACAGACTTTTCGCCAGACTTCCTATTAGATGTATAGAGGTAGACAGCTCATAAGATACTACATTGAGATTGTTTGCACCTTCAGTAATATAATTGCAATGTTGAATTACTGTTTTTAAGTGTGTAGCTTTATTTCGTAGATAACAGCTTCAAAGCTAGGAAAAAATAGAGTAGGTGCCTTTTGGTATCTGCCTGTTTCTAGAGCACAAAAAAGTAAAACTTTTGCTTACCTTAATAATCTGTTGATAAACTGACAAAGAACTCTAATTACACCTTTAGTTCAGAGCATGTTTTCATGATAAATTTAATCTTATACAGTTTCTATTCATCTCTGTTGACTGTAATATTCTGTGAACGGTGTTATGTGGACTGCAAAGCAGGTTATATCCTATCAGAATTTATGAATAATGCTAATAGATGACTCTCAGTCACTAGACAGAACATAACTAACACTTCTATATCCGCTGCATTTCTGTTCTTGGTTTTCTGTGAGTTGAGTAGGCGAATGCTGATAGTGTCTGTGTGCTCCTCAGGTGTGATAAAGAGATTAAAGTTTCCTACACCGTGTACAACAGACTGTCGCTGCTGCTGAAGTCCCTCCTTGCCATAACTAGGGTGACACCAGCTTACAGACTCTCCAGAAAACAGGGGCATGAATATGTCATATTGTACAGGTAAACAGCAATAGTGCTCACCTTCCTGATTCACTCATTAGCCTTGTCACCTTGCACATTGTCTGACTGGCGTACGGGTATTCTGTGATTAATTTTGGACAGATGGTTGGTAGGTAGTTGATGCTATAGCTTTACCATGATTGTCTGTCCCTCCTCCTTTGTGAACCTCAACTTTCTAAAGCTACCAGGTTCTTTGTCCTTTGGTTCTGTGCACAGTCATGATTCCTGTGGAATGGATTTTGAGATTGTACTGATAGATATCTCAAAGCTGAAAAAGGAGCTAAAGACTTTAAACAGGCTGTCCTGGGAAGATTCCACAGCCCTCTATAGTTCAGAGTTAAATTAAAACTTGTCTAACAGACTACTAATCCAGTTTGTTTTTGATTAGTTGTCTGTGGATATAAAGAACTCGTCAGTGATTCTTTGAATATTTTCCTTGGAGTGGTTCACCTCAACACATTTTTTTTTTTTTAAGATTTTATTTATTTATGTGACAGAGAGACAGCCAGCGAGAGAGGGAACACAGCAGGGGGAGTGGGAGAGGAAGAAGCAGGCTCATAGCAGAGGAGCCCGATGTGGGACTCGATCCCGGTACGCCGGGATCACGCCCTGAGCCGAAGGCAGACGCTTTAACGACTGCGCTACCCAGGCGCCCCTGAACACATATTTTTTGAGCGCCATTTTAATGCAAGCATTGTGCTAGGCTCAAGGAAGAACTATACAGAGGCCCTACCCTATAGGTGTTTCTAATCTGTTGTGGGAGACAGTTTGGCACATGCATAATTATAATAAAAAGCAGGATTGGAAAACTACATAGCAGGATCAGGAGAAAAGTACTGGGAGAACACAGGGAGGGAAAGTTTGTTCTGGGTGGGAGAAACCAGACATACTTCGTGATGAAAGTAGCATTCAAGCATTCAAGTTAATTGTCGTCTACTATCTGTGAAGAAAACTTTTGCTTAGCACCTGAATGGCATAAAGGATACAGCCAAGAAGGTAGTTAGATAGCCAGGTTATTTTAAGCACTGTACCAATTACCATGGAAAACTACATAGCAGTATCAGGAGAAAAGTACTGGGAGAACACAGGGAGGGAAAGTTTGTTCTGGGTGGGGGAAACCAGACAGACTTTCTGGAGGAAGTAGCAATCAAGCTAGACTTTGAGGCAGAAAGAATTTCAGCTGGTAGAAGTGAGAGAGAATCATTATTCCAGGTGGGGAGTGCAACGATGGCAAGGCCTAGAAGTGGGGATGGGATAGGAGTTGTGCTCAGTTTGTCAGATGGACCGTAGTGGTGGTATAGAGGATAAGTAGGAAAGTGTGAGAGCAGAGCGTGGAAAGCCAGGAGTTCCCAAATCACCCAAGACTCTTTTCCTGTTAGTGATGAGCTACTGGTTTTAGCCTTTGGCTTACATGTATAGAACTGATTGTGAGGAGAAATTAGTATAGCAGGATGAAAGGACTAAGGATTAGAGACTTAACTAGTTATGTTGAAACAATCTACCACCTTAGAATAGTTATCAAGTCATTCTTTTAATTTTCTTAGCAGTAAGCTAGCAACCCTACCCGTGTTTATTTTTTCAAGTTTAATTTTTGTTGTCCTCTCTATAGTCGTCAGGTTTCAAGTTGAGTATTCCATTTGAAAATTACTAGACTTTTATTCAAATATAACAGAAGATGGACCCCTGGGTGGCTCAGTCGGTTAAGCATCTGCCTTCAGCTCGGGTTATGATGCCAGGGTCCTGGGATCGAGTCCCACATAGGGCTTCTTGCTCGGCGGGAAGCCTGCTTCTCCCTCTGCCAGCTGCCTCCCCTACTTTTGCACTCACTCTCTCTTTCTGACAAATAAATAAATAAAATCTTAAAAAAAAGAAATATAACAAAAGATCACTTCTGACTCTTGCTTCTCATTTACCTATGCTAAGCCCCCTTCATTTTGGTTCTTTTGTAAGTAGCCATACTACACTACTAGTCATCACCTTAGTTAGCTAGGACTCTTAGTCCTTTCATTACCAGTGTTTAAAGCTTTCCTTTATTCTGTATCTCTGGAGTAACACAGTATTTATTGCTGACTGTTTATCATTTAGGAGTACTTTTGGATACAAATAGTATGGTTTAAACCATAGAGAAGTAGGTGATCTCGGAGGTAGATTTGGCTCCCCTCCCCCTTTTTATACTATTGTTTTTGGGTTGTTTTTTTTTTTAAGATTTTATTTATTTATTTGTCAGAGAGAGAGAGAGTACACAAGCCAGGGGGAGGGGCAGAGGGAGAGGGAGAAGCATGCTCCCCGCCAAGCAGGGAGCCCCATGTGAGGCTCGATCCCAGGACCCTGGGATCATGACCTGAGTCGAAAGCAGACACTTAACGACTGAGCCACCCAGGCACCCCTATACTGTTGTTAACAGGTTAACAGTTAGCCTTATACCATTAAAGAATAGCCTTCTGGGTTTTTTTTTTCAAGCTATATTACCATTTTTCCCCTGGCCTTGAAGATTTAATCATGTCACTGTAGAATTACATCATTATAAAAATTCATTCTGAATTTGTTGTTCATTAAGACTGAATTAAAGTTAATTGTCGTCTGTCTGTGAAGAAAACTTTTGTTTTGTTTAGCATCTGAATGGCATAAAGGATAGAGCCAAAAAGGTGGTTAGATAGCTAGGTTATTTTAAGCACTGTACCAATTACCAATATTCAAATGAGTACTGAGCTTTTTTTAAAAAAAAAAGATTTATTTATTTATTTGAGAGAGCACAAGCAAGGGGAAGGGCAGAGGGAGACGGAGAGAGAGACAAGCAGACTCCCCACTGTGCAGGGAGCCCGATGTGGGGCTCGATTCCAGGACCCCGAAATCACGACCTGAGCCGAAATCAAGAGCTGGATGCTCAACTGACTGAGCCACCAAAGGTTGCTAGCAAAATGTCTTTTGGCAGCTTTTTATTGTGTTATTTTATGGCAGGAGTCAGCAAACTATGGCCAGCAGACCACCTGCTTGTTTTTATAAATGAAGTTATTTTATTTTATTATTTTTTTAAGTTTATTTTTTTTAGTAATCTCTACACTTAACATGGGGCTCGAACTCATGACCTGGAGATAAAGAGTCTCACACTCTTCAAACTGAGCCAGCCAGGTGCCCCTAAATGAAGTTATTTTAGAACACAGCCACCCCTCTTCATTGGTGTATCATCAGTGGCTGCTTTTGCAGGACAGCAGCAAAGCTGAGTAGTATGGCGTGTAAAGCCAAAGCTCAGCAAAGCTCAGACTGTATGCCTGTAAGCCTTAAATATGTGATCCTTTTAACAAAAATTTGCTGACCCCTGCTTCATGGTGTCTGTCATTTCTGTGCATGAATTAAATACGTTTCTTTTCTCTCATACCAGCTTATCATTTGTGAGACCTTGGCTTCAGATTTATCCTGAATCCCAACCCTAGCTTATTCTTATCTCATGCCTAACACCTAACCATGGGGCTTTGAACATTGTTGGAGCTTAGTTTTTAATTGAACAAAGCCATGAATGTGTTTAATTTTTAACCATATTACTAGAAAAGTATAATAATGTTTTGTAGTGTAGTTTGTAGTGTTTTGTAATTCAGACCTGGTAGCTGATAGAGACTGCCCTTCCCAGGGAAACTCAGAGAAAGGTTCTGCTGTGCTTATATTTTTGTATTTTCAGAATAAATAGTCTTATGTAATTCTTCTATAATGGAAAAGATTTTCGAATTTCTTAACGAGTTTACTTTGGAATGACTTGTGACAAGCATGGAGAGCTCCCCTTAATTGAAGAGCACTCTCAAGATCTGGTACCTTCTATTGCATATTTGAAAGTTGCCGTATAACACCCAGTGCTCATCACAGCAAGTGCCCTCCTTAATGCCCATCACCCATTTAACCATCCCCCCACCCACCTCCCCTCCAGCAACCCTCAGTGTATTCTCTGTAGTTAAGAGTCTCTTATGGTTTGCCTCCCTCTCTGTTTTTATCTTCTTTTATGTTTCCTTCCCTTCCCCTATGTTCGTCTGTTTTGTTTCTTAAATTCCACATATGAGTGAAATCATGGTATTTGTCTTTCTCCGACTGACTTCTTTCACTTAGCATATTACACTCTAGTTCCATTCACGTTATGGCAAATGGCAAGATTTCATTGTTTTTGATGGCTGAGTAATGTTCCATTATATATATGTGGAATATATAATGGAAATATATATATCACACTTTCTTTATTCATTTATCAGCTGGTGGACATGTGGGCTCTTTCCATAATTTGTCTGTTGTTGATATTGCTGCTATAAACATTGGGGTGCCTGTGCCCCTTCAAATCAGTATTTTTGTATCCTTTGGATGAAATACCTAGTAGTGCAGTTGCTGGGTTGTAGGGTAGTTCTGTTTTTAACTTTTTGAGGAACCTCCATAGTGTTCTCCAGAGCAGCTATACCAGTTTGCATTCCCACCAACAGTGTAAGAGGGTTCCTCTTACACTTAAGAAAGGAGATCTTAAGTGTTCTAATCCCAAGAAAAAATATTCTGTATGTATGGTGATGGATGTTAACTGGACATACTGTGATGATCTATTTGTAATATAAACAAATATTGAATCTTGTTGTTATACATCTGAAACTAATATAATCTTGTATGTTGCACATACCTCAAAAAAAAAAAAAATCTAGGACTTTCTAATAGTGGTTTGAGATCTTTTTGCCAATCTTATTTCTAGATTCTTTATTCCCCGGGAGGTATACTTTAAAAATACATTGCAGGAGCAGGACGAAGAAACTAAAATCGCAGACTCCACTTAATTATTATTTTCCTTATTTCTTAAGCAATTCTTTCCATATACATCCCTATGCCTGCAGCTTAATTGAAGTAGTAACACTGTTGCTCCATTAGGAGAGGTTTTCATGCAGATAAGAAAAGAAGGGTTTGTTTTATTTGTTTTGGCTATAGAGGCCCTTAGAATAAAGAGTCATTTATTTCTTTTTCTTTTTCTTTCTTTCCTAAGGATATATTTTGGGGAAGTTCAGCTGAATGGCTTAGGAGAAGGTATGTATCAAGGTTGAAAAGCATTTGTAGTGTTAAGAGCCCTCCTGACTTCAGACTTGGGCTTGGATGCTGCCTGTCATAATATGTAGCTTGTGATTTTAATATGTATGATATAAGTAAGGAAAAGACAGGTAGGTGGTCCAAAGAGTTGCCAGGGAATGACTAAATAATTTTCCCCAGAGTTCTAGTAACTCAGTATTCTTTCTTATCCTTATACCATTGTCTGTTTTCCTAATTTTCTATAATGAGCATGGTAAATGTTTCTGATGAGCATAAGCAATTTTGAAAAATTGGAAATGAAATCAAGAAAACCGGGAAAGCTGTGTTGGAAACGTCGCCTGCAAGACCCGGCTCTTTTTTGTACTTAGTTCTGGGTGGCAGCATGAGTAGAAGTGCAGTCACTTCCGCACCTGCATAAACCGAGGGGTTCGTGTGATAAAGCCCCAGGGCCCCTTTCCTGTCTCACTGGGCATGTGACACTTTTGGGCCAGGTTGGTTTAGGACTCGCTCAAACTTTAGGACTAACAGTTGTTTTGCCTCTTTGAAGGTAGGTTTATCTGGAAATAGAATGCTGTTTTCCCTTCCAATATTAGATCAATATAAAATAAATCAAAAGAAAAAATATATACACACACATAAACATATATGAAATTGAGGCTGCTGCACTCACGGTGCAGAGTAGATAACGCCAGAGATTATATGATAGGCTGAATGATTCAGGAAAAGCCAGAACACTGTCAGTGTTCTCTGGGGAAAAGCTAATTATGTATTTCTTCTCCTAGGTTTCCAGACAGTTCGTGTTGGGACAGTAGGCACCCCTGTGGGCACCATCACTCTTTCTTGTGCTTACAGAATTAACTTGGCATTTATGTCTACCAGGTGAGGAAAGAGCCTTGGAATCCAAAAGAGCTCTTCCAAAGATATTCAAGATATTAAAGTTTGTTTTTCCCTCAAACTCCGTGGCTAAGCCTACAGTTCAGCTTTGCCATTGCTGAAATCAGTCCCCTTCTGGAAAATAAACTCGAGAGAGAGCCCCGTTTCCAGATGGGAGAATCTGAGTGTCTCAGAGCTATCAGGGTAGAGTTGTGGTTTATATTTAGGGATGCAACAGTTAAGACTCTAGTGGATCCTGCCAATAGATATAAGGTGAGGGGTCCTCTGAAGACTTCAGGGGGGCTGACAAGGCATTCTAACAAATATTGCAATCTGCTTATTGCATTACAGGCAATTTGAGAGGACCCCACCTATCATGGGGATTATCATTGATCACTTTGTGGACCGTCCCTATCCCAGCTCCTCACCCATGCACCCCTGCAATTACAGGTGAGGAATGTGTAGGGGCTTTCCCAAACTGCAGCTAGGGAGAAGCATTCATCTTGCACATAGAGCACCTTTACCAGCACTCACCAGTGGGCAGGGGGCAGTGATGGAGACCCCACATGGAGAGAAATGGAGTGGTTAGCCTCCCTTCCTGCTGCTGCCTGTAAGGTACACCAGGCCTTGGAATATATACACTGTCTCAGAAAATTCTTGGACATCTTAGATCTTGACAGTAGTGATTTGACTTTCGATTTGATTTTGCTTAGAGACTACAAGAGTGGCGGTAATTAACAGAATGTCCTTCACAGATTAAATGGCTTTCTGGTCACCATTGGCACAGTTTAGTTATAGATTAGAATCAAATGTCTTCAGGCCTGGATCCCAGAAAACAGAATTCTATGAAGGTCAGAACAGATGTTTATCAGGATACTGCCTTTATGTGAAGGACTTTTGAAGTTGGATAGGTTCATCTTTGGAGTCCAGACTTTTGTTTCACTGCATCTCTATTGCTGACAGTTCTTTGGTCCCAACAGTGGCCAGGCTTAAGAAAATATTCTCAAATCATAGGTCAGGTAGGGTGTTTGGATTAAAAATAAAAGCCTTGGTCAACCTCTGGATGTTGTTCTCTGGATGTGTTTGACATTATCAAGGACTCAACATGCCTCTTTTGCCACAATGAGCTCTGCCTGAAACAGCTCTTGTCACAACTTGTATCCTTATCTAACCTCCCTTTGTATCCTTTCTGAAATCAACTGCCATCACCATAAAGTTCATGATTTAATTTTCCCCCATCATAGAACTGCTGGTGAGGACACTGGAGTAACATATCCTTCTGTGGAAGATTCTCAAGAAGTGTGTACCACCTCTTTTTCCACCTCCCCTCCATCTCAGGTAGGGGGAAGCAGGTTCTCGGGGGGCTGTAGTTATTTGGTACACATATGGGCATGAAATGGTGTTGGAATTTAGATACGGTCTCTTGTGGTGGTGGTGGTGGTGATTGTTTCCAGGGGGTTATTTTGAGGGGTGAGGGAAAGCCTTCTTATCCAGCAGGTAGTACTGCAATGTTTCTAGTCTATAACCATGCCTTTTTTTTTTTTAAGATTTTATTATTTATTTGAGAGCGCACGCATGTGTGTGCAATCAGGGGCAGAGGAGGGAGGGAGAGAGTCTGAAGCGGACTCTGTTTTTAGTGCGAAGCCCAACACAGGGCTCGATCTCACGACCCTGAGATCATGACCTGAGCCGAACCAAGAGTCGGGCGCTTAACCAACTGAGCCACCCAGGCACCCTTCTAGTCTGTAGCATTCTTAACCCACGCAATTACGTGTAACCTTTACATTGCTGTAAACATCTTAAAATTCCCTAGAAAATGAATCAGAGAATTCCAAATGCATTCTGATACCAGAGAGGTATTCACCCTACTCCTGTTAATTTGGTAGCTACTTCACTTTTGAAGTGGTAAATATGGTTCCTAATAATGGAAGGAGCACAAAAGGAACCAATAATTATTTGGCATCGAATGCCAGTAAGAAACCAGCAGTGCAGTTTCTCTTCATAGTTGACACAGATTTCTGGCTGTCTGCATTCTTTATCTGAACATTCTTAACCATTAACTTTTCCACTTGAGTCTGTCTCCAGTGTCAAACCCAGTTTCAATGAAACACAGGCTCCAGACGGTTCCCAGCTTCCCAAGCAGACCCACCTGTGTGGCCTTTTTGTATAATATACACGGCACCAAGACTGCTTCACCTAAGGAGTTGCTTGTTGCCCGATGACTGAATTTCAGGACGCGTTTCTCCCCTTCCATCCCAAGTCATTCATCTCCCACCTCATGGCCTGCAGCCCCCTGCGCTGCCTGCTCACCCTATCACTCCCCTCCGCTCTGACTTCCACATTAGACAGTTTCTTCCAGACCTAACTCAGTTCTGTGTTCCTCTAAACCAGTCCCAGATTATCCCCTTTCACCATCTTATTTTGGGAGCCCAACAAATGAATTCACTATCCATAACTTTTTATTTTCTTTGTTTTTTAATTAAGAAAACATTTAAATTTACTTCATTCTGAGTTGTTAGGAGATACTGGATTAAAATTATGGTTCTCATCTGTTTCAAAAACAGAAGTTAGGCACAAAAGTTAGCTTAAAAAAAAAAAGCTAGCTTAATGTGTGTGAAGGAAATTATAAAATCCATGGGTCACTATTATTACTGTTGTCCCAATTTAGAGTTAAGGAGGTTCTTGTTGTAAAGTTGCCTAGACAGTTTGGGTGGGTGGGGGGTGGGAACTGTTACTCCTCTCCCCCCATGAATGTATGTAGGCATGAGTGTCACCATTGCTCTGGGAGGGGGCAGCTTCAGGCACTCATACTGACATAGAACAGTACTGACCCAAAAAGAGGGGGAAAGCCTACCAGAGCACATTAGTGCAAGTAGATTATTTTTTAGATAATCAAAATATGAATATGCCAAGTTTGATGTTCTTTGAAGTTTTATTTTTTAATTCTTTTAAAGATTTTTAATTTATTCATTTGAGAGAGTGTGAGTGAGAGCCCGAGGAGGGTGGTGCTTAGAGGGAGAGAGAGAAGCAGAGTCCCTGCTGAGCCGGGAGCCAGATGTAGGATTCAGTCCCGGGACCCTGGGATCATGACCTGAGCGGAAGGCAGACACTTAACCGACTGAGCCACCCGCATGCCCCTATTTTGTTTTATAAGTGATAAATTCATAAACAGTAAATGAAGTTGTGACTTGGGAGATAAGAGGATGGTGAGGCTGGGCTGTAACAAATCAGTTTGTTCTTTCTCAAGTACAGTGGAAATTTGACCTGCCCCAAAAGTAAGGGGAAGTAGTTCCTGCATCTCCTGTTTGCACAAAGTTTGCTGACCTGTGTGAGGGGAGCCTGTCTTTCTCATGGTATCAGTTGCCTGCTGTGTCTTGTCACAGTTTGAGAGTAGATCTTATCAACACTGAGCATCCCATGGGTGAGCCCTGTCACTACCCTCTAGTACCTCTAGTCGAGGCTGGGACAGTTTGGTGCAGAAGTATTCATTTTTAACCTTAGTGGTAGAACAGAAAGAGAAAATGATTTGCCAGCAAGTCCCATCATTCCTATAAATATTGAAATAGTTTCTTCCCTTGGTTTAACCTAGGGAATTGCATAATTGTTCAACAACTTCTATTTGAGCTTTTTGCTAGAGCCCAATAAGTGCATGATGTGGTGTTTGTTTTCCCAACAAAATACGGACCATTTTGTCATGTGGGCAGAGTCGAGTCAAGAAATAGTTGTGACCCTGAATCTGCTACTGTAATTCAGGTCCAACCTCCAGTTCTAAGCACTAACTAGCTAATTGGTCAGACTTAAAGATAGAACAGCAAGACCCAAAATAATCATAATTAGCTTTGAGATCTAAGAGTTTTTAAAGTGCCCCAGCTTTTACTGCATCAGGTTCTCCTTCACCATGCAGGGCTATAAGACACACACACACTCTGATGCGTGTGCACGAGCACACAAACACACACCCATTCATCCTGCCTCAGATGGCGTAGTCAAGTGTGCAGCTGGGGACCTGAGCCTTTTTTTTTTTTTTAAAGATTTTATTCATTTGAGAGAGATAGCATAAGCAGGGGGAGGGGCAGAGGTCCCCACTGGGCACAGAGCCCAACGCGGGGCTCGATCCCACGACCCTGACATCTTGACCTGGGTCAAAGTCAGATGCTTAACCAACTGAGCCACCCAGGCACGCCAGACCTGAACGTATAAAGTTCCAGTCAACAAATGTCAGTTGTTTAAACCTGTCCTTGCAGATTGTGGGTCCCCAGGAAAAGGTCTCTAGTCTAGCATTGTAACCTCAGCATCGTCATCCTCAGCATGCCTTGCACCTGCTCTCAAGCCCTTGCTGCTGGAGGCCATTCTCTAACACCCTTCTGCCTCTTTTGACTAAAGACACACTAATGCTTGGTTTGGGTTTCCCTGTTTTGCCAAGTCAGACCAGCTTGACTCAGCTTTGTTTTCCACCTGCTCATCGGGGCGACAAGCATGCAGTGGAGCCCCCTGGGATAAACGTGTCTTCTTCAGACGCTTCCAAGTTGTTCTTCTAGGAAGGCAGCCATGTTGCTCTCTCCCTGCCGCACCCTGACTTCCAGCGTGCAGTTCAGCCCCCGTGGCTGTCTTCCCTTCCAGAGTTGTTTTCACTTCTTTCTGAAGTCCCTTTCTGTTTTCTTCTCTTGTTTCTCCTGTCTCTGTGTGTATCTGTGCACAGTGTGTGTTTACTGTCACAAAGGCACATTTTCAGACCCCTACTCCTGTGGTGACGGACACTCTGAGGGTCCCCATGGCAGGACTGGCCTTTTCCCATCAAGTGAGTCCATACTGGGAAAAAGGGGATATAATCAGACAGCATCTTTTTCTTTGAAAATTATACATAAAGTACAGGGTATAGCTATTTAAGTGTCCCCAAGTGTTCTGGGGGTTATTTGAGGCTTGGTAATTGATTTTTAACAGGATGCAGCCATAGCACAGCAGCCCAAAATAGGATGTTCATTTGCCCCTCCTCCTACCATTGATGTAAAAAATACATGGAGTTATTTATATCTTATTTCCAAATAAACAATCCAAGAGTGGTATTCTTTCTTTTTCAATATAAATAGGAACCCTCCCATACCCAGGGGTGATGGAGGGTGTGATTAGGGAAGATGCCTTCTGTTTCAAAGGGACCTCAAGGACAAAGGAGAAAATAGAATGACCTGGGAAAAACCAATGACTTTGGCTGCAAGTTCTGCCCGGGCTTGTGCTTCGCTAGTCCGTTGGGCTGGAAACCTCAACAGTTAGCTGAGCCCCTGGGAAAACGGGGAGCAGGGAACTCATTTGAGGCCTTTGGAAGGCTGCAGAGCTAGGAATGTCAGTCCCACTGCAAACAAGTCTCTGCTTTCTTTGCCACAGAGTAATGGCCTGGTCTGTCTTTAACCCTTACGTCAGGCCCCCTGCCCTGTGAGGATGTGGGCTGGGATTCATTCCTTACCTCTCCACGATCTTTATCATTAGTCATACTCTAGGATTGCCTATTTTTTCCTCCTCCTTTCTTCTGCCCCTCTTTGTTTTTCTCTTGCTTAGCTCTCAAGCTCTCGCCTTTCCTATCAGCCTGCTGCCCTGGGCGTTGGATCAGCTGACCTGGCTTACCCAGTAGTGTTTGCTGCTGGCTTAAACGCCATACACCCTCACCAGGTATCTTTAAAGATGGGGAGAACCCCGGGGGTTCCTGTGCTGCCTCCCCTGCCCTGAGGCAGTTGAGGGGCCTCTTCACATGCCGGTATTATGCTAAGTGCTCGGAAACAAAGCTCTCTGGAGGACCAAGGTGACTCCAGGAGGAAGGGCCTCCTAGAGTTCAGAAAGGAAAGAAGAGCTTCCAAGTGTTTTCTCCCTCTCTTTCCTTTCCCTCTCTAGTTCTTACCACGTATGTCATGTCTCCCGTTAGCTGAGTCCCAGAGAAGACAGATCCAAGGTTTCCCGCCCATTTGGTGGCAGCATTGGTGGTGGAAAAGCTCAGAGGCAGCTACCATCAAACTAGGCCAAGTTTCCCCTCCTGCCTGACACTGCCATTATTCACTGTATTCTTCCATTTTCCCCCAAAGCTCATGGTTCCTGGGAAGGAAGGTGGGGTACCCCTTGCTCCCAACCAGCCTGCCCACGGTGCCCAGGCTGACCAGGAGAGACTGGCAACCTACACCCCGTCTGACGGGGCCCACTGTGCTGCCACACCTTCCAGCAGGTGAGTTCACAGCCCGGCTGCTCAGGCGGCCAGGGGCCCATCCTCCCTGACACATGTGCCTATCTGGTGTCCGTGAAAAGTCGCTTTCAGCATTGCTTCCGGCTTGGCACTTAACCCCAAATGTGGGATTCTTAAAGTTCTCCCTGAAAATCTCATATTGCAGCTGGTATGTAAGGAAGCTGCCCCCAGCTTGCTGTTAACAGCCAACAGCCAGAGCCTACTTCTTATCACCCTCATCCAGTGAAGGGGCCTTTCAGATGTGTGTGTATTTTTTTTTTCCTCTTACCCCAAAATTTATTCGCTGGGAGTCAGTCCTCAGTGTTTGCTAAGGACCAGAGCAGAAGGGTTTGCTGTAGCCCTCAAGTGTGGGGCCACAGTGGATCTGTGGTGGTAGTTAGGATTGTTGTGTTTTTTTCTCTCTGCTGTGTTAGCACCTCATGGAGCTTCTTTAGAAACAACTGGTTTTCTTCATTAAAAATTTAAAAAAATCTTTGTCTTTTCTGATTACAGAAGTGATACATTCTATAAATTTCAAATTACGAAGACATTGATGAGGTAGAGCATAAAAGTTCTCACAATCTTACCCTGCACAAATTGCCACTGTTACCGCCTTTTCAAAGATGAGAGGATCTCAGAGGGTTAAGTGATTTGCCAGACAGCACGTAGCTCACAAAGTGGCCGGCGCAGGCTGAGCTCCTCTTTCCCTTAGCTCGGAGTTCTCCCGTGGGAAGATGAGGCTGTCCTGACCCGCCCTGCCCTCCCTCGACTGCAAGGCCCCAGAGATAATGACGTTGATTGCCCCACCACATCCCAAATGAACTTTTGGATAATAGAAATTTTTGGTATTTTTTTTCATTCCCACAGTGGAGCAGTGGGAGGGAAATTATTTGGGAAGACCTTCCTGTGCCATCCATCAGGAAAAATAATTACTTTCGGTCCTGGCTTCCCAAACTTCCATCCTTTTATCCCTCCCCCTGTCAGATAATCAAAGGAAGATCCCGTTAGTCGTTTTACACTCCAAAGTTTTCTGAGCCTTGACTCCTGGAGCATGCCTGGGAGTAGCTAGAGATAGAGGACCCTATCTCTTTGGGGTAGCGGTTCTTAAAAGCAGGTCATCAGAGCTCAGGCCTTTCCTCAGTGCTGGTCCTTCCTGCTGGCTGGCTTCCAGAGTCCACTTAGACAGCACAGGCCTCCTCTCTACCTTGAGCCCCTGCTTTTGGCCAGAGGACCTTTCCTAAACACTGCTGCTGCTAGGGCTGTGACTACTGGCCTGGCAGCCACGAGGTACACCCCCCCTACCCCATCCCCTATCCCCCATCATCCAGGTCTCCTCATCTGTCTGGAGAGCTGGAGAGGGAGGAAGTGGGCAGCCAAATGAAATGTGTCATTGAAAGACCTTGCTGAACAGAGGGTTGATTGGGGGCAAGGAGAGGAAACGTGGTATGGAGCACAGAGGACCTCAACTGAGGCAATGTGTCATGGGCGGAGAAAGCTCTGGCTATCTAAAGAGCCAGATTTGGGACTCTCAACTTAGAATCATGACACTGCCCCTTGTGAGGTAAGGTTTAAATTTAACCCGGTACTGTATAAACACTGTAAATGATTCCTTCTTATGGTAATTTTAGATAACATAACAAGGCAGAGAAAAGCGTAAAGCTTGAGTCTCCCTAGGTCATAGATTACTATTAAAATCATGGTCGTTTATGAGCACTGCTTGTCGGTATGTATGATTGCTACATGCTTGGTACCTGATGCTTATCGATGGTATTTCAGATGAAATTGAATGTAAGCTTTACACAGTTGTAACACTGAATTTCATTCACAGATGCCTCATTTTTATTTGCTCTTGGAAGTGCAGTTCTCTGCAGTCAGATCTGAAGGCAGAGTGACAGGGGCAGCAGCCAAGCCCCGTATTGCCATTTCCCACGTGGGTCGGTCAGTGGGGAGGGGGGCACTCCTGCCCTGGACTGTAGCCCCACCAATGGTGGGTTTGTGGGGAACCATGTAGGCTCTGCTGTGGTTTGAGAATGAGTACCAACACTGTCTGTCTTCTCCAGCGAGGATACTGAAACAGTATCAAACAGCAGTGAGGGCCGGGCATCCCCCCACGATGTCTTGGAAACCATCTTCGTCCGCAAAGTGGGGGCTTTTGTCAACAAGCCCATCAACCAGGTGATTTTTCTGGCACTGCCACCTGTGAGAATGTCTGAGCCTTTAGAGTGAGGCCTTAAGGGCAGGGCTTTTCACCTAGGGTCTGTGGGACCCCTGAAATTGCATGTAAAATTGTGTGTGTGTGTGTGTGTGTGTGTGTGTGTGTGTGTGTGTGTGTATGTATGAATTTTTTGGCAAGAGGGTTAGTCACCTGTGACAGCCCTCCAGAAGAAGTTCACAGCTCTTGTTCTCTGATGGTATAAGCCTCCCATAGCAGAGGGAGACTAGGCACTGTTTGGTACAGGCACCTTGCACTCAAGTGTCTGGGCCTCAGCCTTACTCAAAATAAGAAGTTCCTCCTCAGCTCTACCAGCACAGAGCAGTTGTTGCCCAGTCACTATGGGTCAGGCCTCCAAAGCTGATTCCCAGTGTCCTGGGGGGCCCTACCCCTGTTTATGTTGTGGGTGTGTGATGGGAGGCAGGGGAGAGTCAGACTTCTCCAGCAGGATGGGAACCTGAGGACAGTGTGGTCAGCCTGGGTGTGCGAATCTGCTGGCCCGACAGGCTGCTGGCTGCCTCTGAGGAAGCCTGTAAGCTGGGGCTGGGGTGGGCTCTGAAATTTCCGTGTCTCTTCAGGTGACCCTGACCAGTTTGGACATACCCTTTGCCATGTTTGCTCCCAAGAATTTGGAGCTGGAGGATGCCGATCCCATGGTGAGTCGCCCTTTGACTAAAGTTGACAGATGGTGCTATGTGTGTTGTCTTCCTTGGCGAGTCACTGTTCTCCACAGACTATTAGCCGTGCTCCTGGACTTAGAGATTTTCAGCCAGCATTGGGTCCCTTACAAATCTTCTATTAAGAGCAGCTTGCACCAGTGTATGGAACCAGCCCCTACCTCCACCTTGTTCTGAAACAGGTGAATCCTCCGGACTCCCCAGAGACTGAATCTCCTCTCCAGGGCAGCCTGCACTCGGATGGCTCCAGTGGGGGCAGCAGTGGCAATACCCACGATGACTTTGTCATGATTGACTTCGTAAGTTGCCATCACCTTCCTGGACCTTTGCTGCCATAGGGGAAATAAACTAGAAGCGTCCAGGGTACTTGAACAGGACTTCCTTCACAGGGATCAGATGGGCTGGTTACAGACAAGAGGGGATGGGACGGGTGGGCACCTGGCTGTGCAGTTCATGGGGGCAACCTGCCCCCACACCCTGTTTGGGAACACATTTGGAGGCCCATGAACAAGAAGGCATTTTGTGCCATGTCTTTGGTTAAAATTCAACTCTAAATGAGGATTTGCCAGTGGTATCCATCTAGGCCCTATTCCTGCCTGAATGGATGGCCCTTTGCTAAGAAAAGGAGTTTGAGGGAAGGGAACATAAACCTTAGCACCTGGTTTGCACCAGGGCTAGAGTTCAGCTTCCCAGAGGAGAAGGGTGTAGGGATTCCTCTCCCTAAGATGAACCTGGAGAAACCCTTTCTCTGATAATTACTAGAAAGAGGATTGTTCATAGCTTCCTTCCCTTGTTTTCCTCTGTGATCTAAGGCAAGCTAAACTGAGTCTGTCTTGTTTTTGAAGAAACCGGCTTTTTCTAAAGACGACATTCTTCCAATGGACCTGGGGACCTTCTATCGTGAATTTCAGAATCCCCCTCAGCTGAGCAGCCTCTCCATAGATATCGGGGCACAGTCCATGGCTGAGGACTTGGTATGGAAACCCCTTCCCCCGCCAGACCTCATGCTGCAACCTCCTATCCTCTTCTAATGGTCATTCCTGCTCCAAAGGCCTAGAAATTTCTTCGTGTTACTCTCCCCGCTCCCACACCTCCCATCTTCTCTCTAACAGGAAAGAGACACTTTAGATCCTTATCTTCTGTTGATCACACTTGAGGTTGCATTGTGCCTGGCAGTCACTATCTCGAAGTTGCTTGCATTGACTTCCTCCCCTTCTGTCCACGCTCACCATTATTTCCCATCCCTGCGGTTCTCAGGTCTTCTGCTTGCTGCTGCCACAAAGCCAAGCTGCTCCAGTAGCTCTTGCATTCAGCTGTTCAGCTTGTCAGGCAGACGCCAGTGGTACAGGGCAGAAGAAATGCGAGGTCCTGAGTATTGGCGTTCTTGCTCTTTCCTCGGAGAGCTCATTCTTGATTCCACCAACAGTTCTCGAGTTTAGCCAGATGTCCTGATACTGACTGTAATCTCTGCATCTCTGCTTAGTATATTTCCTGTGTCCAAAGGGCAGAGCACCATGCTGCACGGCTATAAACTCCGGGTGCCCTATGCCTCCACCCAGCCTGTCCCCAGATGTCACCAGAGGCTCTTAGTCTTGTCGTCAGAAAAGAATTCAAAGATGGGCCAGACGCCGTGGTTGAGCGGTGCAGGTGAAGAGTTTACTCTGTTGAGAGTACACTCGAGAGAGGGTGAGGTTGGGGAGCTGTATACCCCAGGGTTTGGGTCTCTGTCTCATTGACTGTTGTTAACTAGGGTGGGAATAGTTACTGTTTGGAAAGAGGATTTCTTTGGGAGTAGGTTTTCACGCCTTTTCTCCCTCACTTGGTCAGGGTCTTGGGCCTTCTTTGTCTTGGGCCTGTCTGGTTTGGTTTTTTTGGTTTTTTTTTAAGATTTTATTTATTTGACAGAGACAGTGAGAGAGGGAACACAAGCAGGGGGAGTGGGAGAGGGAGAAGCAGGCTTCCTGCTGAGCAGGGAGCCTAAAGCGGGGCTTGATCCCAGGACCCTGGGATCATGACCTGAGCCGAAGGCAGACGCTTAACGACTGAGCCACCCAGGCGCCCCCGGCCTGTCTGGTTTGATCTGGCTTCTTGTGGCCCTGTTTCTGGAGTGTGGCCGGCCAGGACAGGCCTCTAACTTTCCCATAGCTGTCCCTTACTCCCCCTTAGCTGTCCCTCACTCCCCCTCTGCTGGCCTCCAGGCATCCTGTTAAAACCTAACTAGCTGCTTACTCTAACACCACAAGGTGTCAGGTCCCTCTGCCTGAGGTGGGATGTCACCTGTATCAACATTAGAGGAATGGCTTTACTAGGACTCTTGGAATATCTGCCCTTGATTTGCTCGAAACAGAAAAACATGCTCAGTAATTACTATAACAGTGGCATTATTATTAACATTTATCAAGGCTTTCTAGGTGCCAAGCATTTTTCTAAGTGCTTTATGTGAATTTTCAACAATCCTAAGAGGTAGCTTCTCTCACTATCCCAGTTTACAGATGAGCAAACCGGCACCATAAACAGATAACTTGCTGCTGGTCACACTGAGCTGCCAACACACAGCTTTGATCCCAGGGAGTCTGTCTTCTGATTTTAGGCTTTTAGCCACTGCTCCCTGGCTTCTGGCTGGAAACGTGCTTGGAAGAAACTAGACTGCAAAGGCTCTAAGAATGACTCTGCAGCCAGGAGTGGCCAGTCGCCCCTGCCTCCTGCAGCTGCCCTGGTGCTCCCAGTGCATCTGGCCCACCTGCCAGTTCTGGGGCGGGACAGGGCCCACCTCTCCCCAGCACGTCATGCCAGTCAGGAAATCTCTGCAGAGGCACATTCATTCAGCAGTGGAGACAGAGCACCTGATTAGGGTCAGATTTTTATTAATAGCTGATTACTCGAGGGCAGTTAAACTTACCTCTTCATGTTCTGTTTTCTTCTCTTATTGTTTACTTTCAACTTTCTAACGCGCCCCTTCCTCAGCTGGTGGAAAGATACTAATTCTTAGGCCTCACCACAGACCTGCTGAGTCAGACTGGCTTGGGAGCGTGGCTGGGACGGCCTTGTGCCTGTGCCCCCAAGGGATTCTGCTGCCCAGCACAGATCATGAAGAATTCTCGTAAACTTCTCTTAATCCGTAGCGTGCTAAGCCTACTGTTTCATTCCTGGGTCAGTCTGATCTGTGCCAAAGGTAACTTCTTTGTGTCATTCTGTTATTGGCACGTTCCTTTTCTAGCTCGTTAAGTGTGTGGCCCACTTGGATTCCCTCGGCTGTTCTACCGAGCCCCCAGGCCCCCACACAACCTGCTGGACACAAGCCCTCTGTGCGGTGCCTGCCCCACTGCCCTGCATCTCCTGCTCTTCCAGCCAGCACTGCTGCTCTGAGCTCAGTGCTGTGCTCCCTTCTCCAGCCAGGACGGCGGGGGGGGGGGGGGGGGGGG